>NW_027532002.1:10024601-10129044 GCF_008692635.1 Crocuta crocuta
TGGTGGGGGGGGGGGAGGGGGTTCTTAAACTTGCTGATGAAATGTAACTCTTCAAACTGTGGCCAGTTGCTTTGGTCTGTTTCTCTCCTTTCAAAGCTTTCCTCTCTTCCCTGGCCAAAATCGTGTCAGGGGTAGGCTTCTACCTCCCCCTGGCAATGGGGAGGGGTAGCTAGTGCACACGAGAGTTCTCCACTGCCTTGTGCATCCATGCCGGCCTCCTTGGCCTTGCGCATCATTCCACCTTGTCACCAGGCAGCCTGCTGAGGTCTGCCCCTGACGTGATTCATGGCCTTCTCAGCCCGATTAGGAACCATTAGACTTTCTTTTGCAGACTGAGCTCCGCACTGGCCCATTGGCTCTGCAGATGGTCTGATGCTTTTCCACGTTCTCCATCCAGTACTGGCCTGGAGTGCTATTCCGTGGTCTCTGCTTGTGTCGCTTTGACAACAGTCACCCCAGGGCCGTGGCAGTCCTTTTGGCAATCAGTGGCCAGCCAGCTTCTGTGTCGCCCTCTGGACAGAGAGCCCAGTGGATCATGGGAATTCCTTTCATGTTACAAGGGAGCAAGCGGAGGCTCAGGACTCTTTCTGCCCCACCCCTCTGGGGCCACCCTGTGAAGTGGCTTTCTCACATGGTCCTGAAGAAGAAGACCCCACTTCCAGCTTCTCTCTTACTCTTTGTTGTAAACTTAAGGCCCATGTTAGGTGTGAGTCTGAGAGATTCAAGTAGAGTCTTCTCTTCACCTCCTTCTCTCCAAATCTCTCTCCCTTACCATCACTCTTCCTCATTCTGATTCAGGTTCAGAGTCCTCATTCTGTCTGGAGGACTCTCCCTCCCCATGTCATCTCCTTCTGCTCTCCTTCCCGACCCTCAGAGGGACGTGATCCTTCCTTCCCCAGAACACTAAGTCTCATGGCTTAGCCTTGGTGGTTCGTAGGCTGTGGGAAAAGAAACGGCTTACCAATTAAGAAAAATACATCATGAGTTTTAAAGCAATTTTTTTTAAACATTTATTTATTTTTGAGAGACAGAGGCAGAGCATGAGCCGGGGAGCAGGAGAGAGAGAGAGGAGACACAGAATCTGAAGCAGGCTCTGGCTCTGAGCTGTTTGTTAGCACAGAGCCTGACGAACTCACGAACTGTAAGACTATGACCTGAGCTGAAGTCGGACGCTCAACTGACTGAGCCACCCAGGCTCCCCAAATGCATCACAAGTTTTTATTTAAAAATCATGCCATAATGCCGAAGATGAATATAGTTTACTCCACTGAAATGAAGAACTTACGTCCAACAAGAGGTCTCATAAAGAGACTGAAAAGACAGGTCACAAATTGGGAGAAAATATTTACACACATATAACTGACAAGAGGTTAGCACCCAGAATCTACAGAGTCTACCTAAGAAGGGGCAGGGGGAGACAAATCATCCAATAGAAAAATAAGTACAGGATACGAACAGGGATTCTATAGAAGAAGTGTGAATGGCCAACAGACATATACACAGGTGTTTAACTTTGTTTGTAGTCTGAGAGATGGAAATTAAAATTATGGTGAGACGCTACACGTGTATATATGTATATTCATCAAATTAGCAAGAGTATAAGAGTCTGACAATGTTTAGTGTTGGGTACATTGCAAACTTTGATGTATGGGATGGGAGTACAGGTTGGTGCAACCACTTTAGAAAGCAACTTGGCATAACCTAAGTAACGCTGAATACGTGCACCCTGGCAATGTCACTCCTAGGTGGATCCTGAGAAATTCTTGTGCCTGCGCACCAGAAACCGTGCAGAAGAATGTTCACAGCAAAGATCTGGAAACGGTGTGAATGACAGCAACACGAGAATGGATAAATAAGTAAGTTGTGGTATATGCATTCAATAGAATACCATTCAGCAGCGAAATGAAATTAATGAGCTGCAGCTACACAGGTCAATATGGATTCATCCCCCAAAACACATCGTTGAGTGCAACAAGGAAAACCACGGCACAGGAGAGAAAGGCAACCTGAGTTTTCATTGACAGGTCAAAACCAGGGAAACCAAACCAAAGAGACTTCTAGACTGAGGGCTTAGAGCACTGACAGCAGGGAGGCAGGAACAGCTTCCCGACAGAAGGACGCTTTGAAACAGAAATATATTCTTTATGAATAGACCTTGTTTTTTTTATTTTTGGATTCAAGGGAAAATTGGGCAGAGAATGTGGAAATCCCATATAACCAACCCTTCTCTCCCAGCTTCCCCTGTTATTAAGATCTTCATTAGAGTAGTACATTTGCAATATTTGTTACAGTTAATGAACCAATATCATTATCTTTATTACTAAGTCCGCAGTTTACATGAAGATTCTCTGCTGTACAGTTCTGTGGGTTTGGACAGAAGTATAGTGGCTTGTACCCACCATTTCAGGGTCTTACTGAATAGTTTTACTGCCCTAAAAATCCTCTGCCCTCACCCTATTTATTCCTTCCTCCCTCTAACCCCTGGCCACCACCGATCTTTTTTACTGTCTCCACAGAATTGCTTTTTCCAGAATGTCATATGGTTGGAACCATTCAGGATGTAGCCTTTTCACATTGGCTTCTTTCACTCAGTGATACACACTTACGTTTCCTCCATGTCTTTTTTATGCCTTGATGGCTTTTTTTTTTCTTGGTAACCCTAAACAAACAATATTCCATTGTCTGGATGTGCCACAGTTTATTTATCCACTCATCAGCTGAAGGACATCTTGATTGCTTCCAAGTTTTCACAGTCACGAATAAAGCTGCTGTGAACATCCATGTGCAGGTTTTTGTGTGGACATAGGTTTCCAACTCCTTTGGGTAAGGACTAAGGAGGGTGATTGCTAGAGCGTGTGATAAGCATATGTCTAATTTGGTACAAAAAGGCCAGCCTGTCTTCCGAAGTGGCTGTGCCCTATTGCGTTCCCACCAGCGGTGCGGATGCATTCTGCTGTTCCGCTTCTGGGCCAGCGCTTGGTGTCGTCAGTGTTTTGCCTTTTTGCCAGTCCTGTGGTATCTCATTGTTTTAAGTTGCAATTCTCCCATGATACACGATGTTGAGCCTCTTCTCATCTGCTTATTTACCAATTGTATTTCTTTGGTGATTTGGATAATCACCAAATCTTTGGTGATTTGGATAATAGTCCTTTATCAGCTGTGTCTTTTGCAAATATCTTCTCTAAGTCTGTGGCTTATCTTCTCCTTCTTTCCTCTTGATGGGATCTTTCACAGAGCAGACATTTTAAATTTTAATCAAGCTCAGCTTATCAACTCTTTTTTGTTCATGGATCGTGCCTTTGGTGTTGTACCCAAAAAGGCATCACCATTCCCAAGGTTGTCTGTATATTTTCCTGTATTGTCATTTAGCAGTTTTGCATTTTACATTTAGGGTCTATAATCCATTTTGAGCTAGTTTTTTTGTGAAGAGTGTGAGGTCTGTGTCTAGATTAGTTTTTGTTGTTGTTGTTGTTTCTGCATATGAATGTCCACTTGTTAAGCAACACTTGCTGAAAAAGACTACCTTTACTCCACTGCATTGCCTCCGCTCCTTAGAGATCAGCGTGGGACTCTTTCCGGATTCTCTATTCTCTGCATGGATCTAGTTGTCTATTCTTTCGCCAACACCACACTGTCTGGTTCCTATAACTGTATAGTAAGTCTTGAAGTTGGAAAGTGTCAGTCCTTCAGTACCATGTTCTTTGATATATATCATGGTGGCTATTCTGGACCTACGGCCTTTCTCCATCCATATAAAGTTTAGAATCAGTTTGTTGATATCCTTACAATCTGGAAATAATTGTAAATGTAAATTTTCTTTTTTTAAAAAATATTTTTATTTATTTCTAGGAGACAGAGAGACAGCATGAGCAGGGGAAGGTCAGAGAGAGAGGGAGACACAGACTCTGAAATAGGCTCCAGGCTCTGAGCTGGCAGTCAGCACAGAGCCCGACGTGGGGCTCGAACCCACGAACCGTGAGATCATGACCTAAGTGAAAGTCGGACGCTTAACCGACTAAGCCACCCAGGTGCCCCTAAATGTAAATTTTCTAATCAGAGATACCTGTTGTCTTTTTACAAGAGGCTTTTATATATCTTATGCATGGTCATCTTTTGTGGCATCCTAGGGAACATTTTCTTTGAAAAGTTACATGGTTAATGTCACCACTTTAAAAATGTAGATTCTAAGGGCACCTCGGTGGCTCAGTTGGTTAAGTATCTGACTTTGGCTCAGGTCATGATCTCCTTGTTCATGAGTTTGAGCCCAGCGTCAGACTCTTAGAGCATGAGCCTGCAGGCTGCTTTGGATTCTTTCTCCCTCTTTCTCTGCCCCTCCCCTGCTCATGCTGTGTCTCCCCCTCTCTTTCTCAACAATAAATGTTTTTAAAAAAATGTAGATTCTAGGNCTCTATCAAAATAAATAAATAAATAAATAAATAAATAAATAAATAAACAAACCAATAAATAAACTTTTAAAAATGTAGATTCGGGGTGCCTGGGTGGCTTAGTCGGTTAAGCATCCGACTTTCACTTAGGTCATGATCTCGCGGTTTGTGGGTTCGAGCCCCGCGTCGGGCTCTGTGCTGACTGCCAGCTCAGAGCCTGGAGCCTGTTTCAGTCTGTGTCTCCCTCTCTCTCTGACCCTCCCCTGCTCACGCTGTCTCTCTCTCTCTCCCAGAAATAAATAAAACATTAAAAAACATTTTAAAAAAACATTAAAAAATGTAGATTCTGTGGTCTATAGTGGAGATAATGCTTGTGTACAATTTTAGCACACTGAAAAGAATTTTTAAAAGACTTTTAATTGTGGTAAAATACGCATAACCTAAAACTGACCATCATAACCTTCTTTGTGAACTGTTAATAACATTAAATGCATTCATATTGTTGTGCAACTAATCTCTGGAGCTATTTTCATCTTGCAGAACTGAAACTCTATACTCATTAAAGGGCAACTTTCCAC
Organism: Crocuta crocuta; assembly: GCF_008692635.1. NCBI lineage: Eukaryota > Metazoa > Chordata > Mammalia > Carnivora > Hyaenidae > Crocuta > Crocuta crocuta. Next base: position 10,029,565 of record NW_027532002.1, read on the forward strand.
TCCCTTCTCCCCTAGCCCCTGGCAACTTCCATTCTACTTTCTATCTCTGTGAACTTGGCTGCTCTAGGTACCTCGTATAAATGGGATCTTACACTGTTCGTCTTTTTATGAAGGACTATCTCACTTAGAGTAATATCCTTGAGGTTATTCTATGTCATAGCACTTGACAGTCTTTCCTTCCTTTTTAGGGCTCCAAATAAGCCATCATATGTATATACGACATTTTGTTCACCCAGGCATCCACTGATGGAGTGAACTTGAATACATTGTAAAGTGGAGTCTGAGAGCTATCAGCTCACTCTACCCCGACTGTGGCAGACATGGCGTAGGAGAACGTGGAAGGGTAGAGTAGCTTGAACAGTACCAAGTGGTGCTGCCCTGCGTCGGGCGCTACAGCCCACTTAGTTTAAGAAATTGGACAGAATCAAGATAAACAGGAAAAGAAGCCTTAAGATGTGTAGTGTTTTGCTCTATCATCCACCACTGAAGAAGACAGAGTAACATTTTGAGGGGCTGTGGGACGAGGCGTTGGTGACGGGCTGCGCTCTCTTCAGGTTGTGAAGGTTGTGACCTCACCAGCGGTATCTCCACATTGCTATAGAGTTTACTAAGATAATATACTCATACACTGTATAAAAGCACTTCAATACAGGATTATTCATATTAGTAAATCCAGGATATGATCATTTAGTAGATGACAATTCCAGGTATGGCTTTGGATACGTGGATTGAACTGAGACTAGATTATGTTTAAGTAAACAAAAGCTGACTATAAAATACCGTCTGAATCTTTAGCACAACGGCATTGTTAGCTCTGATATGCTCAATTTTGGAGTAGGTTTTGCAAATGCAATGAATAAATGATAATATCCACGAGAAGAACAACTGAAGGTTGCCAGATTTGCTGAATGCCAAATAGGAGCGAGAATGGCATTCTGATGTGTAAAATAAGATGCCGTCTGAAGCAATGGCACGGAAGCAAATTCAAGTAGCTTGAAACAACCTATTTTGAAGAAAGAAATCTAAACCCAAAGTACATGATTTAAAGTATTGCAAAAGAAGACACTGCTCTCGGGAAAGGGGAGAGAAATACAAAGATCATCATAAATGTGGCACTGAATCAGGCCAGTGGCCCACAGCCCCAAATCCTGTCTCTGCGGTGACTCAGTGGGGTGTTTTGTGGCAAGTCGGGGTTGGCCTTGGGCTCCCACATTATACAGTGATCGAACTGTCATTTATGAATGGATGTAAATGTCTACTTCTCTTTTCACTTTGTGTCTGCTTTGGTGTAAATGCTTTCCATAGGTAATACTTAACCTTGTATGGAACCATAAGCTAGGATTTTCAAGTTGTAAATCATCCCCTCACACTTTAGAGTCTTGGGATTTACAGAACAGATCTTTGAGCCACAAAAACTGTTTCTTTCACGGTTTTTGAACTTTGGTCTTAGACATTCTTGGCTTTAACATTCAAGCCCTCTGTTTGTCTGATGTGTAGGACTCACACCACTCCCTGACCACTTCAGTTTCTTCCGTCTCTTCTCCAGCTCTTTGGCATCCTCCTTGAGTCTAACCACAGAAATCTTTGCAGTTTTTCCAGGTGAAGATGCATCATGACTTTGTATAAAGTCCGGCAGAGCTCATGCCAGCTAATACCCCTCCCAGTGTATCACAGGATGAAATGAGACAAAGTATAGACAAACGTAAAGAAATCTCTTTTTTTCTGATTTAAAAAATAATATATGTTCATTGAAAAAAAAAGTATAAAAGGGATATATTATGAGAAACAAGATTTCTAGCAGTAATGACTGGGGCTGGCTTGGTTATACTCCTGTCGATTTCTTCCCCCTCTTCTCTGGTTAATAGCATGTAATACAATTGCAAAGATGAGATCGTTCTACAACGTGTATTTTCTCTTGTTTCATTCATCTCTTACGTTGGGACATCTTTCTAGGTCAGTGCGCAGGGAGCTACCACATTCTTTTCCATGTCCCCGTGGGGTCCCAATTGCACGGGTGCCCCATGAATTGGTTAATCCATTGCATGGTGGTGGCCATTTTAGCTTGGTTCCCATTTTGTCTTTTAGCCTGTTTCCATTTTTTTCCTTTTTGAAACAAAGCTTCAACTAACAGCATTGCGTTAGGACATTTGTACCTACCTGAGTGATGATTTCTGTATAACCCTAGCATAGGCGCTGCTGGGTGGAAGGGAGGCGTACCTAAATTCTGATGGAGGGTTGGGGCCTGTTGACCTGCACCACTCTCTTTCCTAAACCTTTCCATAAGTAATGTTAAAACGAGCACCAAACTTCCTGAGGATCCTTTTCTAAACTCTTCCTTTTGGAGCCTCCAAAGCAGTACCTGGATGTTCCTGATGTTTCTCTCGAGTGGAGTGAGGTCCTGGTGATTTTGTTTCCTTCCTTCTCTATCCAGAATGGCGACTCTCTCTGATCACCCTTGCACACTGTATTTCCTGCGTTCCTTCCTGTTTGTTACTTAGAACTGTGTCTAGTGTATCCTCTTTCCTTGTGGCTTCTAAAACGGCCTGTACTTGGAAGTTATCATTTAAATCTCTCTCCCATGTAGGGCTGGCTGAGCTTGCCCATTGAGGGAACTGACTGCAGCGACAGGTGTCATTGAGAAGGTACCGGGAGAATTTCTCCCCCAACCCTACCTTGTACCTTCATTTATTTAATGAATACTAAGCACTTTTTAAAATTTGTTTTAAATGTGTATCTAGTTTTGAGAGAGAGACAGAGCGTGAGCAGGGGAGGGGCCAAAAGAGAGGGAGACACAGAATCCAAAGCAGTATCCAGGCTCTGAGCTGTCAGTGCAGAGCCTGACACGGGGCTTCAACTCACGAACAGTGAGATCATGACCTGAGCTGAAGTTGGGCACTTAACCGACTGAGCCACCCAGGTGCCCAATATTAAACACTGTCTATGTGCTTAATATAAACTGAGATGTAGCAATGAACAAGACAGGTCAAATCCTTGATTGCATAGAGCTTGTACTCTAGTGGGTGTTTTTTGAAAGGTGGAGTATGTGCGGAGGTGGATATGGGAGGGGTACTTTACATCAAGAGAGGCCTCTCCAAAGAGATGGTATTTGGGTTGACAGATAAATGATACAAAGAAGCTAGCCACGTGGCAAGCCCAGGTAAGCTCTTTCCAGGCAAAGGGAACAGCAAGTGCAAAGGCCCTGGGGCAGGACCACTTTGGACTATGCAGAGAACTGAAAGGAAAGCAGTGGCTAGAGCAGAGTTCACAAGGGCTGGAAAGACAGGAGATGAGAACAGAAAGGTGATGAGGCCAGATCATGTAGGGCCTTGAGGTCAATATAAGAAGTTTGGATTTTATGTCCAGTGCAGTGGGAAACCATTAAAGGAGAGTACCATCTAATTTATGTTTTTAAGAGGCTGTGCCGGTTGTCGTGTAGGGAAGAGACTATAGAAGAGCAAGAGTCAAGGACCAGTTGTGAGGACATTTCTAGTCTGGATGTAATATGATGGTGACTTAGACCGGGAGATGGAGGGAAGTGTATGGGCTTGCGATATATTCGTTTGGGTCAGAAGGATCAAGGAGGCTGTGGGTCTGCAACTCAGACTGACTTTATGTCACATGTGCCAGGAGCTGGGCTGTACCATATGAAGCTCCGAGCTGTAACACAATGCTTGAATAAAAGAAGATACATTTTTTTTTTTTTTACAAATAGCTTAATGTCGTTTGGTTTCCATATCACACCCAGTGCTCATCCCCACAAGTGCCCCCCTCCGTGCCTATCTACCCCCTCCCCCCCAGAGCCATCAGTCCTCAGTTTGTTCTCAGCAGTCAAGAGTCTCTAATGGTTTGCCTCTCTCCCTCTCCCCCACTATTCTCCCCCTTCTTCTCCCCCTTGGTCCTCAGTTAAGTTCCTCCTAATCCTCCTATACGTGCAAACATATGGTATTTGTCCTTCTCTGCCTGACTTATTAAAAGAAGATACTTCTTAAGTGCTTAATGGATTAAACTGTCCTCATTAAAATGTAAATATGCCCCCCAAAGTGATAACTCATTGTGTGTTGTTAGTCATTAACACCTTAGTATGAATTTACATGTTTATTTCATAACAGTGATTTGAAAGCTACTGCTTAAAAAAGGGATACTAAAAAGGACTTTAGGAGCACTAGACTCTTTTGAAGGTACAGGCTGAGCCTTGTGGGTATCCTCAGAAGGGAGGGGAGGAAGGCTGCTAAAAAAAGGCAAAACCCACAAATTATAGAAATGTTAATTTTGCTTAGGGCTGCTATCATTCCTTCATTTTCAGTCAAAGTAGTGTTTTTAAAATATATAATTGCTGTCTGCCTTGTTAAAAAACCAACTAATTTTATCTAACATTTCCAGTTGAAGTTTTTTATTCTAGTAAGCTGTTCTATTGCCTAGTTGCATTATGATTTTTTTTTTTTTTGGTAACATAGAATTTCTGCCTACAGAGATCCATAAAATGCTTTGCCTGCTTGAGAACCCTTTTGTATAATATTACAATTAAAACCTGACCAACTATTCCTCGGGGAGCTAGTGGTGTATGTTACCATCCCGTTTTCCGAATAAACAGTCTTTTTTAAGCACCAAATACTCACTCCGTGACAGGTGTGTGTTTAGCACAGTTCTGGGTTCTTTGAAGACAGCAATGGGGCTTTATCTCAAAGACTCTGGGGCTGGCCCAGTGGAGACCTACTAAAGCTTTGGATAGAAAAGGCAGATTTAAAATAAGGCCAATAATAACTAATAAGACTGTTCTTTGAGAATCAAAACTAAATAAACCAAAGTCTCCCCAGTTAGGCTTTTGGGTAACTCTCTACCCATTGGCTTCAACTTCGCCATGATGTGGGTACAAATCTGCCCCTCCGCATCTGCAATCATTGTTACGTTCCTTCGAGTTTCTAAATGGAACGAAATGAAACCCCATCCCTGTTACCAGGGTAAGGAGGAGTTTAATCTTGGGGATGTTTTGAGGGGTCCTGCCCTTTGTTGAAAGACAGGTTTTAAATAAAGGTGAAATCATGATTCTCAAGTAACTATAAAATGAACAAGGCAAAAAGATTTTTTTTTTAACTCCTCATTCCTGCGGAAACCAGGAGAGTGTAACTAGGTACCGCGTCAAGGGAGAAATCAGAAGTCACGCACATACATAGGTCATCAGGGATGCTGAAATGAATTTATAATTAGATTAAAAACTGGCCAGTAATCCACAGGACAATAAACAGCTACATTCCACTGGACAAAATGCACTTGTGTGTCAGTGGGCAAGAATCATCTGCTCCCCTACCTGGGTCAGTGTGCTGGTGCCACCGAAAGAAAGTACCACCAGCTGGGTGGCCTGTAGCAACAGGAATTTATTCTCTCACAGGTCTAGAAGCTACAATTCTAATATTTTTTTTAATACTTACTTATTTTTGAGAGAGAGAGACAGAGCAGGCAAGGGGCAGAGACAGACGGAGACACAATCGGAAGTAGGCTCCAGACTGAGCTGTCAGCACAGAGCCTGACGCGGGGTTTAAACCCACGAACCGTGAGATCATGACCTGAGCTCAAGTCAGCTGTTTAATCGACTGAGCCACCCAGGCGCCCTTCTCTGTGTCTCTTCTTATAAGGACACCAGCCATCCTGGATTAAGGGCTCACCGTCCTCCAGTATGACCTCATCTTAACTAGTTACATCTGCAGTGACCCTATTTCCAAGAAAGGTCACATTCTCAGGTCCTGGGGGTTAGGACCTCAAAATATCTTCTGAGGGGCCACAATTCAACCCATAACACTACCCATTTTCTGCAGCGACAGAGTTGTGTAAAAGCTCAAAGGCAATGAAGGACACCACACCCAGTAACTGATTTTTTGGGCCAGCCCAGTCTTTTATAATTTTTCCTAACACCCTTCTTAGGGTCACCCGCAAATTAGGGGATCTTTAGTCCACAGGGCCGTCAATTCCCTGCCTTAAAAAGCGAGAAGCTTTCCTATTTCTGGCCAGGCTGGGTACTGAGGCTGGGTACTGAGGCTGAATTCCTGGGGCTGCTTTAAGATCGCGGTGTGGCCCGGTGCACGCTTCTGAGGTGGGACCCCAGCCAAGGGCGTGGCGAGAGCAAGGTTAGCATCTGCTCCTCCTGAAGCGGCCGAATTCCACCCCCGCCTCAGTCTCAGGGGCGCCCGCTGCCCTGTCTGCCTTCTGAACCCTCCACGCACCTGTCTCTCTTCCTTCCCTGGCCAATCTCTTAGGATCCCTGCAGAAACTCTGGGCCTCTCTCTCTTCCCGGGAGGGTGAAAGTTGGCAGGTGCATTTCTCTTTGAGACTCACCCCCGCCACGTATACCCCTAGGACCTGTGCGTGACAACTGTGATGCGCCTTTGCCACGGGAAGAGTCCGAATCCACAGCTGTGCTGCATTTGGAGGCTGCGGAGCAGACCCGCGAGCCTGCGAAAGGAAAGGCTTATGTTCGGACACAACAGGCGGTCTGGGGTTAAGAGCAGAGCGCGCGGGTCGAGCGCATTCTGAGAAGGAGTTTTAGGATGTTGCCCTCTAGTCGCGTCGCTCACCTGAAGCTGCCACCTCTTCTCTCTGTCCCGCTCATCCTTCTCCAGCAAGCGATGGCTTCCAAAGAACGAGCGCGGGCGTCCAGTTCCACGCCTCCTGAGGTTTTTCCTGACTTCTGCCGGAGCGCTCAGTCCTGGCTGTGCTTCTTGGCTTGTCCCACTTGTCCCTTAACCCCCGACCACCCTGCAGGGTTACGGTGAGCTGGGTGTGTGCCGGGTGACATCCATTGTTTAGAAATGCCTGGCCCTGTGGCGCCTGGGTGGCTCAGTCACTTCTGCATCTGACTTCAGCGTAGGTCATGATCTCAAGGTTTGTGAGTTCCAGGCCTGCGTGGGGCTCTGTGCTGACAGTGCAGAGCCCACTTTCACCCCCTGTCTCCATCTCTCTGCTCCTCCCCTGCTCACGCTCTCTGTCAAAAATAAATAAACATTAACATATTTAATCTCAGGAGCTTGAAGACTTTTGTTTCTAGCTGTTATAGTGCTCCTTTATCTCAATAGCTTCCCAAACCCTTCCAAGACCCCTAATCTTTACAGTTTATAAAATAATGGAATTTAAATAAGTGCTTTTGCCTCTTTCCCCCACAGGGGACATTTGGCAACGTCTGGAGACATTTTTTTTTTTAATCATCGCCACTGTGTGGCCGCTGCTGGCATCTAGTGGGTAGAGGCCAGGGATGCTGTTAAGTGTCCTCCAATGTCCCCCACCCCCACCCCTCGGCCACGAGAGTCACCAAGCTTCCCATGTTGACGGCGCTAAGCTTGAGAAACCTTGGGTTGAAAGAAAGAAAAAAGATAACTACTTTTAAACATATTACAAAATAATGTATGATCCATGTGGGAAAAAATGGAAAATACAGACAAGCTCCAAAGAAAAATGTAAACCTCTAGAAATCCCAGGAAAGTACATTGTCTGCTGAGGTTAAAACATTTTTTTCCTTAAAGGTCTATTAAGAATGATTTGGAATCTTCCTCATTCCTGGCGAAACCTAGAAGCAAAACGTTTATTCCTGTTCGTTTATAAAATGCAGTGGATTGAGGCAAGTTGGCCCAAGTTTTTATGGGCCAGGAGGAGGGAAAAACCAAGTTCCGAATAAGGACTAAAGCTCTTTCTTTAAGGCACTGGACTCACTCCAGATGTCTTTCTAGCTGTGAAATGGCACCAAAAGTGCAGAGCAGAGGCTCTTGTCGTCGGTGTAGGAAACTTTTCAGCCTCCGCCTTCCCCGCGAGCCACTGGAATATGAAGATGTTAGCAGTAGACGCCGGGGCTTCCGCAGGAGGAGGCTGGCTGTTGGCTATTTTTAACACAGAAGGCTCCTAAAATAGTAAGATGTTAAAATAATGACCTATGAAAGAAGAGAAGCCCTTTTGTGGAGTAGGAAGCTGGAGACAATGTGGCACCCACTGGGGAGTGTCTCTGAGTGACATTTTGGCCACGTAGGGGGTTTAGGACAGTGGGTGGTGGAGTTAACACGGGGAGCTCTGTGTCTGGCGGCGGCTGAAACTTCTAGATGAGTGTGAGCTGACGAGTGTGGTTCCAGCGACAAGCTGCTCCCTTCCGTCCTGGAGTGTCATGGGGAAAGTGGAGGGTTGAGGGGACCAGACACATGCCCTCAGCAAGAACTTCCTCAGCCCCTGGTCAGTCAGTGGCAGCCTTTGTGCAGCTCTGGGTGTGAGGGGCACAGAGATGAATCGGGTTTTTGTCTCAGTGGAAGAAGGCCTGGAGTTTGCTGCGTTTGGGGCCATGTCTTCACTTTCCCAAACAGGAAGTTGCCTGCTTTTGGAATTTCGGGCTGGGACAGAAACCGTAGGCTGCTTTTCGTTTCAGTAGGTTGTATCCACGCAACTGGCGGAGAGCGACTCTGGGCAGACGCTGCTGTCAGAAGTTCGAGAGGGGGCTTTTTGCTTGGAGGGGAAGCGTGGTGGGAGGGGTCAGGGCTCCTCAGTGGGTGACGTTTCCTCTGCTGACAAAAACGGGTCAAGCTGCATACGTGGTAGAGGCTGTAAGGCTCTAGACAGATGTGAGTAAAAGCGAGTCAGCAAAGAAGGGGTGAGAAGTCGAGGTCTGACAGTAAGGGTAGGAGTGGAACGAGAGCAATAGCGCGGTTAAAAATGTAGGTGACATCAGTGTGGTTTGTAAGAAGACACTCTATACTTGTCAGCAGCCCATGGCTATGTAATGCAACAAATTATTATGGCAAGTTTGAAGCATAAATAAAAGTGGAAGGCATAGTATAAAGAATCTGACATACTCAACCCCAAGCCTCACCAATTGTTAATAAACTGCAGTTGCCTAGTTTGTTTTAGCTCTCCCCCCACCTACTCCACCGCCCTCCCCAGTAATTTTAGAAGCAAATTCCAGACACCATGTCATTTCATCCGCCAATATTTCAGTATGCATCTCTAAAAAGAAATAGCATACACTTGGACATGCTCTGACGCCGTTGATCTACTAAGGAGAAGAAAAAGTATCACCTCTTCAGAGAAACCTTCATCGGCCTCTTCCCAGGTTGAGATGAAGGCCCTTTGCGCCTCCTTAGTGCCCTGTGTAGACATCAATCCCTGCCCTCAACACGTTATGCGGAAATTATTGTTTCCTTGTCTGTGTCCTTTGCCGGTTTGACACTGGCGTTTACAGCTCAGGAAATATCCATGTGCTCCCCAACATTTCCCAGCCTCCCTTGCAGTTAGATTGGAGACATGTGACTACCTCAGGCCGGTGACCCTTGAGCGGGACTAATCCATCACTTCTGGTTCCAAGCCCAGAAAAAGACCCTTGTGAACCTCCACGCTTGTTCCTGCCTCCTCATGGCTCTGGGAACCATGTGTGAGATGGTGACATTCCAATATGGAGGAGGCCCACCTTCTTGAGTCACTGGATGAGTGAGAGTGCTATTGGCCTACGAAGGACTCCGTAGAAGTGAGAAATTAAGCTGTGTTGTGCTGACTTGTAGTAACTTGTTACTTCAGCATCGGATCCCGTCTCGTCATGAATATGAACTAGACTTCAAGTTCTTCTGAGTCCGGGGCCATATTCCCCACCACCGTATCCTTGGTACCATTCTTCACGCTCGGCACATTGGAGGTTCTTGAGAAACGTTTGGAAAAAAAGAAGGGAAGATAAAAGGAAGGAAGAGAGAAAAGAGGAAAGGATGGCAAGAAGGGAAGCAAGGAAGCAAGCATGCTCTGAGGCCCCGAGATTTCATACATGAGTTCAAAATGTCTGACCCTTTGGGGATGCCAGTGGTACAAACAAACAAACAAGCAAGTAAACCCGGAAAGCTCTCTTTTAGAACTTTCCTGAAGCTCTATCCTAGGAAGTATCTCTTACATTATTGCTCTGCTGTTCCTACTGAGACATAAGCATAACTAGGATTTAGGAGTGAGTCTCTCATCACTGCTGCAGCCCTCGGTTGGGGCCCTTGGCTTGCACCCCTTGAGCCCATTGGCATCACCTCCTGATTGGCTCTCTGGCACCCTGCTGCCGAGTACCTGCTCTGTGCCAGACCCTGTCCCCAGGTGCTAGAACACAAGGGTGAGCAGGAAGGGCCCCTGTCTGCTCCTCTAGTGAACGGGGTGGCCAGGGCTGAGGGCGCACTGGAGGGTCCCCATCCCATGGAGGGGGAAGAGGAGGGCTTTCCGGGAAAGATCCAGGAGTAGAAGTTCGTCAGGATGGGGCGGTCTCTTCAGCACCTTCCTCACCGTGTCTGCAGTATCCGACAGGCTCACATCTTCTTTTCAGCCTTGCTCTCTTCTCTGCTTCGGTGTTTCCTCCATGGTGCTTTGTGTACTTCCTCCCGCACTTGCAGGGCAGCAGCTGATCACTCCAAGTACGGCCAGTGACAATGTTTGCCGTCTCGCGGCCACCGTTAGCTGCAGGTCTCTGGGAGACGCGCCCGCAGGTGGACGCCAAAGCCATCAAGGCGCATGTCTGGGCTCTGCAGCGCAGTCCTCGAACCAGGCGTCACCCATGTGACCCCCGTGCCTGGAGAGGGAATCGCTGGGAGATGGGAAGGAAGGGGTTGTCATCAAAACCACTGTATCATCTTCATTTTTCATCATCTTCATACCCATCTCACCAAACACTTAGCAATGGTAGAATTTCCTGGTCTTCTTTTTCAGTCCATCTAGAAAAAATGTGCACAAAACCCCAGAGGGTGTGTCTGTGCACACAGCTTTCCTAAAGTTGGTTCCAGCCCTTACCTCGCTGGGTTTGGGGTTAGGAGAGGGTTTAGAATTTTTTAAAGTCCAGTGTGGTTTGCCAAATCGTGAAGATCCCCTTTCGCTTTCACCGGAGCTTGTGAGGGTATGTCTGAGCGACCCATCGGTCATCAGGTGATAGCCCATCCCATGACTTCATCTTAACAATCAAGTCAACAGCCTATTTCCAGATGGGTCACATTCCCACATGCAGGGGGGTGGGGGTGGGGTTAGGGCTTCAACATGTTGTTTTTTCGGGGGCAGTGGGGGACACAGTTCAACCCAGAGCGAACACCCAGGCAGCTTTGTCTCCCCACAGGTGTCTGCTTGGCCCACTCCCTCACCTCCTGCAGGGCTTTGCTTAAGTGCTATCCTCTCAATGCCGCCGAGTGTGACGGCCCCGTCTATGGCCCCAGTCTGCCCCACTCCCCCACACCCACTGCCAATTCCTTTCCAGCTGCTTTTCCCTCTGCCAGAATGTACATTAACACACTACATAATTTATCTATTAATTATGCCAATAGTTAACTGTCTGTGTCAATCACACTGCTCTCCCTGACTTTGGGACGTTAGTCACTGATATATCCCGTCTCCTAACACAGTGCCCGACACATAGCTACTCAGGATATATTTGTAGAACTAACTGAGTCTTTCTGTATTTTTTTTATTTAAAAAAAAGGTGAATCTGTGTTTTAGGCAGTTTCCTAGCAGTGCTTTCTATTAAAAGGAAACTAAAGTTTCAGGCTGATGCCATATTGAAGGATGGTGTGTGATTAAGACTTACGTAAACCTTTTCATAGGCCTGTTTTCCATACATTTATTATTTGTTCTGGGTTCTTTAAGAAATAGCAACCCACATAGTTACATTTCTCAATCCCATACTTAGGACAAAGTATATAATAGTCTTGGGTTGTGGTTTCAATTAACATAGCAAACCCAGTACAGACTTTCTTCCTGGCATCCAGATTGAAGAGGCTGCTCTCGCATTCTAGCCCAGTTTTTATTTCTGCTTTCTCTTTTCTCACTAAAAACACGTTTGGTATCCACAGTATATTGGTAGGTTAAAACAGCAAGTCATCGGACAGAATCCACATCATTATTCCATTTTTGCAGATTAAAAACGATAGAAGGACAGGTCATATCTGTTTTTATGTGAAAAAGAAAGAATTTGGGACCGTACACATCCAATAGGCGATGGGGAGAGACTTCATACATGTTCACATTGTTCACATTTTTTTTTAACAAACAGGTATTGCTTTGGTGATAGAAAGATTAAGAGGCCAAGAAAAATGGAAAAAGCCTCCCTTGAGAGAGCGAGTTTTCCATGGCAGAAGGAACAAAGGCTGTTGGACACCGAACATGGCACGTTCTTCCGTGAGGACCGCTGAGGAAGAAACTGTACTTTTCTATTTACTGCCCAGGCAACTAATCATGACCACAAATGTAGATCTCAGCCATGGTTTTGAAATGTGTGCTGAAAGACTGGAAAGAAATAGAAATACAGGACCCACTATAGTCATTGCCTTGTGACAGGATTACAGATGATTTCTTTTTTTTTTTTTTTTTAAAGATTTTTGTGTGGGGGAGAGGCAGAGAGAGGGGTACAGAGGATCTGAAGCAGGCTCTTCGCCAACAGGCTGACATCCTGATGTGGGGCTCGAACTCATGAACCGTGAGGTCATGACCTGAGCTGAAGTCGGGCGCTCAACCTACTGAGCCACTCAGGGGCCCCTACAGATGATTTCTGTTGTGTATTTTACTTTTAATGTTTTTTCTGTGTTAAAAATGTGCACCCGTTGATGGCGTTGATGTCTTTATGTGCCTGCTCTCCAGGCCCAGTGAGGCTCCTGGGCCTGAGGAGACCCTCACCAGCTACGTGGAGGTGAGGGTCTGGGTTCACAGGCTCCGGCACAAGGGATTTGCCCTTGGGCGTTCCTCCAGGGAGGGGCAGCCACTTTCAGGCTCTAAACAGAAGCTCTCACTTTGGGGCTTGTGAGGGTCTTTCTAACTCAGAGAGCATTTGAGGAGGGACTAAATTGAAGGATCCTCCCCTTTTCCTATTGGCTTCGAAGAATATACCCTCCCCTGCCCACCCACTGCCTAGGAAGTCACATAGAAGGGGACCACGTGGGCTGATCTGACTCAGTGATTCTTGAAATGGCAGGGATCAAACTCTACAAGCATCTGTTGCTCAATCTCTCCAATTCCAGGTAGGCAGGAGAGTTGGCAAGCCAGCTAACTGCTAGAGTCTGGAGCCTAGTGCCTTTGGCAGAACAAACTCTGGGTTTGATACGGAGGCCGCCAAAGCAGAAGCTGTGATTGTAGTTCTCAAAAGCTGGCGTGTCTCCGAGCCACTTGGGAGCTTCCCTGGCCCCGCCCACAGTCTGATTCTACAGTTCCTAGCCTGGCAATCAGAATTTTGATACATATCCTTGTGCTATCAGGACCGGTTCCCCAACACCAGTCCTAGCATTCTGCACGGACTGCTGGGTGCTGGCGTCAGAATGCACGGGATCAAGGGCTCAGTCCCACAAGTCTGCCCTCGCTTCAGAGGCCAGTTGCAAGTGCAAGGTCTCCAGGCCACCCAAATTCTGTCCAACTTGGCTACAAATTCAAAGTTTTCTATGTCCCACCACCACCTTCCCAGTTCTGATAATTTGCTAAAGGAGAGCCCTACACTTACAATCATGGCTTTATTATAAAGAACACACAATTCAGGAACAACCTAACAAGAGATCTACAGGGTAAGGAAAGGAGTGGGGGGAACACAGCTTCCATGACCTTGCTGAGTGCGCCACCCTCCCAGCACATGAATGTGCTCACAAACCGAGAAGCTCCCAGAACCTCATCATTCAAGAGTTTTTATCTAGGTTTCATTAGCAGGCACAACAGATTAAACCATTGGCCATTTGTGATTGGACTGGAACTCCAAGCCCCGCCCCACCCTCCCCCAGCTGCAGGTGCAACCCTCCAATCCTGTGCTTGCTCTTCCTGTGGTGTTCAGCCCTTCCCTTGAAACTCAGGGCTCCCCAAGAGTTGCTTTGCTAACATCGACTCAAATGTGGTTCTCAAGGATTTTTGAAAGGGTTTTATAATGAATAACAAAAGATGCTCCCATCACTTGGGAAATTCCAAGAGTTTTAGGAGCTCTATGCCAAGAACCAGGGAGCAAATATATTTTTTATTATACCACGGCTTCCCCAAGTGATTCAGCTGCAGTTGCCCTTATGAGGAGAACAACTGTGTAAGAAAATATTGGGAACACGTGAAAACTCCAAGCATCAATACCATTTTGGTGAGCAGAGAATTCTGTCTTTGATGTAGGCTTCTTCCTGCTTCCAAATGTCCTCTCCTCTTCCTTCCAGTAGCTTTCTTCAAAATACAGCTGTGGCTTATCTCTCAAGTACCCATGGAGCTCCTCTTCTTGGTGTCAGCACAATACTGATTTGTCAAATTCTTGTTAGCCTTCTGGGTCATCTTTGTAATGCTCCTTCTCTCTTGTATGTGTCTGCCTGTCTCATCCTGCCAGCCGCCTATGGACCCCTGCCTTACATTTCTTTAATGAACCCTGACACAAGATTTAATATCCTTGGCCATGGTGCCAGACTCAAAGTCAGCTCTCAAAAAATACTCAATGGCAATAGTGAAGGTATGGATGCTGGACCTAATATTGGAGGAATGTGTAGGTGGTTTGAATACAATTTGGAAGTCATACACTTTTGCTGACCATGTGACTGAATCCAACATTAAGACTACATTCCTTGCCTTGAATCAAGTAATTTACAATGAATGTCTAAACCGACCTTCTACTTTGGAATGACCACAGTCAACTGGTGGGAAACCCAGCTTGAGGGCCTTAAGAGTAGGTGGGATGATCAGTGGAATGATCACTGGACTTGAAATGAGAAAAGGTAGAATCACAGCCTGGATCCGCTGCTTGTGAGTTGTAAGGCCCTGGGGTAAGTTGTTCACTCAAAGGTTTTATTCACTTATTCATTGTTTCGATCATCTACCATTGAGAACCTATTGCATATTGGCACTGTGCTATACACTTTATACATTATCTTACTTCATTAGCACCCCAATCTAGAGGAGGTAATTATCTTCCCAATTTATAATTTTGTAGGTGAAGAAAAGTCCCATTTCTCCTTGGCAATTGGACCCTTTCACCTCCAGACCTTCTTCCCAGGGTTCCTGACCTCTGAACCCCAAAGCACAGTTACTGTTATTTATCTTGCATGGGCTCTGAGGCCTTAGAGTCCATAAAAGGGAATCAATCTTGAATGAAGGAACATGAAGGATTGTCTAATTTACCTGCATTCAAATGAAGACTTGGAGGCCAAGGGCTCAAATCAGGGAATGAGAGGAGACACTTCCAAAAGACCCCCTTTCGATCCCCTTGGTCTCTCTCTCTCTGTCTGGCTTCTCCTCCCTGTCTTTGAGGTGACATAATGGCAGTCAGAAGCCATTGTTCACCAGGAGCAGTGTCAGACCTGTGCCAAAGAGGCTGGTGGCTCCGAAATTTCCATCCAGACATTGAGGACTAGTGTGGAGTCAAACACGGTCCTTGCCTGGTGTCTTCATCCAAACCCAACAATATAATAAATTAACTTAATAAATCTAGTTAATTCCTAACTGATTTTCCCAGTTCTCCATCAGGCCAATGAATGTAAACCAACCAAACCTAGGTGTCCTGGAGGGCTGGGAAAGGAATGGAAACTATCGATGCATCAGAAGAAACTCGTGAATGTTGCTGAACCGGATGTTAAGTTAGGAGCTTCCCAGCAAAAATGAAGGGTTTCTCGGGGCACCTGGGTGGCTCAGTCAGTTGGGCGTCCGACTTTAGCTCAGGTCGTGATCTTGTGGTTCATGGGTTTGAGCCCCGTGGGCTTGAGATGGACTGACAGCTCAGAGCCTGGAGCCTGCTTTGGATTCTGTGTCTCTCTCTCTCTTTCCCTGCCGCTCTGTCTCTGTCTCTCAAAAATAAATAAACATTAAAAAATTGTTTTAAAAATGAAGGGTTTCTCTTCGACTCTCACCACTGGCAAGGTTAGGAGACCAGAGTGGGGAAAAGGCAAGATTAAACTATCACCTGGTTAAACAAAATAAAGACACAGCTTTAAACTCTCACTTCTAAATGTATGAGCATTTGTTTTGTTAAAAAAAAAACAACAAATCCCAAGAGAAGTGTACTTACATGGGGCTAGTTTGGATAGACTGCACCACTCCCCCGACTCCCAGAACAAAACCAGCCAACAACAACAAGAATTGTACGGCTGGAATGCATTCTAGATTTCTGATCCAAATATTTACCCATGATTATATGTTTTTTCCTCCATAGTGTTCCCATACCCATAAGCATACATTTAAAATCAAGATCCCAAATCCCTTAAATAAGCCCTTTTTCATGGGTCACACTCTTCATCCAATTCAAACGTAGAGGCTTGAAGAAAAAAAAAAAACCAGTCACTAAGAACAGTCTGAATTCACAAGCGAGTTCTTTCCCGTCGACTCACCGAAGTCTTATTTTATGAACTAGAAGGCACGTTCTTTTGTGTGTGGCCTTGCACAGAAGAGAGCTCCGATAATGCAAACGTTCTTTCTGTTTGACTTTGGAAGTCATCATGTGACCTGCTGTTCTGTTGTCGTTAGCAGCTGTTTTGCCCTCCAGATTGGGTTGGACATAAACTGGTGTTAAAAATCACTTGGCTCTCCCGGAGTCGCCCGGTCACAGGCAGGAGAGGGGACGCAGGGGACAGCTCCAGAAAGCAGCGCTGCCTCGTGAGGATCACCAACATTATTCGCTGAATGAGCCCGGTGCATAGTAGGACCCTGTGGATCTGGAAAAGCACTGTTCTTGGGTTGGACTGAATGTTGCCTTGGGCTTGTCCTGTTGCTAAGAAATAAGAGACTTTCTATCTGCACCAGGCGCTGGAGAGATAGAAACTGTACATTTGCTTCGGGGCTTTTCCTCAACTATCTGTGCCTGGACAAACACAGAACTGCATTTCTTGGCTTCCTGCCCATCTGGAGTGGGGGAGCACCCTGCCACATTGGCAAGACATCAACCGGGCTCTACAGGAGAATGAACAAAAAGAATGGCCTCTTATCCAGGTCTGGAGAAAAATCACTCACAGGATTTCAGGTCCACCGCGCACCATGGAGAAAATGCCTATCGGTAGGTAAGAGACCCTTCCTTGCCCTTCTTATGGTGTTACCTCCGCAGTCCAAATGTCACTCATACTTTAGAACCAAACCAAAGTCTTCATTAAGAGCCAAGAAGGCAGGCAAGCGAGTCCTCATTTGTGGCCAAAGCGAGGGGACTTCTAAAGGGCGCTGGTTGTGTTACAGCCTGAAGTGTAGAAATTCTTCACCACCAAATGGGCCCATCTGGACGTTCAGCAAACTGAGAGGTGGCCAGACTTCCAAAATCTTCCAAGCAAGGTGCGAATGTTCATGATGAAGCTTCTGGGGTGGGGCTACGGGGAGTGTGGGGCTCAGAGAACAGGTGGGTCTTGCCTTAACAACACTCATGTTCAATTCAAGATAACAACAGCAGCAGCAGTGGCACCAATGACATTCCAGCTACTCTATATGTGGCCTTGGCTCTCAGTTCAGACGTTCGCACCTTACCTGCTACCAACGCTGGTACTATTGGGGGTAGGCAGAGAAAATCTGGTCACTGGAGGATTTTGTGAATTTCATGTCTTAAAACGTCATGAGAACCATGTTCTGCCCACCCCAGCTATCAAGCAGCCACAGATGCTGCTCGCTACTGTGCAGTAAAATAGAATGGATACCCAGTGGTGTTACCTGAGCATTTGTTATGTGCCAGGACCTGAACAAAGTATGGGGATTCACTTGCCAAGTCCATGGCAAGCCAGCAACTTGAATCCAACCTGACTGACTCCAGACTCCGTGTTCTGGACCATGGCTATGAAGATAAGTTTCCTTCCTGTGGCATCATTCATAGAATGGAAGGCAATGTCCCCGGTATAGCCCGTGTTGGACATTTCTGGTATGTAGGCAGCCCTGCCAGGATGGCTCTGTGTGTCCAGGAAGGCTCCATAGCTCCATTTGTAGAGAGAGTCTTTTGGTGTTCTGCCCAGTTAGGTAAGGCTGATCTGCTGTAGCACATCAGAGCCTCTGTAGAGTAGATCCTTGAAGGCAGGGCCCAGGTATATAGTGGATGCTTAATAAATCTTGTTCAAATGCCAGAGCTGCTCTTTCAACACACAAATCCTTGCTGGTCCCCCAAATTCTATTGTTGGAAATGGGGGCTATTGGAGGGAGTCCAATAGCAGGCCCATGAGGGAGTCACAGGGTGCTCTCTGGGCCCTTCACTGATAGGCTGGGGTGTTCAAAGATGGCAGTGCAGAGCCAGGTGGGCACAGGAGGAGTGAGTTCCCAAACACTCAGGGCCACACTCCCACCCAACGGTCTGCTTCACCTGCAATGGAAGCTGGGCACAGAACTAGAGCGGAGGTGTTAAAAGTCCTGAAAGCCAGGCTCGTCCCTCCTCTTCCTCTAAAGCCAAGAGGAAGAAGACTCTTAGGCTCTTTAACTCCAGAGGAATAGCCAAATTGGATGAGTTTTGAATAATCAGAGAATGAGAACCCATTGAGCACAAAACCAGCGGGGAAAGAAACAGTGTGTTTCCACATATACTCTACATGCTCAGGCCTGTAGGTCGCAGGTGCTGCATGTGGGCGAGACCCAAGTGGACTTTTCGTTTAAAACTAAGAAATGTGTTTCCATAACCCATCAGTATTTTAACACAAGGTCCCCAACTTCACACAAAAAATCCAGTCTGAAAATGTATAAGCTGTTTTGCAACCAAGACGCTAGAGCAGAAGAAATTGCTTCAGGAAACAAGAAGATGCAAAGGAGCAGTTGCAATGACTCCTTGGCAAAAAATACAATACAAATGCAAAATAGTTCGCGTGTGGTTTAAGCGAAACTCTACCTTAGGCATTTAGCTAAAGCAACCTGGTTGGAATCGAGTGAATTTCCCCAGAGCAAGACACTTCGCTGGGAATCAAGACATGTCACACGAGGGCAGAAACTATCTTGGGAGGGATTGGACACAATTCCAATCCCCCCGGAAAGATTTCAGGACAGTGAAAAGACCACGCTGATCGCCTCCACAGTCGTCAGCAGGGCCAAGGAGAGAGAAGTTTCAATAACGCAGGTGTTAATGCTTTGCCTGCCTGAGCTGTGGTCTGGGTGGTGGAGCGCTGTTTTTCATAACTGGGGGGATCTGAGCGTGTGATTCTTCATTCTGTTGCTATTTGCACAGTGCAGGACAGCGTGTCACGTCTGCCCCAGCCTTGGTTTCCCCCCGTGCTGACTCATCATGAAGAATTTGCTTTGGTTGACTCTGACGCCACTGGTTATTTTTGGAATGGCATTGGACAAGCACTATATTGGGGAAAAGATGACTACCATGGCGTTTGCCGCCATCATCTCTTGCCTGGATTATTTTAATAGCTCACCCTGGCTGGCTATGAGCTATCCTTATGTCTAAGAAAGATCATCTCCTTCCCGTGCTTTTTGACCCGGCAGGGGCTCCCCATTTCATGCAGAGTTAAAGGCTTGCAAGACCCTTTGCAATGTACCCTCGCCACCCCCAGCCTTCCACCTGACTTGTCTCTTATCGCATCCAGGCTCCACGCTCCCTCCACACTGGCATCCTTACTGGACATTGAGTACAGCAGGCTTCCTCCTTGTTCCTCAGTCCCACCAAGCTCACTCACTCCCATTCTGAAGTCCTCGCTCAGTTGTTCTTGGATGTTCCTGTTTAATACTACAAACTACCCCCCTCACTCCTCCACTCGCCTTCTGCTTCCTTTCTGCCCTTTCTTACTTTCCTTTATGTTCTGTTTTTTTCCCCCAAGACCCTTACTGCCCTTGAACACACTATACAATTTACTTATTTATTACGTTTATCATCTGCCTTTGCTTGGAGATGCCAGGTCTATGAGGGCAGAGATCTTTGTTTTCTCCATGATGTGTCCCAATGCCCTAGAGCAGTGCCTGGTGCATAGTAGTTACTCGACAGACATCGATGAATGAAGAATAAATAAGTGAATAAAACACACAAATAACCCCCCAAATGACCCCCCCCCAACCACACACACAGAGATCATTTGTTTTTACCAGCCACAATGCTGATGGCATTTCCAAGAACCAGAATCACTGCTGGCTCCACATTTTACAATCAGTGGCAATTGATTCAATACAATCAGTGGCAATTTACAATACAATTCCATCATGAAGATGCTCACTGAGGGTGGTGCGAAGCTGAGGTTGCAGAAAGGAGGGGGATAATACAAGCATGTTCCCCATCCCCTTAGTGGTGTTAAATCTAAGTGGAACATGCCAAAGTCATGCGGAAAAGCAAGGAACGAAGAGGCTTCATATAGAATTGCTTATGAAACAATTGTATCTTGCACACATCAAGAGGTAGCCACCTAGCAAATAGCTTTTAAGCCCTAACTTTTGCTGCAATGTATCCTGAATCTTTCTTCCCACCGCGGCCCAGACCCCATCCCGACAGAATGAACGACTATTATCCAGGTTGAGGACATGAAGGAGGGACCCTGATGCATCCATCATCTCTTTAGTGGAGGGCTAATTGCATCACATTCCAGAAAGTGGTGCAGCCTGGCGGCTGAGGGCATGGGTTCTTGAGGCCCCAAGCTGGAGTCACATCCCGCCTACAGCACTTATAAATTATGTGACCAGAGCACCTTACCAAAGGTGTCAGGGTCTGAGCTCCTCCCCGTGTAGTCGGGTGGGAAATCACCCTCTCCTGTGTGAGGTCGTCCCTTAGAGTGCTCAGAATGATGCCTGCCTGTGGCAATGCCCCAACCGGTGTCGATGATCATTGCTGTGGTTACTCGGAAACCTACTGTATAACCTTGAATATCTCTGCCTGGCTGCCCATCAGCTCACCTTCCCTCCCAGCCTTCTTTCTCACTATCGGCTCTTCCTTGTGCCGGATCCGTCTCTCTTCCCCCAGCCTGGACTCCTTGTTTTGCTCATTCTAGCTTTTTTCTCATTAGTCTTCCTTATTGTGTCAGCTCAACCCTAGAGTTTCTTCTCCATTCATTCTCAGTCCTTCCAAGTTGAACCCAAACCCTGCTGCGCGCCGTCGCGTCCTGCGCGTCTTCTCCCACGCATCCCATCTCGCCCATCTCTGAGGGCTTACAGAGCTTATCTCTTGGCATAGGCAGGAGCCCTGTTGATTGGAAGCCAGCCATGCATTTTCTTGCCTCTTTCAAGGACCTTCTGAGAAGGAACATTGGTCCTGCAATTGTCAACTTTCGTGGAGCCTTTATCTCCATTCTTGTTTTCCCAGGTGCAGCCTGGCCTTGGAAAATAACTCTACTTAACCCAAGGGCAGAGTCTCATTCATTCAGTCAGCAAATATTTATAGAGCACAAATGAAATGCTTGGTATAGAACCAGGCGTATACCCTTCCTTCCCCATAGGAGTTCATGACGCATGGAGATGATGCAGATATATACTAAGTTATAATCCAGCACTGTGGGCAAGAGGAAATTGTAGCTTGGCTTATCAGGATGGATATAGCTTTGGATGCGGCCTCAGTGGGGTTTGAATACTGGCTTGGCTACTAACTGGTATACAACCTCTGGTAGTTTGCTTCACCTCTTTGAGACTCAGTTTCCTAATCTATAAAATGGAGCAATAACCTACACTTCCCCTAGTCAATATTTTCTCTTTTCCTTTACTTCCTATTGGTCTTGGGCTTCAACTCTGCTGGTTAGGCCGCAGATGGGTGGGTGAGGTGGAGGAGCAGTTTCCTTAGACTTGACAATGACAGTGCCCTCATTTCTTCCTATGCTAGGTCTAAATGTGAAAGAGCTGTCATTGGGATGGATGTTAGTTTGTCAGAGTCTCCTCCCAGACACCTTCATTTCAAAGTGGAGTCTGGGTCTAGTGCAGTGTGTCTAATTCTTTAGTGATTTTGTCTTCCAAAAAGTTTGGTAATGTCTGCAGACATTTTGGATTATCACAACAGCAGCGAGGGAGGGCTCCTGGCATCTATATCTAGTGGGTAGAAGTCAGCAACACTGCTAATTATTCTCAAATGCATAGAACAGCCTTCCTTGATAAAAAATTATCTGGCCTAGGGGGCCATATTGCTGAGTTTGAAGTCCAGCCTAGTGGACAGAGTACCATATGTCACGTCACGGAATGCACTTGCTGATTCTGTCACTGCAGAGAGAATGCAGCTATTCTCAGCCCTACCTGAACCCCAACCCCAACCTTAACCCGGACCCTAAGTCTAAGGCCAAATTCAATCCTAATGCTAATGCTAACACTATTCACAACCTTAACCCTAACCCCAAGATGAACTCGGAGCCAACCAGAACCCCCACCCCAATCCTACCTTGAACCAAACCACAAGCCACCCCACTCTAACATGAAGCCTAACCCTAACCCTAACCGTTCCTCTGAGAACAATAAATGCAAGGACAGAACAAGCCAAACCCTAACTGCAGGTGTAACCCAAACCCTAACCCCAACCCCAGCCACCCGCAAGCATAACGCTAACCCTAACCCCACCCCAAACCTAACCCCAATCCCAACTCTAATCTTAACACCAACCCCAACCCCAACAGCAACCCTAATCCTAACTCCAACCCCAACCCTAAAACTAACCCTAATCCTAAAATCAGCCCCAACCCTAACTGGCTGGGCCTGCTGCCCTTTGAGCTCTCCATCTTGGCTCTCGCTGGCTCCACAGACCTGTCTGAATTTCAACTTTGACCTCAAGCTGACCTCTCTCATGGAGTTGACTCATCCCTTAGCACCTCAGCTCATCGGCAGGCGTGTGTGGTCTACTCCCCAGCACCACACGGAAACCAAGGGAGGTGCAGAAACACTGACTCAGGACCCTTCTCTGCCTAGCTTTGCGGGCTGCTATTTTTGCTTTGCTGTGCCTATGCTGTGGCGGCACAGTGATCCCGGTGATGGGAGTCACTTCCTGGAGTTCCCCACAAAGAGCAGAGTAATAAAGCCTTCTAGCCCACTTTCCCCGTCTTCCTAAAGCCCAGCTCTGCCCCATGCCAGGAATTCTGTCCAAAGAAGGAGGAGGGGCAGAACCCAAGGGTCTGACTATTTGCTCCCTAGACTTCAGTCCCATCGACTTTGAGAACTGGGAGCCTTTTTTTTTAACTTCCCCATCTTGTTTGGCACATCCACCTCCCCGGGTTGTATTCTTGCTTTTCTTGGATGTCGTTTTCTCTCCCCCTTTGCTGGAGCTACAGAACGTCTGCAGGGAATGCGAGGTGGGAGTAGAGTAAAGACCCACACCATTAATATTTTCAAAAGATTATTCTTGTTGTATAGCATATGTGGCCTGTATTCTTCTGGACCTCCTGGGATGGGCCGAGACCATCATGCACCCCCGACCTTCCATGACTGTTAGCTTTCCCCTCGCTGTAGGAACGGGGCAAAGGATATGATATGTACAGCAGCTTCTCAACACACGCCTGGTAACGAATCAGTCCTGGCTCTCCCCTGGACACTCATTCTTCCCTTCCCTGGGTGAGGAAGGTGCCTTCTGATGAAATCACCTGCCTCATTCCTAGACTTAGAGCGGGAGTAGGGCAGGTCAACACCTGTGCACTGTTTGCCTGATTTATCTTGTTTTCTATGGGAAAAGTTGCAGTTTCTTACTCTTAATAAAGAGTATAACTACAGTCACCTCATGCCAGAGGTTGAGACTTTGACCCTGGGCTTTATTTAACAACTGTGCTCTACTCTGCCTATGCCAGCTTATCTTCGGGAAGTGTGTCCCAAGAACTCAATTGTGCTAATCTTACTGTGGACTCCCGAAATCTTAAAATAAGGAAAGATACATAGGCATGTATGTAATATAATAATAGCATATATCTTAAGAAAACACTGCTTCATTACACTATCATTTCTGACTTTGTAATTATGCCCTGGCAGTTTTTATTTTTCATCATACGAGTGGCAAAGTGTGATGAAGTGGTACCAGGTATAAAGGAAAAATAATGTTTTCCTTTATTTAAACGTTTAAAGAAAAACATTAGGACTTTGCATTCTTTTAATGGTTTTGATCATTTAAGATTCCTGCCTCTATTAGTTGGTCTTTACAAAGGTGATTTAAAAGAGCATTAACTGTTCATTGTTATAAATCATAGTTTTATGAATATCAGAAGTACAAACTTGCAAACGTGTGTTCATGCTTATATGTCAGCATCCTGAAGGGCCAGCAGATGTACTGCGATCAGTAAGGCACAATTTATATACATTATCCTGAAGGGTCCCCGGCTGGAAATGTTGGCTGGCAATATCCAAATTATGGCTGAATATGAATGATGATAATCAGTAAGATGGGGACCATCGATATGGCCATGGTGGCAAGTTTTATTTCAGCAAGGGAAGTAAAGTAGCTGTGGGTTTGAATTAGGTTTCGTAAGCCCAAGCATCATTTTAAATAGACTAGTGGGTCCAATTGGGAGTTTAATAATGCTCAAATTATTGGTGTTCCTAGGGACATACAATCGCTAACCGTCTTGCATTATTTTGCATACCGTTTGCTCCTTAAGTAAATTTAGACCCAGTAAAATGTCTGAAATATATTTTTTGTATTTGTAGTTAGTAAGTGAAACATACAAGACTTTGCTCCTGATGCCTTGTAATCTCAGCCAAGAATAGAGGCTAGAGGCTAATATAATTTATTAAAGATGCTGAATTGGGGTTATTATTTCATTCTAAGTCAATGGTTCCCAGCCCTGACTCATACATATTAGAGTCACCTGTAGAACCTAGAAAAATAAGACAGCTCCACTAGATCAACTGAATCATTTCTCTGGATATGGGTGCTGGGCATCAATATTTAAAAAAATATATATATAGAAGGGCACTGGGTGTCTCAGTCGGTTAAGCGACCGACTTCAGCTCAGGTCATGATCTCGTGGTTCATGGGTTTGAGCCCTGTATTGGGCTGCTGACAGCTGGGAGCCAGGAGCCTGCTTCGGATTCTGTGTCTTCCTCTCTCTTTCTGCCCCTCCTCTGCTCACACTCTGTGTTTCTCTCTCTCAAAAATAAACATTAAAAAAATTAAATATATATACCCAAGTTACTTTTAAAGTGCATCTGGGGATTAGAACTTCTGCCCTATATGAAATATCTCTGACAAATAATCTCATTAAGTAGATTAAGTAGTTTGCCATCAAATTACTTCCTATTATAGTTTTAGTTTAGGTAACATACAAGTGGTGTTTTCAACAAATCAACGTGTGTAAGATCGAAAGGAGGGTGTAACTTAGGCTGTCCCTATATGTCCAGAGCATTCACAAAAACAGGTGAATCTGATTATGGCCTTCTGGAAATATCTGAGTTAATTTATCCATCGAAATGAGGACGATCTGTGTTCTCAGTGGGATTTTTCTTCTTTTGCTCCTTGTGAGGGTGGAGTGATTTCTGAGGGACTCTTTGAGAGTTAAAGAATTCTCTATCGCACGTCTAAAGAATCAGGGTTTGAATGTTGGCTCTGCTACTTCCTGGCCGTGACCCAGGGTTGTGGTCTGTAGACCCCTAGCATTGCTGGGGGACAGGGTAGAAATGCAGAGTCTCGGGCCCTATCCAGATCACTGAATCTGACTTCTGCATTGTGACAGGGTCCCCGGCAGATTCTAGGCACATCTAAAGCAAGTCAGTGGATTCCTCGGAGTCTTATATCCGTGTCTTTGCAGTGAAAGATCCTAAAATCTTCTCTACTTCCTCATAGGGTATTTAAGGACCAAATACATGATATGGAAGCATTTTCATAAAGTATTACAATTTTTTTTATGTTTATTTATTTTTGAGACAGAGAGACAGACCACGGGCAGGGGAGGGGCAGAGAGAGAGGAGGACACCAAATCTGAAAGAGGCTCCAGGCTCTGAGCTGTCAGCACAGAGCCCAACGTGGGGCTCGAACCCACGAACCGTGAGATCATGACCTGAGTCGAAGTGGAACGCTTAACCGACTGAACCACCCGGGCTTCCCATAAAGCATTTTTTATTGTGGTAAAATATGCCTAACATCAAATTGATCATTTTAACCATTTCTAAGGGTACAGTTCAGGGCATTAAGAACAGTCCTATTGTTATGCAATCATCACAACGATCCATCTCTAGAACTCTCTGACATCCTAAACTGAAACTCAGTGTCCTATAGAAAATAATCCTCGCCCCCCATTCTCTCCTCCCCCAGGCCCTGGCAACCACCATTCTATTTTCTGTCTCTGTGAGTTTGACCGCTCTAGATACCTCACATAAGTAGAATTTTACAATGTCTATCCTTTTGTGACTGGCTTATTCACCTCACATAGTGTCCTCAGTGTTCATCCATGAGGTAGCAGGGGTCAGAATTTCATTCCTCTTTAAGGCTGAATAACAGACCCTCGTACGTGTATGCCACATTCAGCTTATTCATTTATCTGCTGGTGGACATTTGAGTTTCTAACTTCCGCTATGGTGAATGACGCTGCTATGAACGTGGGGGGTGGGTACAAATATCATTTTGACTCCCTGTTTTCTATTTTTGCGGGGGTATATGCCTGTAGGTGCATTAGCTGTATCATATGGTCATTCTGTGTTTACTTTAGGGGGAGGGAGGAGTTGCCATATTGTTTTCCACAGCAGCGGCACCATTTTACATTCCCACCAGCACTACCCAAAGATTTCCACGTCTCTCCATTTTTTTTTTTTTTTTATTTCTAGGAGAGAGAGAGAGAGACAGCGTGAGCAGGGGAGGGTCAGAGAGAGAAGGAGTCACAGACCGAAACAGGCTCCAGGCTCTGAGCTGGCAGTCAGCACAGAGCCTGATGCGGGGCTTGAACCCACGAACCGCGAGATCATGACCTAAGCAAAAGTTGGATGCTTAACCGACTAAGCCACCCAGGCGCCCCACGTCTCTCCATTTTCATTAACACTTGTTATTTCCTTTTTCTTTTTCTTTTTAATGTAATAGCCATCCTAATGAGTGTGAAGTGATATCTCATTATGGCTGTGATTTGCATTGCTCAATTGTTAGTGATGTTGAGTATCTTTTCATGTGCTTATTGGCTATAAAGTATTTTATATCATGTACATGGTTGCAATTTTGAGATTATGATACTGAATTTTGAATACACCGACTACTTTGCTCACAAAATCTTACAGATGTCCTTCATCTATTTTCGGAGTAAATTAGCCAGATTTTCTTCTGGAGACTAAGTGAGCTGTAAACACTTATCTGAGAGTTGAATCACGCCACCTGAAAATACCATGGTGTTTGCCTTAATTTCTTCATCTGTCAAATGGAGGGAATAATCTTACCTTGTAGAGTTGTTTTGAGGATTAAGTGAGAGAATATATGTAAAATGCTTACTGAGTAGGTAAGAGGCATTATTTGCTCTTCCTGTACTGTGGGTGGGTCATTGCACCTTTGTTTGGAGAAGAGGAGGGACCCCAGTTGGGGGATGTGAAATGCAAGCAATGGCGAGCAGAGAGGAAGGAGAAGGGAGGATATGTTGAGGCCACAAAGCCAGTGATGAGCGGTGGACCGCATGCTTGGTGGATTTGTTCCCAGGAGTGGGGAGCAGTGGGAGGTAAGCCCGGGAGAGTGGGTTGGGACCAGACAGCAGGGGCAAGGAAGGTGAATCCACCAAGAGGTGTGAGCTTTTGAAGGCAATGGGGAGCCACTGAAGGTTCTGTGTTGAGGGGGACATGATCAAAGCCGCCCTGTGTTTATTGTTCTTCCCAGGCAGGCATGACCCTCAAACCATAATAGCAGCACCTCATAGCTGAGGCTTTGATCTTGACTATTACCGCTGTTTACCCTTTGGGGAGTACCCTGGATATTTACAAAGTGCCATGTAGTCAGTTTCATTAGTTAAGAGATAAGATTAATTAGATTTTTTGAGGCAAGCGAGGACTGGACTTAGCTTTGAAAAACACAGGCACTAAAGGGAACGCTGCTGAAGGCTTAGTTGTGGTTCTCTCTGAAATCTGAAGTGTGAACTCCTCAGTAATAATTTTAGTGTGCAAAACACCATGCCAAGAATTTCCTCAAAGTGATAAACCTCCCTTCAAGAAGATTACAACATCATCCATGAGGGGTGGGGGTGCCCCACTGATACAGTATGGAGTATTTTCAAATATGTATAGTAGGTACTACTTATGGGAAGTGCTGGGATGGGAAGGAGAGATGAGGTGTGAGAGAGGTCATCTTCTGTTTACTACCTTTTTACCCCTTAAATAGTTTATTGTCAAGTTGGTTTCCATATAACACCAGTGATCATCCCCACAAGTGCCCTCCTCCATGCCCATCTCCCTGCTCCCCCTCCCCCCCATCCCCATCAGCCCTCAGTTTGTTCTCAGCATTCAAGAGTCTCTCATGGTTTACCTCCCTCCTTCTCCCCAACTGTTTTTTCCCCTTCTCCTCCTCCATGGTCCTCAGTTAACTTCCTTTTAATCCACCTATACATGCAAACATATGGTATCTGTCCTTCTCTGCCTGACTTATTTCGCTCAGCATAACACCCTCAAGCTCCATCCATGTTGCTACACATTGCCAGATTCCATTCTTTCTCATTGCCATGTAGTATTCCATGGTATAAATATACCACATCTTTTTGATCCATTTGTCAGTTGATGGACACTTAGGCTCTTTCCATGTTTTGGCTATTGTTGAGTTCGCTGCTATGAACACTGGGGTACATGTGCCCCTGTGCCTCAGCACTCTGTTTACTACCTTTTAGTAGAACTGGCAAAGAATGGCAGTGTTGGTAACAAATCGTCCAACTTTCGTCTGTCTTTAATGAAAAGAATATAAAAATTACTAATAAGCACAACACGTCAAACTAGATGGGAGAACAGTAAACATGTAAAGTGCTCATGTCTCCACTGAACATTTAAATCATTTAAAGTAAAAGGTTTTGTCTGAAGGAACGACTATTAGTGGCTCTTTGTAAATAAAACCTTTGATTTCTAAATATATGTTTGAATTTTATAAATTGTACTTTTCTTACCAAGAAACCCAGTTCAGCTTATATTTTTATATAATATGATTCTACAGATAAGGTGTTAGAAATGGTTATATTAACCAAATAAATGATTTTTTAAAGTAGTTTTATTTTTTTTGTGTTTTTTTAAACACCTGGGTGGCGCCTGGGTGGCTTAGTCGGTTAAGCGTCCGACTTTCGCTTAGGTCATGATCTCGCGGTTCGTGGGTTCAAGCCCCGCGTCGGGCTCTGTGCTGACTGCCAGCTCAGAGCCCGGAGCCTGTTTCAGTCTGTGACTCCCTCTCTCTCTGACTCTCCCCTGCTCACGCTGTCTCTCTCTCTCTCCTAGAAATAAAAAATTAAAAAAAAATTTTTTTGAAAAAAAATAAAAATTTACTTCTGAGAGAGAGAGAGAGAACATGAGCGGGGGAGGGCTGGAGAGAGAGACACACACACAGAATCTGAAACAGGATCCAGGATCTGAGCTAGCTGTCAGCACAGAGCCCAACGCGGGGCTCGAACCCACAAACCGTGAGATCATGACCCGAGCCGAAGTCAGACGCTCAACCGACTGAGCCACCCAGGCGCCCCACCAAATAAATGATTTTAATTACAGTGCCAACAGGATAATGAACACATTTTGCTAACTTTTCTTCACTGCTGTGGAGGACTCTGGTCTTCTGTTTCATAGCATATCCCACAAACAGTTACGCGCGTGCCAAAGGTCAGGCCCTGGAGTGATTAATTCAAGGATCATTTCTGCAAAAGGCACCTCTTGAGTATGAAACATACACTCAAGTAGATATCACTCAGATTTCAGTTAGAAAACGAGAAACCACTTTCGGTGCTTCAAAGAGGAAAGGAATTAACAGAAGGAATTTGATACTTGTAAAAAGAAGTTGAGAAGGTTGCAAATGAAGTCCGGGGTGGCACCTGCTAGCTTTCAGGTTTGCCATCGCAGGCTCCTCACGAGAAGTTGCTGCTACCGCCCAGGCCAGGAAGAGTACAGGAAGCTGCTGCCCTTGGTCACAGCCATCCTGCAGCACCCAGGCTGGTAACTCGAAAGGGAAAACCTAGAAATTGCTACGAAATGTGACATGTGCTAAAGCCTGAACTTCCAAATCTTGCACAAGGTCATATGTGTCATTGTCAGAATTGATTTCTTGTCAAGAACCATGAAAGCAAAGGAGTCTGGGACCTGTAGTTACCAGCCTTCCAGTCCTCCAGCATGCAGATGAATGTTGAAAGGGTTGGGGATGAATGCTGGTTGCCAAAAAATAATTGCCCAAAGGAGTATGGGATATCATTCCCATTTTATAAATGAGGAAACTGAGGCACGGAGGCCAATGCCTTGCTCAAATATTCAAAACCAGGTCAGTCTGGTTTCAGAACTAGAGCTTGTTAGCAATTGTGCTGGGAAGTATCTATCACATGGCATTGAGCTCCAAAACTGAATTTGCTTCCTTGGCTTTAACCCTCATCAGTTCACATTCTTTTAGGCTATATAATTCAAAACAGACCGTTACAAAAGGATTATTTTGGCAACTTATTTCGTGGTATTTCCAAATTTGCTAACCTTTTCAACTCCTTCCAGAAAATGTGATCTGGGTAGCTCTTGCAATTATGGTTAGCTTCCTAGGTACAACATCTTGGTTTGGTGATATTTTAAGGGGTGGGGTGAAGAATTATTTATGCTGCAGCTCCTAAATCCATGCTTAAAGTCGACTTTTTGCACAGACAGTACCTATGAAATCTCTGAAACAGGTCCAATGTTCCTTCTTCTTTGAGTTCCTTATTGATCTTGGCTTAGGATGAAGTTATAAGCAAAGGAACGAAATTGACACTTACTGATTATGACTGCCCCATCACCCCACTCCCCCCTGCAGCAAAACAAAGGCCTAAGTATATTCAGTATAACTCATGTATTCATTCATTAACAAACATCAATTATTATGTACCTTGCTGGATTCACTTATTCAATAAGCACATATCCATTATGTTATGTACTGGTTATTGTCTATCTGCTCATCCTTCCAGCTCCTCACCCTGCTCACACAGACCCATTCTACTACTCCTTTCTCTGACCTGACTCCTGCATTATCAGCCTCCTCACCTTCCCCTCCCCCCCCCGCCCACGCTCTCTGGCTTCCATTTGGGTTTGGGTTTGGTCAATGGGAGGAACCAGCAGTCAACTGAAGGGTAAGAGAAGTGAGTTAGGGCAGCGTTTCCTCTCTGCCCTCTTCCTACACGAACCTTGTTTCTGATATTGGATGAGTGCTTCCAAGATTACAGCTCATGCTGGGCGGCCCACTGCCCTATGATTCCCTCTGTCACTGGCTTCCAGTGACACCATTTTCTCTCCTTGTCCCTTGAGACCTGGAGATGACAATGGCTTCCCACTCTTGCTGGACGCTGGGCGCCTCACCATCCCTTGTTTATTCCAGTAATCCTGCCCTCACTTCTCCAAAGAGCCCCTTTGTTAAATTGTCTTCATTTAAACCATATAGGTTATCAACTGCTGACTCTCTCGTGAAACGGCCCAAATCACCTATTGCTCAGAGCTGAGTTTATTAGTTATTAAGATGAGGAAAAGCACCACCCTAGT
The DNA here is from genome assembly GCF_008692635.1 of Crocuta crocuta. NCBI lineage: Eukaryota > Metazoa > Chordata > Mammalia > Carnivora > Hyaenidae > Crocuta > Crocuta crocuta. The sequence continues at coordinate 10,060,969 of NW_027532002.1, forward strand.
AAGGTGTTAGTAGTATCTCAGATTCATAGTGTTTTGGGTCTGAGTTCAGTGGTTTAAGGTGGGTCTTTAAATCTGCGAATCCAGGAGCGCCTATGTGGCTCAGTTGGTTGAGCGTTTGACTTTGGCTCAGGTCATGATCTCACGGTTTGTGGGTTTGAGCCCCGCGTCAGGCTCTGTGCTGACAGCCAGCTCAGAGCCTGAATCCTGCTTCAGATTCTGTGTCTCTGTCTCTCTCTGACCCTCCCCTACTCATGCTGTCTCTCTCTCTCTCCCTCTCTCTCTCTCAGAAATAAATAAAATATTAAAAAAAATAAATCTAGGAATCTGATTAGAATTGGGCACTATCTGTGATAAAATTGCTTAGGGTCAGTGGATACAACAAGCAAGTGAGAGTTTTGTAATGAGATTCTATGTATAAATGGCTATTTGAGACACAAGCAGATTTGCCCCGCTGAGGGCCCTACTGTCCTGAGAGGTGGGCTATTTGCCCAGATGAATCACCTCTGTTCCTACAGACACAGCTGGCTCAGCAGTCTCTTGTTCAGACTAATGAGTAGTGGAAGGTCTTATTGGCTTAAGACCTTATCTTTCTGGGCCATAATTCCCCCAAAGGACAATAAAGTCATGCTGGTACAAAGGCCTAACGATGAAGCCAGGGGGCTTCAGGCAGCTGACTGGCAATGTCGTGCCCACTTGTGGTCATTCTTCAGCCCAGGCTGGAGGACAGGCCGTTGCTTTCTGGGGTCCTGTCCATCCAGATCTCCCCTGCCGCTTGAGTTCTGATTGTGCCCCAGCTTTCTGGGGGCAGTTCTTTCAACCTGTACAGATGCTAAGTCTACTTCTTATTGCTGGGTGATCTTTTGTGAGCTCATCTGCTGAGACTGACTGCACAGAGGCAGTAGTTTCTGGAGATCGCACATGTAAACATTGCGACATCGACAGACACTAAAAGAAGGACTATGTTCAGAGTCTTTAGTACACTTCTGTGCCAGGAGCCGAGAGTGCCCAAATGAAACCAGGAGTACAGGCGTGTTCTTTGTCTGGAGAGCCCTCAGCGCCAGAGATGAGGGTATTGGTCAAATCACCTAATTTTATGTTTTTGTTTTGAGATCTCAGAGAGTTCTGTGTGGATGTAAGGACATTCTTCCACTAATACAGCTCCTATTTCCCCTTGAGAGGCCTATGTCATATCTAAAGTAGCTCTACTTGGGTGGCTCAGTTGGTTGAGAGTCCAACTTTTGGTTTCAGCTCAGGTCATGTTCTCACGGTTCATGAGTTCGAGCCCCACCTTGGGCTTCTGCACTAACACCATGGAGCCTGCTTGGGATTCTTTCTCCGCCTCTCTCTCTCTCAAAATACATAAACTTTAAAAGATAATCTACTTGGCAGATGATGGGAGACAAGCTGGTTGGAGTGAGCTGTTTTGCTGGCTTAAGTGAGAAACAGAAGTGGCTTCTCATGGTCGTATGATTACCTTGAACTCACCTTGGTCAAGTCATTTACCACAATGTCCTCTGATTTTTCCACTTTAAGGATGAGGGAGCTGGGGTGTTTTTTTGTTTGTTTGTTTGTTTTAGTATTTTCCAAACTGGGTTGTGATCCATTAATGAATAGTGAAATCAATAAGGTGGGTCACAACTAACTTAAAACAATGGGCCAGAGTAGGACATAAATATCAGATGGCCTTACCTAGCAAGGGTCGGTATTCTCCTGTGAAAGTATTCATGGCAGGTCAGGAGAAACAAGTTTACAGAACACTGGGCCAGATCATCTTTAAGGACCATTCATTTGTTTGATTCTCCAGTTCCCAGGATGAATGTGATTCACATGCTCGTGCAGAGTATAAACTTCTACATGTTTCTGAACAACACTCTACACGTTAGTAGAAAAGATAAGATAGTCCTGTGATTTGGAAGGTTTAGATTGTAAGGAATTGAAATGCCTCAGCAGACTGACCTCTCTAGATATTCACTACCAAACTTCAATTTTTAAATGTTTGGTGTGATTCAAACCAACCATTATGAACGTGGGCAATTTTATTTTTAAAAACCACCCAGGGCTCCTGGGTGGCTCTGTCGGTTGAGCGTCCGACTTCGGCTCAGGTCATGACCTCACGGTTCGTGGGTTTGAGCCCCGCATTGGGCTCTGTGCTGACAGTCAGCTTGGAGCCTGGAGCCTGCTTCAGATTCTGTATCTCCCTCTCTCTCTGCCCCTCCCCTGCCCTCTCCCACGCTGTCTCTCTCTCTCTCTCTGAGAAATAAATAAAACATTAAAAAAATAAAAATAAAAATTTCCAAATTTTAAAGAGGTTTACTTTCTTTTGAATTCTCTTCCAATTGCTGTTCATGTGGATTTATACATCTTGCCTAGCTCTTTAAAAGAACATGCATTTATGTTCAGGGTCACAACATTTTCTTATAAAGATTTCTGCACAGTGAAAACGGACCTAGTTTAGTTTTCAGTTGTGTTTATATGTAAACAGCATGATTTGAAACAACACAATGATTTTTACCCTCGAGAAGGTTTGCACTGATCACCTCTGACAAATAGTTGTGTGTTTTCCTTGGTCAAACACTATACGGGTTTTAAAAGCTGGCAATTTATGACGTTATGGTGTTAGCTGACTTTAGAAGAGCAGGGATGGCCCATCCTACCATTAGAGCTACGTTAAATGGTTCTTATCAGTAAAGCGGAGTGTCAAGCTGGGACACAGGCGGGGTGTGGGCTCAGAGGAATGCTCAGAAAGGGGCTGCGGCCGGCACAACTGGATCTGTAGGAAAGAAGACCTTAGAACCACAGAATGTCAGAGCCAGAAATATCTTGAGTATCTCCTAATTGTACCCAACCCTCATTTACATACAGGTAACAGGCTCAGATGGTGACTCTCCTGTTTATACAGTGTAGGTAACAAAACTGGATCTTCTGACTACACAATCTTAGCAACTTCAGAAGTTTTAGAAGACGAAGGTCCTGCAGACACCAGAAATGCAGAAGACATAGAGAATACAAAAAGTATGCCATCCAGCAAGTTCAGACGGAAGTCAGGGGGTGGCCATCTTTCATGGTGAAAGTGAGAGAGGAGGTTGGGAATACAGAGATCTCTCAACCCAGAAAGTAAGGTGGTAACCAGCCATAAGGTAACTACCAGCACGCTCAGCGCTCGAAACGTTTTGGGACTAGATGCTTCCCCTATACTGACAGGAGGGGGCTACAAGGCGTGAACACCCCCGAATCTACAGGGAAACCGAGAGGCCAAGGAAGGAAAAGTGAATCCTTCTGCTATGTGGTTCTGATTTGGTGGGGGGAAAGCAAAGAAAATTCCAGGTGAAGAGCAAGGAGCAAATTTCTTCTATCATACAGAGTTGCTAGAGAAAATGCAGGACACCCACTAAGTGTGAATTTCAGATGGACCACAAATAATTTGTTAGTGTAAGTATGTCTTGTGTAATATTGTAAACTATTATATAGTTGCATATATAAGAAAATAAAAACTTATTTGTGGGTTTATCAAATTCAAATCTATTTATTTAAAATTTTTTTTAATGTTTTATTTATTTCTGAGAGAGAGAGAGAGAGACAGTGTGAGCAGGGGAGGGTCAGAGAGAGGGAGACACAAAATCCGAAACAGGCTCCAGGCTCTGAGCTGTCAGCACAGAGCCCGATGTGGAGCTCGAACCCACGAACCGTGAGATCATGACCTGAGCCAAAGTCAGACGCTTAACTGCCTGAGTCACCCAGGCGCCCCTACCAAATTCAAATTTACATGGTCATCTTGTGTTCTTATTTCCTAAATCTTGCAACTCTACTATCACAGCCAGAAAAGTAAGAACTATCATTACTCTCTGGGGTGATAAGGATTCAAAGTCCGGTGTTTTGGAGCCATGTAGCTCTCTCTTGGATCCCAACATCCTACATGTTTGCATACAAGAAACATACGAACCATTGCTGGAGTTTCCCTTTCCTATCTGAATAAATAGGCTCTCACACAAAGAACTCCATTACTAACATGGTCCTGAGGCTGAGTGTTCAGACTTCTTATGCATCTCTTAAGTCTCTGTAAGAGTGAAAGTTCACTAACAGGGTACAGAGCCTGTGTATGGGGAAGAATTGTTCCCTGTGTGGAAAGGCCAGGGGATGGTCAAAGCCTTGCTAGACAAGCACTTCTGTCTCCAGCAAGGAGCAGCTGCTCTACCAGTTCGAGACAGAAAGCTGGCTTGCAGTTTGTGGGCACTTGGCCCGATTGCCATAAACACATGAATTTTATTTTATTTTTTTTATAAACACATGAATTTTAAAATGGAGAGATAGTGGGGCGCCTGGGTGGCTCAGTCGGTTAAGTGTCCAACTTTGACTCAGGTCATGATCTTGTGATTTGTGAGTTCGAGGCCCGCGTCGGGCTCTCTGTTGACAGCTCAGAGCCTGGAGCCTGCTTCCGATTCTGCCTCCATCTCTCTCTCTCTGCTCCTTCCCTGCTTGTGTTCTGTCTCTCTCTTAAATATAAATAAAACATTAAAACAAATTAAAAAAAAAAAGGAGAGATAGAAGTTGGCTCCAAGATATTTCTATGCCCTGTTAAGTTAGTTCTAATTATTTTAAGGAAAACTGATATGCAAAACTCTGAACTTGGAAAGTTGCTAGTCTTACAGGAAATGCTGTACCAGAATGTCTCTTGTAGAGTTGTTTGTGATGGTAAAAAAAAAAAAGAAAAGGCAATGAAAAATGAAAAAATGGAATGTCCATCTACAGGGGAAGGTTGAGCAAATCCTTATATATTTATTTGTGGAATATTCAGTAACTATGGCTGTTTTCATGCAGAATTAGCCAGAATTAGCTAGAACCACGAGCACTTGACTCGGGGACTGCTGTGCCATATAGCTAAATGGAAAAAAAGAAAGGATAATGTACAATAGAATTTGTTTCAATGAAAAGAATAGACACAATGGGGCACCTGGGTGGCTCAGCTGGTTAAGCGTCCGACTCTTGATTTCAGCCCAGGCCATGATCTCACGGTTTGTGAGATCGAGCCCCATGTCAGGCGGTGCAGATGCTGCTTGGGATTCTCTCTCTCCCTTGCTCTCTGCCCCTCACCATGCAGAGGCATGCCCTTTCTCTCTCAAAGCAAATAAATAAATAGTTTTTAAAAAGAGAGTGAAAACAAGAATGAAAATTCCACCACCCTCAGGAAGTGTGGGCATGTACTTGTGTATATGTTTATGAGCGAAGCAGGAGATGATCCACCTNTTTCCATATAGCTAAATGGAAAAAAAGAAAGGATAATGTACAATAGAATTTGTTTCAATGAAAAGAATAGACACAATGGGGCACCTGGGTGGCTCAGCTGGTTAAGCGTCCGACTCTTGATTTCAGCCCAGGCCATGATCTCACGGTTTGTGAGATCGAGCCCCATGTCAGGCGGTGCAGATGCTGCTTGGGATTCTCTCTCTCCCTTGCTCTCTGCCCCTCACCATGCAGAGGCATGCCCTTTCTCTCTCAAAGCAAATAAATAAATAGTTTTTAAAAAGAGAGTGAAAACAAGAATGAAAATTCCACCACCCTCAGGAAGTGTGGGCATGTACTTGTGTATATGTTTATGAGCGAAGCAGGAGATGATCCACCTGAGACTGTCAGTATTCATTGCCTGACATGATGTGGGAGCTGGTGGGAACATCATTTGCTTTTTGTTTGTGCCTCTCTGGATGTTCTGATTTATTACAAGTGTGTATTCCTGATGACATTAAGAAAAAAGCTAATGTCAAATAAAATATAGAAAATTATAGGACAGGCAGATTTTAAAAAGCTTCACTGACGGGCTTCTTTAAATAGTAGAGTCCCTCCCAAGTTCCTTCCTCCATTCACCACACACAGTTAAAAATATATATCGATTCACAAAATTTTAGCTGACTTTTTCTAGGAAGGTACTTTGCACTGTGGTATACTCACACAGTTTATCCAGGAGAGCTAATCAGAAGTAGATTTTGGGGTGCTGGGAGAAACGTTAGATATTATGAGAAAATTGAGATGCGTTAATGGTAACAAACGGCTTTACCAGGAATACCAAAGTGCAGGCTCGATTATCTATGAAGCTGTGGAGCAGACACCCTGTGTATCTTTCTTGCTGTGAAAAAACAGTATATGTTTGCATATATTTTATTTTATTAAAAAAAATTTTTTTATATCTTTATTTTATTTTGAGAGACAGAGAGCAAACGGGGGAGGGTCAGAGAGAGAGGGAGATACAGAATTTGAAACAGGCTCCAGGCTCTGAGCTAGCTGTCAGCACAGAGCCCGACACGGGGCTCGAACCCGTGAATTATAGGATCATGACCTGAGCCGAAGTGGGACGCTTAACCGACTGAGCCACCCAGGTGCCCCTGCATATATTTTAAAGTCTTATTTTTTAAAGATGAGTCCATTCTTTGTTTGTGTCATTCATCTAGCATCTGAAGACTTGAGTTTTGAGGTCCCAATTGTCAACACTAAACTGTGTACTAATCTGGTGTTTCATAGAGTAACCCATCACTAAGACTGTGTTCTAGAGAGTTCTATGTATTTACGTCCAAGGACAAAAAAGGATTAGGTGCTTTTTTATATCTTTGTGTACTTTATATATTTATGTTAAGAAGGTATAGATATTTTTGTTGTGTTACAACCAGTCCAGAGTCTGTTGGAAATGGTGTGTGTTGGTAAAAATGAACATGAAATGCAAAATGATGTTGTTCATGGAGACAGGGCAGGTGTCTAATATGGTCAATAGGTAAATAGAATGAGGGTCATCACCTTTGTATCTCCCTCAATTTCCAGCTGAACTAAAGTATTGAATTGGTTTCCGTCTAACAGCTGATCGTGGAGAGGAGGGACTTAATGCTAGATCGCTTTGCTTTGAACTTATTGTAGACAGCTAAATTTGTCAGGCATCTATGCCATCCATAAAATTGCAAGGAGCGGATGTCAACCCCAAAAGCAAAAATTACAGTGAAGAAGATGAGATAAAAGGTATGCATTATTCTGACATCCTTGGAAATGGCTGCATGAGTTCAAGGAACACAGTTGTTAATCAGCGGCCCTACTGGCCCCCAAACCAAATCAAAACAATACACCCACAGGTATATACTTAACAGTATTCTCTTTTTCATTCAGTAAAGGGATTTTTCAGTTACGTGAGTTTGCTTGTTTGTTTTAGAGAGCATGAGTGAGGGAGGAGCAGAGAGAGAAGGAGAGAGAACCCAAGCAGGCCTCACACTTAGAGCAAGAGTCCTGCTCGGGGCTCGACCTCACAACCATGAGATCATGACCTGAGCTAAAGCCAAGAGTTGGATGCTTAATGGACTGAGCCACCGGGGCGCCCTAAGTTATGTGAGATTTGTCAAGGCACAGAAAGACTCCGGGCTGCCCCCAGATTAAGTGCTTATGCTTATGTCTCTAGGAGTGAACTCAGTGTTTTGTAACCCTTGAAACAGTACAAAGCAGAGGATCTCAGGCTTTGCTTTCCTTTAATGTGTTTAGGGACTTGACCCAACCTGTTTTATATGCAAAAATGTCTCTTGCCCTTTTACCCTGATGGCCTCTCCACAGTCTCCTGGAGGTCCGGCAACCTGACCACTTCTGCTCTGTATGATTTCTAGACATTTTGAAGCCATCGGGGGAGAATCATTCTTTGGACAGGAGCTTTTGGAGGAAATTGAAATATATGCAAGTTTTTAAATGCACTTTCCACATCTGAAACCATTTTATGGACACAAGAGGATAATACTGGAATGTACATAATTTGGTTTCCTCATAAAGTTTGGTATTTTTGAGACTAAAAGAACTGAAAACGTTTTTGAGAGAAATGTGAGCTTTGCTTTTAATCACAAAGTCCAAGAAAACATTTGATTTATTGAATTATTCCATTTTTGCACACACACACACACACACACACACACACAATCACCTCAGAACTCCTTTTCTCTGTGAGAAGAGAAAGAGTTCCAGCAAGGACAGCCCTCTTCTAGGAAAGGTGTGCCTTGGGTTGTTGCATCAGTATGAAAGAAACCACAACTTCCTGGGGCTACATTTGCTCCGTAGCTCTTTCGTTCACTGCCCCATGTTCTGTCCTGTACCCTTTAGTGTGGGAGGGTTTAGTGGTAAACCCATTACCAAACCAACCTTACTATTAGCCAAATAGCACGCGCTCACATGCACACACACACACACACACACACACAGAGTTCAGAAGAAAGAACAAAACAGTGCTGTACATCACTTTACATCTATTATAACACTAAGGGTCTGCAAGGGAGAGAGTTGAGAGGGTCTACTTTGCTCTGCTCCATTCTCACGAACCCTTCAATGATTCTGGTATACATCTGCCATATGCAATAAAGGACCCCCAGTTATATTTGGATTTCAGGTAAACAATGACTGCATGCAACATTTGGGGCATCTACTCATTTAGTATTCCATTGCATTCATTACTGATCTGGAATTCAAATGTACACGGGCTCTTTGGATTTGTATTTACAAAATCCGGCGTCCCTAGTCTGGGGTCTCCCTTCTGGATTTTTGAGGCCGCTTTTCTTTTCACTCACTTATTCATTCAACAAGCCCTCATAGAGCATTAACTCTGTGCCAGGCTCTGTTCTAGGCAGAGGGGATAGGCCCAGACAAGATAGTTCTTCTAGAACTTTCAACCTTATTGGAAACCAGACCAAAAAAATAGGTATTAAGAAAGAACGAACGAACGAACGAAAGAACGAACGAACGAACGAAAGAAAGAAAGAGAGAAAGAAAGAAAGAAAGAAAGAAAAGAATCAGAGAGATAATTTCAGGCGGTGATGATGGCACCAAGAATGAAGTGTGGGGCTGGTGGTCAGAGAAGGAGCCTTGGGAGCACTGACTGAGCCAAGGCTTGAAGGAGCAGGAAGAGAGAGCCATGGCAGGTGCTGAAGGGAGGGTGTTCCAGTCAGGAGGGATGAGCAAGTGGGGAGGCCTTGAGGCAAGAATGTGGCTGGACACGCCAAGACCCGAAAGAAGGCTGGTATGGCTGGATGGGTGAGTGAGGGAGCTCGTGGAAATGGAGAGAGTCAGGGAGGACCTTGGGGCCAGATCTCCCCTGAGTGTGTTCATAGGGCGGCGGAAAGCCATGGGAGGATTTCACAATCTGATTTACGGTTTTAAACGATCCCTCTAGCTACTCCGGGGAGAGAGTATTTTAAGGAGGAAAGGGTGGAGGCTCTGAGGCCATTTTGGAGGCTCTGCCCTCCCACCTGATGGGGGTGCACTGGACGGGAGAGGGCGAGGGGCTGATGGATCTGGGATGCGTCGGAGAGCCTTGCCGGACGACTTGCTGGAGAGCCACATGGTGAGTGAGGCACAGAGGATCCAGATGATTCTCCGCAGGTTCTCAAGAGAAAAGCCTTTCTCTCTTCTTCCCCCTCGCCTTTATCCTTTCCATTCCCCTTATTCACTGGCCCGGTCCCTGCCCTGCTCGGCCCTCTGGGTCCTGCTCTTTGGCTGGTGTGCAGGCCAGGTTTTCAGGGAGTTCTAGACCCGCCTTTTGTCACTGCCTGGGGCTGAGGCTGGGGGAGAGGGGCTGTGGATCCGAAGGGTGGGGAAGGGGAGGGAGGAAGGAGTTCTCCACCAGAGCCGACCTGCTTCTTGGCTCATCTTTTGAATGTCATTCTAAACGTATTAGGTCTTCCTTCTCTTCCGCTATTCTGACTTCAGTCTCCCCTCCCAGGCTCCAGGAGCAGACAAAAGGGGCCAGCTTGCCTAGCGCTGTATTCCTCCAGAGAACAGCTACCTTAGAAGTAAACATTCCCGACAAGCGTGTGGAAAGGGTCAGTGGACGGCACTTGTCCCTTGAATTTGACGCGTGCGGTGGTTCTGTTTGGATTCATGATTCCAGCCAAGACGTTTCATGGTCATTTCCAAGGTTAGGAAGAATAGTAAACATGGTACAAATGGTAAATAAATCAGTTCAGGGAAATAACGTATGTTGGAAAGAAGGAGGTGAGCAAGGAAGGAAAGAAGATAGGAGAGAGGAAAGGAGAGAGGGAAAGAGAGAGAGAGAGAGAGAGAGAGAGAGAGAGGAACAGCAAGCTTCCCCAGAATAACATCTGAGCAAGAATTGACTGCTTTATTTTCTTAATCTAATGGTCACCAAGCCCCACCAGCACAGACATAAAGCAGAAGTAGTCTGAGAGCCAGTACTGATTCATATCTGGACTAGAGGGAGGCAGTGACTTAGGAAAACAAAACAAAGCAAAAGAAGAACAAAAACAAGATCGCCCTAACGCGGGTTTGATCTTGACTCCGTTGCTGCCAGTGTCGGGACCCCGTGGAGGGCAGGGCAGGCTGTGTCCCCCCCCACTTCACAGCCCTGTGCCTCCCAGCGGAGGGGCCGTGGCCAGCATCCCATGCATGTAGAAGGGAGAAGGCGGGAGCCAAAATACCTCTCTGGGCCCCATTACCTCATGTTTAAGGGAAGGGGTTGAACTGAAAGCTCAAAGGTCCCTTTCAGCTTCCACGCTGCTCCGTCCCCACACCTCTTCTGGTTTCTCTCTGCTGCTCCACGCTCACAAATGTCTCTGTTGCCAGCGACTGTTTAAAAAAACGTTCTTTCTTTGCCTTGCCTCTCTTACGTGCTTCAGGCATTGACCAGAGTTCCCAGCAGTTTCTCCCTTCTGACATTGGCTGCTTAGTATATTTGGCCCTTGGGGAGGACAGATGAAGAGATGGCATGGGTGGGGGAGTGTCAGAGTCATGGGCACTAAAACCTTCCTATCCGCATATAATCAAGTGCTGGAGAAGAGATCTATGAAATTTAGATTTTTGATACAGTTCCCCAAAGGCAGCCGGCTGTGATGATCCCATCAAGCCCCCTTTCTCCTTGAAACCATGCCAAGCTGCTTCCAGAGAAAAGAAATACCAGGTTCTGCAAGGTTTGGTGTCTGGCAGCTGCTCGCGAGAGTGGCTCCCTCCCCACCATGCACAGAACTCAGGGAAACTGCACGGGAATTGCTACAGAAACACATCTGTCCTCTATTGTCCGACCTGGGTCTACTCCTTATCTACAGATTGGAAAAAAGAAAAAAAAAAAAGAAGTGGAGTGTGACTCAGAAAAAGCGTTATCTCATCAAGAGCATTTCAGCCACTGAGGATTTTTTTTTTCACAGACACAAAAGATGGTGGCATACTGAAGGAGAACAAACACTAAAGAATTATTTAGGAATGCCTGGGTGGCTCCGTCGATTAGACGTGCAACTCTTGATAATTGGCTCAGGTCATGATCTCACAGTTCGTGGGATGGGGCGCCACGCTGGGCTCCCCACGGGTGGCTCAGAGCCTACTCTGGATTCTCTGTCTCTCTCTGCCTCTCCTCACTCTCTTTCTCTCTCTCTCTCTCAAAAATAAATTAAGAAAAAAATATCAAAATAGTTATCTGATTTTCTCCTTATTTTTCAGAGAAAAACTTGAGTATACACGAAGAGGGGTAATATACACAGAGAACAGCCTCTGATGCTGTTGCCACTACATGGAATGTTTTTGACTACAAGTAAAAGGAAATCCATTTAAATTTCACTTTAACAATATATTTAACATGGAAGATAGAATTTTAACATAAAAATTCTGTGGGTTCAGGTACTCGTATTTGTCATCAAGGGTATAGTTTTTCTCTATCTCTATACTCTGATTTATTTTTTTAAGCCAGCTGTCCTCAGGGACCCAAAATGGCTGCCATTGTTCCAGACAGCACACTGATATCAACCTCCATGGCAGAAAAAGGAATCTCTCTCCCTGTTTTATGTTCCATCTGAAGGAAAACCTTCTAGAAGCCTTGTCATCAACCAACCTCCCCCATTTTCACTGGTCATAAAGGCATCACATTCATATACCATCTTAAATCCTTTACCTGGTGAGGGAATGAGACTACCATGATTGGCTTACACCTGCATTGTCTGGTAGAAATATAATGTGAGTCACATATATAATTTTAAACTTTCTAGCAGTCAGTCACATTAAAAACAACAAGAAGGGCTGCCTGGGTGGCTCAGTTGGCTTAGTGTCTGACTTTGTTTCAGGTCATGATATCACAGTTTGTGGGTTCTGTGCTGACAACTCAGAGCCTGGAGCCTGCTTCGGATTCTGTGTCTCCCTCTCTCTCTCTGTTCCTCTCCCTTAACACTCTGTCTCTCTCCCTTTCAAAAATCAGTATTTTTTAAAAATTAAATAACAAAAAAAAGAAGAGGTGATATTAGTCCTAGTAGTATATTTTATTGACCTCTATTATGTCTAAAATATTATTTCAACATGTATCCAATACAGTGTATTATTGATATTACATTTTACATTTTTTAAAAATACCAAGTCTTTGAAATCTAATGTATATTTCATATTCAGAGACCATCTCACTTTGGATTGGCTACATTCCAAGTGAGCAATAGGCACATGTGGTCAATGGTAGTATATTGGACAGTGTGGGTCTACATCTAACAAGATTTATTGCCTGTGCACTGGGAAGGGGTCCAGCCTCCCTTGAACTCATGGTGCCTCGGAGGAGGGTGAACAAAGCTGGAGTTCTCTTAGCAAAGAAGAGGGTAATGGTCACTGGGGTGGCAATTTACTTCATCTCTCCTTCTCATCTTCCTTGGTTTGGGGAAGTTACCACCACCTACTTAGTCAGCAAGAGAAATATGGAATCACTCTGGACTTCTTTCTTTTCCTCCTTTCTCTAACACAACAACTCATCAAGTTTTGTCAATTCAGACTCCCACATATCTCTCAAATGTGCCTTCTCCTCTCCCATCTGCCATGGTCACGGTTCAGGACTCTATATCACAATGAGTCTGAATCTGACTTCTGGAAGGATCCTCAGCAGCTCCCCAAACTTTCAGGAGGGTGTGCACATCCTTTAGCACAGCACATAGCAGCACACTTGGCTTTGTGCCCACAAGCCCTCTCCACTCTGAGCTGGGGAGCTGTCCTTGGAAAGTCTGTGCTTTTATGTCTTCACACATTTTCATGTATGTTTCCCTGTCTTTAGATTACCCTCTTTCTTCCTCTTCTTCCTTTTCCTCTTCTATGTTCCTTTGGTAAGGAGCCTTTGTTACCTCTCTTTCCAGATAGGATTCAGCACCATAAAGCTATGTTCATATTATGCTCTAGCACATGTCAAACTGACTTGTGCTTTCTCTGCCCTCTCCATTAGATGATGAGCTTCCCGAGGATAGAGGCTGTGCTCTGATCTCTATAACCTACATAGTGCCCGCCTGGCCCAACACCTGGCAATGTAGAGGCTCCATGTCTATTGAATGAGTGGATGGATGGATAAATGGATGGATGAATGGATAGTGGATGGAAGGATGGATGGATGGATGAATTGTATTCTCCTTTCTCATCTTTCTCCACCCATGATGGGAAAGCAGCCCTTCCCAGCTTCCTGCCTTTCAAAACTGTTGTTTTCTTAGGGATTCCATAACAAAGTATCACACACTGAGTGGCTTAAACAACAGAAATATTTGTCTTTCAGTTCTGCAGTAGAGAAGCCAAAAAGCAAGGTGTTGGTAGGCTCGGTTCCTTCTGAGGACTGTGAAAGATAATCTGCTCCATGCCAGTATCCTATAGCTTCTGGTAGACACGGGCGTTCCGTCTCCCTGGGGCTGCCCTCTGTGGATGTGTTTGTGTTTCCCCTGCTTATAAGGACACCAGCCAAATTGGATTAGAGCCCACCCCAGTGTGGCTTTATCTTAACCTGATCATCTGCAAAGGCCCTGTTTTCAAGAGAGGTCACACTCGCAGGTACTGGGGTTTAGGACCTCAACATCTTTGGGGGGAACACAACTGAACCTGTAACAAGACTCACAGCTAAAGTCGGGTGCACTTATTTTCTATTGCTGTGTGACAAATTACCACCAATTTAGCAACCTAAAACAACATACACTTATTATCTCCTAGTTTCCAGAGGTCCAGAGTCCAGGCACGGACTTAGCTGGATCCCCTGTTCATTTGCACAAGGCTCTAATCAAGGCGTTGGCCAGCGTGTATTTTTATGTGGAGGCTTGGGACAGAGTCGGCCTCGAGCTCATTCGGGTTGTTGGCACATTTCCCATCCACTGAGGGTCCTAGCCCCCTACTGGCTGCCAGCTGGGGGCTGCCTGCAGTTTCCTGTCGCGTGGCTTTTCTTCCCTGCAGGCAGTTTGCAGTGTGGACGGACATCTGCTTCTCCAAGGCTTGTAGGGGAGGGTCTTTCTCTGTGGCTCCAGATGGAGTCACTCACATTTAATGCTCTCTTTCTCTCTCTCCTCCTTTCTCCAGTTAGGGGAGGGGCATAGTCTATGGCCATAGTTTATTGGTTACAGGCAAGTCACAGGAGATTAGACAGGGAGGTGACCCATTGGGGTCACCTTTAAGTTTATCTGACACAGTAGGTGTGGGGTTTTTTTTTTTTCCATCTCCCAACTTGCCCATAGCAACTTTGTTCTGTTTCAATCTCAGATTCCACAAAATCCGCTGAGGAATGTGGAGAGGGGGAAGGACTCAAGAAAATCCAGTGGCCTCAAGACAGCATAATTTAAAAAAAATTATTTGACCTCAGCTACAGCAATTTCTTACTCGACATGTCTCCAAAGGCAAGGGAATTAAAAGCAAAAATGAACTATTGGGACCTCATCAAGGTAAAAAGCTTCTGCACCGCAAAAGAAACAATCAATAAAACTAAAAGGCAACCAACAGAATGGGAGAAGATAGTTGCAAATGACATTGGATAAAGGGCTTGTATCCAAAATCTATAAGGAACTCACCAAATTTCACACCCCAAAAAACAAATAATCCAGTGAAGAAATGGGCAGAAGACATGAATAGACATTTTNTATTGACAATAAATTATATTAAAAAATTAAACTTGAAGTAAATTGATTTTAATTTAATATTAATTAATTTTAATATTAAATGAAAATAAAATCAATTTAATTCATCACAAATATTATTTATTAAATCATATGATGTATTTACATGCAACATTTAAATAACATTTATTAAAAAGCAATATTTGATATTGAAATAGCTATACAGACATCATCATCCTCACCATCGTCATCATCAGCATAGCTGATACCAAGGGCTGACCACGTGCCAAGCACCATCCTAACACAACATAGCAGGTGGTATCTCATTTCATCTCCACAACTGACCTATATGATGGGAACTATTATCATTCCCATCTTACAGATGAGGATACTAAGGTACAGAGGGGCCAATGGAATGTCTCCAAGTCACACTGGATGTAGCAGCTAAGAGACATGAGGTTCAAATTTCTGACCCCAAAAGACTACTTGATGGCCAAGCCCGCACACTTCACCGTTAGGATTGCTTGGCTGCCATTGGAATGGTGCTTCTCACAGGATTCACGTGGACACTGCTGGCATTCTCCTCTGTGATTCTCTTTTCCCCAGTCTTGCCTTATGATGGGTCTATTTTTCATGAATGATTAACCCATTCAGTCAAATTACAGAAAGAGGCATAAACAGTTTACAAGGTAAAAGGGATTAGTTTGTAATTAGATATTTCTTAGCTGGTATTGGAGACATTCAAATGGCTCTCTACAGTGAGACACCTTTAATATTAATTTTATCCAGCCTCAATTTTCCTGGCTCGTTCTACCTCTGTCCACTCAAATTTGGCAATATTTAAGAGTGCTGTCAGCCAGGTCACTCAGTAGTCTAAGTGTCTGAAAAATTTAGAAATTGAAAGCAATTTATTTTAGAAAAATGAAGGCAAGAAGCAAGAGTTGGAGGTCATAATTTCCACAAGGATATTTGTGACACCGGAATTTTCTTTTTAAAAAAATTTTTTAAATGTTTATTTATATTTGAGAGACAGAGAGCATGAGCATGGGAGGCACAGAGGGAGAGGGAGCCACAGAATCTGAAGCAGGCTCCAGGGTCTGAGCTGTCAGCACAGAGCCTGACATGGGGCTCAAACTCATGAGATCATGACCTGAGCTGAAGTCAGACACTTAACCTACTGAGCTACCCAGGCGCCCCGACATTGGAGTTTTCTGAGAGCACTTTGTATTTTTGACTTACATGTCATTGTCATACAGGTGACTGAAGTCATTGATATTGAGAAGATAGACGACATGAAGAACAGCCAGGAGTGTCATGTGATGGCTGACTTTTCTCAGGCCCTCAGCATAAGATCTCTGGAAATCTGTGCTAGGATTCAGATCCTAGTTCTGTTTTTTTTCTTTTTTAAGTTTATTTATTTACTTTGCAAGAATGAGGAAGATCACATGTGGGGGAGGGGCAGAGAGAGAGAGAGAAAGGGAGAGAGAATCCCAAGCAGGCTTCGAGCTGTTGGTGCAGAGCCCGATGTGAGGCTTGATCCCACAAACCATGAGATCATGGCCTGAGCTGAAATCAAGAGTTGGATCCTTAACCAACTGGGCCACCCAGGCACCCCCAGATCCTAGTTCTTAGTGTGAAATTTCACTATAAGAAGACTCAACCATTAAAATCCTATGTGAAATTCCAGTCTTTTACAAGCACTTACATGTCATTTCTCTGGGTGACATTTTCTGATTGATAACATTGGAGTAATGGGTCCGTTGACATCTCACATATTGTGGTTAGAATGACGTAATTCAGGATCTACTTAAGGGGGTGAAGCTTTTGCAAGAAACAAACCAAAAACATTTTCCTCTAAACAGTGACTGAGGACTTTCCATTTTCCATCTGATGAGGTATCATTTCAGGTGCCACAAGCTTTACATGCTCATTTATCCACCCCCTGACAATTAAAATGGGGCTAGCAAATGAAAACAGATTTCGCAAAAAGAAGAAAGTACATCACGATGTTGTTTGCCCAACATCACAGCGTCCCTGCCTCTCAATGCTGAGAGACACAGGCATCGTCAGCAGGCATTTGGCAATGGCTGCAAATCCCCCTTGTCGTCACCATCCTCTCCTCATCAAGATGGCATCACCCTTCCTTTCTCCTCCTCTGCCCACTCATCATTTAGTAGAGAAAGGAAATACTTTCCAGCTTGGAGTCCCCACTTTCTTGAATAGTCTTAAGTTCATGTCCTGAGCCTGCCCACCTGAGACCCATTTCTCTCTTCCCTCACTTCCACTCCATATTCTTGTTTCCCTTTATGCACTTACTAAGGTTGACCACAAACCTAACTGAGTCTTTGTAAATTTGGGAGATGAGACACAAGACAAATGTCGAGGAATACATCAAAACACAAGGTTGATCTTTTCTTTTCTTTTTTTTTTTCTTTTTCTTTTTCTGACTGTCAGCTTCGAAAAACTCTTCTTCTACCATCCAGGTTAAATGTTAATGATTCAAAAGAAGGAAGAAACAAGTTGACACATTCATTATTTAGATTGCATTTGTAGCTCTACTGTGAAAAGCACTTGCTAGCATGAGTGAGATTCTTGACATACCGCTATTTTTCTCAAAATGAAAATATCTTTTCTTTTAATTTTTAGTGATTTTCTTAAAAATGGTGATTTATTTATGAGAGAGAGCAAGGGCAGAGAAAGAGAGAGGGAGACAAAGGATCAGAAGTGAGTCCCATGCTGACAGCACAGCCCAACACAGGGCTTGAACTCACAGACCATGGGATCATGACCTGAACTGAAGTCTGACACTTAACTGACTGAGCCACCCAGGCACCCTGAACTTTTTAGTGATTTTTAAACATCAGATAGTCAGAATCACCTTGAGAAGTGGTGAACCTAGTAGTAGATTATTAGTCCCAGAGCTTCTGATTCAGTAGGTCTGTGATGAAACCCAAGGTTCTGGATTTCTAACAACACAGAGTGATACAGCCCCAAATGATACGGAAGAACAGAAGAATGTTAGAAGGTTACGGATCACTTTGAATGCTATCAATAGAGACAAATCCCATTTGTTACTGTTTAGTGTACATTCCGTTAGTCTTGGATACACTCATCGGGCACACCCTGCCAGGGCACCTGATCTGTATCCTTGATTAAATCTCCAGCAGCAACAGCGCCCGCCCGAGAAACCAAATTACACAAGTTTCCCCATAGTTAGTCATGTCTCAGTCGTAATGGGACACAGCTTTGGCCAATGAAATGTAAGCAGAAGTCTACTTGGGGATGGTCTTTGGAAAGTACTATCATCTTCCGGGCTAAGAAAAAAAAAAGATTCAACTGGACTTTGACTTCTGTACTTTGCCCTTCCCTCTTTATCCTGCCTGGAGCTTAGAAGTGAATCCTGAAGGGATGGTGGTTGGGGAAGGTAGAAGGGGGATGGTTTTTTGAGCAGCTATACCAGCCCTGCACTGCCTACCATTTTATGGAGAGAGAGAGAGAGAGAGAGAGAGAAAGAAAGAAAGAAAGAAAGAAAGAAAGAAAGAAAGAAAGAAAGAAAGAAAGAAAGAAAGAAAGAAAGAAAGAAAGAAAGAAAGAAAAAGAAAGAAAGAAAGAAAGAAGGAAGGAAGGAAGGAAGGAAGGAAGGAAGAAAACAACTTTCCATGTCAATCCATAGATACTTCTACATTTGTTTTAATGTCTACATAGTATTCCATCGTTTGGATATCCTGTAGCTGAATTTTGTAAATGAACCCTTCGTTGATGGACATTCAAGTTCTAATTTTCCTCTGTACATATCAAAACACAATTCCTGACGTTTGCTCTGGGAAGGGGGAGACTTCCCCATCTTCTGCCTTTCTCTTCACAGAGACTGAAGTGGGTCCCCTTGTCCCAGGATGATCAATGATCAGACTTTTCTGGCTCGTAAGGAAATTCCAATAAATGATTATAGTTTCCCAAGTCTGGGTCATTTTAAGAAACACTATGTGTGTAGTCCCTTTTCACAGTCTGGCAAAAGAAGAAGTTCAGAAGGACAGACCTCCTGGAAAAGTCCAGTTTTATCTCTCATAGGAGCAAATACGTGGACAAAATGATATGCATTTACTCCTAAAATTGGTTTCCAGAGATGACTTAATCTAAACCCCTATAGAAATAAATTAAAAGGTAAAAGTTCTCCAGTGACATGTTATTGTTTAAAATGAAGCCAGATTCTCTTTTTATTTTATTTATTTTTTAATGTTTATTTGTTTTTGAGACGGAAAGAGAGCACAAGCAAGGGAGGGGCAGAGAAAGAGAGGGAGACATGGAATACGAAGCAGGCTCCAGGCTCTGGGCTGTCAGCACAGAGCCCGACTCAGGGTTCCACTTAGGATTTGAACCCACGAACTGGGAGATTATGACCCGAGTCAGATCTTACCCAAGTGAGCCACCCAGGTGCCCCTCAAATTTTTTTATAAACACACTGCTTAATGGAACTGCATTCAGAGTGAATGACTACCTCATAGGGCATTCTAAAACAATGAGTGGGTATTGCTTTACATCTGTATGGCTAGATAAAGGAATCATTTTGATAATTTCCTCGAAAACAAAGGAAGCTGACTACAGAGGCAAATTTATCTCTTCTTTTCCTCAGATAAGTGGCCAGCAATTAAAAATGAAAGGAAACTTCTTCAGTTTCAAATATTTTAAGCCCCAGTGGGCACTCCCATAAATAAATGTATAACCAGTTTCCCCTTTTGCTTTGGTTTCTACAGATTCAAACCAAATCTGTACCCAAACCAAATGTCATACCCAAGACCATATGACACAGGATTCCAGACGCTTGGTGAGCCCCCAACTACATGGAAGGAAAGATATTGAGACTTTCAAATGGGCAAAAGCAATTACCAGACATCTTTTCAAAAGAATGTTCAAGAGTCTGGGATTATGTGATATTCTAGCAATGCACACCCCTGTTTGTCTTTGACTAGACTTATTTTACAACTCCCTAAAACACAGAAAACTGATAGCTGCACAAATAATTCTTGTCTATAAAAATACAGATAGTTTGTCTGCGGAATGTAATTGATGATTACTCTATGGGTAGACTGTGTTTTACAAATTCATCTCAACATTTCCTCACTGTATTTATTATTTGTACAGTATTTAGAATTTGTTCATTCCTTTCTGCCAAGTCAGTTACCTCTCCTCTCTCTGCTAACCGTCCTCCATCACCTACATATTCTGGTCTTTTCCGGAGCCGCTTTTGGCTTGTAGACTGATAACTTATTATTATTATTATTATTTATTATTAATTTGCTGAGATTTTTAGGAAGGTGAATAGATGAATATGTGTGCTCTGTTTCTGAAAATTTCTCCATGCTTTCTTCATTTTCATTTCTTGTGATGAGTTGGATTGTATGCCTTCAAAATTCATGGGTTGAAGTCCTAGCCCCCAGTACCTCAGAATAGGACACTATTGGGAAATAGGGTCATTGCAGATGAAATTAGTTAAGATGAGGTCATATCGGACTAAAGTGGGACCCATGTCCAATATGACTGGTGTTTTTATAAAAAGGGGAAATTCGGACACTCGTGTGCACACAGGAAGAATGCCATGTGAAGACTGTAGTTAAGCTGTTAAAACCCAAGAGACTTCCAGAAATAAGGAGAAGGCCTGGAACAGATCCTTCCCTAGCTCTTCCAGAAGGAACCAATCTTGCCAAAACCCAGTCTTGCATGTCTAGCCTCGACTGTGAGGCAATACATTTCCGTTGCCTAAGCCACCCATCTTGTGGTACTTTGTTACGGCGGCCCCAGGAAATGAAAATGCTTTCAAAGTCTTCTTTTGATGTGTGTATTCCTGCAAGTTACCTCAAATCTTTTATGGAAGAAGGTAGAGAATAAATAAATAAAACTAAGACCGAGGTTTTGGTTACATCCAGCAGCAGCGTCCTAAATGCGGACTGAGAATTGTTGGTGTGTGGGGTTAGTGCGTTGTTGACTGTTTTGTAGCCAAGCATGGAGTCAGGAGCTTAGTTTGTGTTCGATACATTGTAATTGTTGGTAATATCATTACTGTAATTAAATGTATTGGGCATTCTTCAATTTCTTTCCAAATTTAATTCAGAGATTTTTATAACTTCTCTGATGGGACTATTTCACTTAAGAAATATTTGAGTCTGGGGGCACCTGAGTGGCTCAGTCAGTTGAGTGTCCGACTTCTGCTCAGGTCATGATCTGCGGTTCGTGAGTTTGAGCCCCGCATGGGCTCTGTGCTGACCGCTCAGAGCCAGGAGCCTGCTTTTCAGATTGTGTCTCCTTCTCTCTCTGCCCCTCCCCCACTTGTACTCTGTCTCTCAAAAATAAATAAAACATTTAAAATTTTAAAGTAAAAAAGTAAATGAGTCTGGAGCACCTGGAGGGCTCAGTCAGTTAAACGTATGACTCTTGGTTTCGGCTCAGGCCATGATTTCACGGTTCATGAGTTAAAGCCCCGCATGAGGCTCTGTGCTTACAGTGCAGAGCCTGCTTGGGATTCTCCCTCTCCCTCTCTCTGCCCTTCCCCTGCTTTCTCTCTCGGTGTCTCTCTCAAACATAATTAAACTTAAAATTGTTTTTAAAAAAAAGAAAAACAAATATGTGAGTCTGTGCATCAAGCAGGCACAGGGCTAGATTCTTGCTTATGGGACAGGGAACTTGAAATCAACGCTAACAGGGGTGGTTCTCTCTCTCAAAGTGCTAGTAATCAGCACTGTCTTCTTGGTTTTGTTAGGAGCCTCACCCTCATCCTGGCCCTGGTGAGAGGTTTTAAGGAGGCGATACAAGTCAGAAAGCACTCGCATGTTACTGTTACCCGTTAAAGTTAAAACACCTCTCTAACAGAGAAAGCCTGGTACACTCAGAGATAGATGTCACACTAAAAATTCCTACATTAAAGATGCTGTACATTACATGGCGACTCTACATATCGATCATTTCTTAGTTTAATGTTAATTTATCCTTGACATCGTTTAAAACATTTTTTTAAATTTAGTTTTGAAAGAGAGAGACAGAGTGCAGGTGGGGGAGGAGCAGAGAGAGAGACACACACAGAATCCGAAGCAGGCTCCAGGCTCTGAGCTGTCAGCATAGAGCCGGACTCAGGGCTCAAACCCACAAACCATGAGGTCATGACCTGATCCAAAGTCAGATGCTTAACCGACTGAGCAGCCCAGGCGCCCCTAATCTTAATTTATTTTTCAAACCAGCTCAGTTCTTGGGACACTTTAACAACCAGTAACATTGGAAACACAGGCTTTTCAGGGCAAACTCCTTAGGAGCAGCCTTCTAAAGCCTCAGGAGCACGGGGACGATCTCGTGCCCACTCAGTGGGTCCCCACCCTGGGTGGCAGCCCCCGGCCTCTCTGAGCGTTGGCTACCCCTGGAAGAACTTGGTGGGCAGGTATGTGTTCTGTGCCGAGCACACACTCCTTGCTTCGCTGTGCAGCTGTGGCCATTTGCATCCGCCTGCGCTATTTCTGACACTTCAAACTTACTCAGAAAGAACCATCTCATTTTCTGACTGCAGCTGCCCACACTGGTCTGGCGGCCGCTGGGGTTTTCCAGCAGGCCACCATGCTGCCACATCACTTCAGACAACTTCCCACACGTTCTAGGCGGTTCGGCAATCCCAACTGACTTGGGTTTCAGGTCTGCACACTCATTCATGTAACCACTGTGCAATCAGCACCTACTATGCGCTAGAAGCTGCTCAATTCAAGGCTCTGGAATTCTAATACGGATGAGATGCAAATCTCTGAGTAGCTTACAGGCTGCGGGGGAGACTGGCAGACTTCTGTGCTGCTGGTGTCTGTCTCTACTTTCTCTTCCATCTGTTTTCAAACCAGATCCTCTAGGGGAAACCTGCCACCCTGCAAGCTTGTCTTTCCATTCATTGTCCAACTTTACAACAGGACCTAGTCCTTAAATGCTCTGAGGTGTGGCTTCTGGCCTCGATGCCAGCGCTCTGGTAAGATCACTGGTCACACCTGCTCCGTGCCCACCGCGGAGTCCAACGCCTCAGGTCTCATTTGTCTTTTGTCTGTGACCGTGCAGTGTTTGACCCATTTTGTCTCTACACACGGTGCCTGCTCTGTCCCTTGATTTCATCCTGATCTTCCTTCTCTCTGAACTAGAACCCAGTCAATTCCAGGCCAACGTGGTCTCTCCCATTTCATGCTCATTCATGTGGCAGGTGTCCCAGATTGCTTTTGTGGCCTCTTTCATATCGACGCCTGGTAGTGTTATTCTGTTGTATCTTCATCTGACTTTTTATGTAGATCGTGCATAGCCCTTGTTCTCAGAGCTAAGAAGCAACCTCTTCCTGTTGAAGGTACCGGGATTAAGGGTAGATTGTCTGCTTCCCTCCCCCCTTTTTTTTAGTTTGTTGGCTAACTGTGCCAGGCCTGGTCTCTGAGCCCTCGGATCCATTTCTTGCCCTTTCCTGCGCTGCTCTGCATTGCAGGAGACTGACCCCTGCAGGCCGAGTGCCCTAGGATCCTGTCAGCGGGTTGCTGGCTGAGTCTGGCCAATGGAAGGCACTAATGGAACTGGACGGTGGGAGGAAGGGAGAAGCCCTGGTATTTCTCCTTGTCTTTTCTTGAATCCGGAAATGCCTCCCTGACAGCATCTACGGCAGCTCCTTCGTGGGTCCAGCCCCCACTCTGGTTCCAACTTCCACAGGCTGATCTGGCTTCTGGATTCTGGAAGCATCATCGTCTCCTTTTGACTGTCTGCTCTAGAGGTGGCAGTTGAGTTTCCGCTACTGTAATTTCTGGGGCGCCTTGCCACCTCCTAGCAGCTACTCAGCTTTGTGTTCCGAGAAACCAAAATACTCAGAGTGGTTTCTGTTTCTAGGCTGGAGCGTGTCCTTCACTTCCTCTCTTTCTTCCCTTCCTCCCTCCCTCCTCTTCCTCCCTCCTTTCCTTCCCTCCCTCCCTCTCTTCCCTTCCTCCCTCCCTTCCTTCACATCCTCTCTTTCCTCCCTCCCTCCCTCCATCCCTTCCCTTCCTCCCTTCCTCCCCTTTCCCCTTCCCTTCCTCCCTCCTTCCCTCCCTTCCCTTCCTCTCTCCCTCCACTTCCTCCCTCCCTCCATTTCCTCCTTCCCTCCCTCCCTTCCCTTCTTCCTTCCCTCCCTTCCTTCCTTCTTTCCTTCCTTCCTTCCTGAAAGTAGTAGAGGTCATAAGGTGATTGTTTTTGGATTTTATGCCACAGATTATCTTCCCAAAGCAGACTGCTGCTTTTTGAGTCCTTCATACTTCTTTGAATCCCCCAACATCATCGGCATAACATGAACGAAATAGATGTCTATGGCTGGCCTGGGAAGCTATCATTTTTATACTGCATACATGGGCACCTGTACTGGACACTCTATATTCCAAATATACAAATGAAAATTTTGGAGACAATCTATTTATAAAAGGCCAACTTGCTGGAATAACAACACTACAGGTCTGTTTTTTTGTTTGTTTTTTGGTTTTTTTTTTTTTTTTTGAGATGATTGATTACTAAAATCAGAGAGATTGCCATGTTCTTCCTGGCTGGTTTCATTTCACCTGGGACTGACATTAAAGGAAGCATATCGTTCCCAGTACGGATACAGGTTCTTCACTGCACCTATCTGTTGGGGATGAACTGGAGCATGAAAGTCAAAGAAAAGACAATATTATTTCTTCAAAGGTACCTATCCCTTTTGGAAGTAATACCTGACTTTTTTTTTTTTTCTAACGTCACCTAGTTACTAGCGTCCTCAGTAGCAAATCTGGCTTATGGAACCTTCTATCCGCCATGCTAGTAGTTCTTCCTGTGAAACGCCACCTCCTTGATAATATTGAATAGTGGTGTTACATTGCATCACTCCAAGAGGAAATGAGAAATGAAACAAACCTCATATATCCCTCCCTTCTGCTCAGCTATAAGAGTTGGGCCTCTATTTTCTTCTGACCACTGATTATTCTCCATCTCATGGCAATTTCAGTGTCATTCTCTGAAAAGCAGCAAAGCGATATAATGAGAGGGAAGCAAGAACTTGTCATTGTTGATCCCTTCATAGACATAGGGATGGATTACATTCTGACATGTTTGCCACAAATACGGATATGGAAGGAAGTTGCCCGTTGCAAAAGTCACCACGTGTCGCCAAAGTAAACAGAGTTAGGCACTGTTAAAGATGCCTGTCTTTAGAAAGCACTGACATGTACCAATTTTTAAAAATTGATTTTTAAAGGTGGTGCTCCAGTCCTCTGATTCATTCTCCTTGTCCCCCAGAAAGGAATCATGTCTTACATGGCTGTCCTGGCAGATAAGGCTTGGAACAGACATGCCATTTACTGTGCTGTGCAATCGGTAGAGATGACTAAGGGGCGAGAGGATGATGCTGCCTCCGGGTTTTATGCAAGTTATTGGATGGCTTGGAAGGTGAGCCAGAAACCCAACCCCGAAGGCAGTTTCATAATGATCACAGCGGGAATTTTCTGTGGTAATTTTGCATATATAACTTTCATACCGAATTTTCAGTGCTTCTGCACGTGGGCCCCATATGTTTACCCCAAAGCATTTTTTTGCCTCCAGCTGGAACACTTTCAGAAACAACCAGTGACAGGCTAAAAGTCCCGTATCTGTCCCTTGGTGTATCCACAAATGTCCGTTTATTCCTGGTTCATTTTTCTGTCCTGTTGCCATTTCACAGCAATAGGTTGAAAGGTGCCCTACAGGTGATCTTAATGGCTCCCAGTCAAGTGCAGAGTGTAAAGACAGAGGCCAATTGTTGGAAAAGGTCATGGCTGCTTTCATCAGCTGACACATGAACCGGCGAACAGGTATCTTATCAATGAAACAAAAAAAAGCCATGGGCCAAATCAGCATGCTGCATCCTCAGGTCTGTATCCTATACAGGTTGGAGATCAGGCTTGCTGCTGGTGGGGGGTGGGGTGGGGTGGAGGGAGGAGCGGGGTGGGGGGTGAGGAGGAAGAGAGAGTATTTGCTTTGGCTGAGCAGACCTTTTTTTATTTTTTTAAACAGGATAAAATTAGGTGGGACAGGAAGACACGTATGCATTTATTGAAGGAAAGTTTGCCGGGTGCTAAAATTTCGGGCTTCGTTTTTAATGACTCATTTCTCTTAATGGAGCTAGGACTCTTAGAAGGGTAATAAGGTCAGAGTCAACGGCGGTTACTATGGGTGCAGCTGTGAGCGAACCACCCAAGAATGATGGGCTGTGAGGTTGTTGAACTTTGCTCAGGCCGTTCCAGGCTTGTGCTGTTGCTGGATGGCTCTGTTTCAGATGGACCTCACCCTCATGTTCATACCTCAAGAGAGTCCCTTAGTCTTGGAGAGGCCCTCTTTGACCACAAAGATGCCCACTAGCCCTTATTTGACCAGCTTCACTAAAGATCGTTGGAAGGACTGGTTGCTCGGGTTTTTTTTTTTTTTTCTATTGCATTATAGAAGTAGCGCAGGGGAGCTTCTACGAGCCAGCAAATTGGAGCCAAGCTGCAGATGTCATTTAAAACATTTGTAAACCAGGCATGCATATACATACATATAGGTAATTTATATTTTTAAGTTTGTAATCAATATGTATTACATATAGCTTATATATCATAAAATATTTCTATTTCTCCATCTATGCTCATGTACAGAAAGACAGCCCTCTAGACACCAGGTTTTGCAACCGAAAACGATTTGTGCGTGAGGATTTGGGGATGACATTCTGCTTAGTTCTCCCCCGAGTGACTTGGAGGCTCCACCATCAAAACAAAATCTACATGTTTCTGTAACAGCACACCCCCTTCACACAACTAGCACAGCATCTGCTCACTGTTTTTGCAAGAGTGCTTATTAGTAGCAATGAGCTGAGTTAGCCGATTTCACTACCTGGATGTTCATCCCGGCTCTGCCACCAGGCAGTAGCTGTGTCACCTTGTCCAGCTCACTTAACCTTTTTGGACTTGGGTTTCCTGCTCTGTAACATGAGAGGGTTACATTAGATCCATGATTCCCAACCTGTAGGCCTCAGCCTGTTAGTGAATCACGAAATCGATGTAGTGAGTTGGGGATCAGCGTTTTTTTTTTTTTTTTAAAGAATAGAATAGAAAATACTAGAATGCATTACATGCCATATGAATAAATATCGTTGCCAAACACGTTTGTTTCAGTTAAATCTAGGTTTACATAGTTATGTGCGTACAGGGTTGTGGTACGAAATGTGTTTCTTACTCTGAGGTGATGTCAAGGAGGCTTGAAAAGACTGAGATAGATTATCTCTCTGGGGTTCAAACCTAAGACTCCCTGAAACAGGTACCCTTAGTCCCTTAGTCAACTGGTCCATGCAGCAGTACACATCGCCAATGAACTTAGGGTGCGGGATGAAAATGGGAGTGGAAAGGCATGCGGAGTTGCCCCTTGTCAGGATGAGCCTCGAGCTTACTGAGAAAGGGACTCTCCAGAGAGAGTACACCTCGTGGGCCAAGACCATGGATGGAAACATCCAGTGCTCCAGCTCATCCAGACGGTTCGCCAGGATCCTGTGCAGATTCCTGTAACACCGTCTCTACCTCCCCACACTTCAATCCCTGTCGCCCCACCCCCAGTCTCCCCCTTCCCCAAAAGAGCACGCAGGAGGGAGAGATGGTCAGGTTATTTTGCGGATGGTCTCAGGCACATGAAGAAAGCCCTACGGCATTTCCCCCTCTGGTTCCCTTTGAAAAGCCAAAGTACAAGACCATCTCTAAAAAAAGGCAAAGATCGGCAAACGGCTGACAATCCACAAAGCCTGCACTTGAGAATCAGTGCTTTGTCTCTAAAAAAAAAAAAAATCTTTTTCAGGCAAAATACTGTCCTGGTTTCATTTATTCTGGAAGAGGTTTGGTCTTTACAGGAAAACTCTCACTATTGTTAACGCGATAGATCTCGCAACTGAACTAAGCAGCATAAAATGTTGTCGTTGACCTCTGTCTCCTGTTCCACGGTGGAGGTGTGGGCTGAAGAGGAAGGAAGGTGAGTGTCCCCTGCCCTGTTGTTTATTCTCCCTGAACTTTAGGAAAATGCGTGGTCGCATCTTTCCCAGCCCATCTTTCCCAGACTCCCCCCAGAAGAAGGGGGGCCTTTCTCTAAGTGACACAAAGGTGCTGTATGGACCAGCAGCGGTCCTGGGTGTAAGTCATCGATGCCAAAACTTTGTGATAGATGCTGTAGGGGGATTTGTTGGAAGTGTTACTGGAGGGGAAAGGGGAAAGTGACTGAGTGGTGCCTGGTCAGCCAAAAGAAAGTCGGAACTCGAACGAGAGGAACAGAATATCGGAACACGTGGGGCTCTGAATCGTGCAAGAGGCTGTCCTCCACCGATGCCACTGGACCTTGCGATCAAAATCCCACCAGTGAGGAGGAAGCCTGAGGATCGGTACCCATTCCAACAGCATAACTCATTTCAAACACACAGAACTGAACCCAGGGCAGGGCTGGCCCTGCAGCCAGGGCTGGTAAATTTGAACTGGGCTGCATTTATAGTACACTCACCAGCTTCTGATTAAACAAGAGATTCCTCGATCCTGAGTGAATCCAACACTGCCCTGTGACATTGACAATACATGGAGAAATTAAATTATAAAAAGTGAATCATTCTGAAAGATTAAATGAGGTCCTCACGCAGTCTCTTCCCTTTCCCTCTTCTTTCGTTTTTTTTAAAAGAGAAACAAACTTTCTGACTAGTTTGGAGGCTTTTACACAGGGCCATAGGATTTTGTAGCCAATATTTTAAAAGATACTGCTTAAAAAGCCATATGCACCATTCATATGATATTTGGTGAAGGTAACTTTTCTCCAAAAATAATACAATTACTTTAAGAGGTATTTTAGGTCATTGGTGGTTGAGGCATACAAAGAAGGAAAAACTCATTGACTTGATAGTATGATTGTGTATTTTATAGGCTTTAAATAAAAAGGGTTTTGGGGCGCCTGGGTGGCTCAGTCGGGTAAGCGTCTGACTTCGGCTCAGGTCATGATCTCACGGTTCGTGGTTTTGAGCCCCACATCAGGCTCTGTGCTGATGGCTCAGAGCCTGGAGCCTGCTTCAGATTCTGTGTCTCCCTCTCTCTCTGCCCTTCCCCCACTCACTCTCTATCTCTCTCCGTCTTTCAAAAATAAATAAGCATTAAAAATTTTTAAATAAAAAGGTTTCACATATTTGTTGAACAAGAATTGTTTCTTTAAAAAAACAAAAAATTCCTGGGGTGCCTGGGTAGCTCAGTCGGTTAAGCTTCTGACTCTTGATTTTGGCTCAGGTCACGATTTCACAGTTTGTGAGACCGAGCCCCAAGTCAGGTTCTGTGTAGCTGGCTGTAGCTGCTTGGGATTCTCTCTCTCCCCCTTTCTCTCTCTTGTCCTCCCCCATGCTTGCTTGTGCTCTCTCTCTCAAAAAAAAAATTTTTTTTTAAATCCCACAAAGGACGTCAGGCTACAGTGTATTTCTGAAAGCAAAAGTCATTTTTCCTCTACTATATTGAGGGGCAGGTTTAGATTGTCCTTGACAGCTTTAATTAATACCCATTGGGTAACGGTATAACCCTTTATTGGATATTCAACACACTGTTATGTGAGGAAGTATTAGAAAATTTATTTTATGCAAGTTTGTCCTTCAGTGTCTTTGCTTACATTACCTAATCGAAGCACACTTATTCACTCATTTGACAACTATTTATAGAGTGCCTACGAAGTGTGTGCTGGCCTCTGGAGATAGGGGTGAAAGGCCAAGTGTCTCCCCGCAGGGAGCTTACAGCTTCTGGGAGAGAGGGGAGAAAGAAAGATCATTGAGTAAGCATGTTAGATGGTTAGAAGGGTAAGGGAGGGTGGGAAGCCCTGTGTGTGTGGGGGTGGGGGGGGACTGTGTTATTTCATATACTTCCAGGCATAGTTCCACAAGGGGAGCTATGTCATTATTTTATCGCTAAAGTGCCGTAGAGCAGAGACAAGAAAGAGGGGGCGGAGGCTATGAAGGCCAGGAAAACAGACCCTTGTCCAGACCTTTTAGCTTCAATGGGAATGAGGTACTAAGTAGACTGAAAACCAGGGGAGAGGGTTGTGAAAATTTAATATGAGGTTGTCTTTCGAGAAGTCTGTGCTATACGGCTTTCCTGATCCTTGCGGTGTCTGATGATTCCTGGCAAGAGGGGCTTCTGGAAAAACGGGCTCTTCCTCATGTCAGAGCACGGGAATAAAAGGGAGGGGAAGGAACAAAGCAAGAGGGAGCAATTGGGGTGGTGGGCAAGGCCGTTCACCCCGCAAGACCTCTGAGCTTGGAGCACCGATTCCCCACATCGCTCCTCCCCCATAAAGAAAACTGAGAGCCTGCAGAAAAAGAAGAGCGATTTTACAGGAATGTACATCATTTCCATGGGACACAAAACTGAGGGATTTCAAGAGAGGCTGAGGGTACTTGTACATATGGTTCTTTTGGGGGTAGGGATTATTTGCAGAAGGGGCTACTAAAGGGGTTTCTACATCGTTAGTAGAGTATTAGGAAGCTACATGATAGATTTCACTTTATAAGATCAGAATCTGAGGGGCAAAATCAGTACTGATCATGAAGTTTAAAGATTAGAAGCTGGGGGGCGCCTGAGTGGCTCAGCGAGTTAAGCGTCTGACTTCAGCTCATGATCTCATGGTTTGTAGGTTCAAGTCCTGCGTCGGGCTCTGTGCTGACAGCTCAGAGCCTGGAGCCTGCTTCGGATTCTGTGTCTCCCTCTCTCTCTCTGACCCCCACCTGCTCATGCTTGGTCTCTCTGTCTCTTTCAAAAGTGATTAAACATTAAAAACATTTTTAAAAAAAGATTAGAAGCTGGGGTTTTTCTGACTATGGTGTTAGAGAAGTTAAATAGCTTGAGGTTTGTGACAGCATTTCCCAGTGATTTGCAAATGTGACATTCACCTGATGCCATTTGGTCGATATTTTTTCATTGGGGGGAGGGGGGACATTTGCATTTCAATTTGGCCATACTTTCAGATGCTATGGGCAAGCACCTTTGTGTGCAAATCGAAAGTCAGATGATTATATACCTACTCCAGTTCCTCTACTTCTGCTAGCTTGGACATAACGATCTCTATCGAATATCTAGTTTAGAGCACTTTGTTTTGCAGAGAATCTTTAGGAAAAATCTTTCCCACCAGTAGGTTTGATTCAGGAGAGTCAGCAAGCAACAAGCAGGTCGGACCTGCTTTCGGGAATATATGGCCTTCTGCAATCTCCTGTTCAATTAAACTAAACAAACACACTGAATACAGACAGACTTGCTGGGCAGGAACTTGAGTTGGGCTTCTACTTTAATTCTACTTTAAATCTACTTTAATTCCCCTTTTCCTTGAATTGTGGTTCTCGTATATGTGTCAACTTCCTCACTGGAAGTTTGGGGGTGGCTGCAAAGTCTGGGTTGCATCCAGGCTCTTCTAATGACGTCTGGGGTCATTAGTTCACTTTTGTCAGTTAAGCGGTTAAGCGGCACAGATGAAGGCCACCCTGGGGGGTTTAGCTCTGATGACTGACCTCTGTGCAAGCAGCCCTGAGCTCAGTGAGAGGGTTGCCAGGTGGGCAGGTCTCTGTTGCTTTAGAAGGGTCACTGACACCCGCTCATCTTTCTCCTTTGATTGATGGCATCATGTCCAACGTGACATATACCTGGCTCTTAAAATTGCCGAACTTCCTGGTTGAAGGCGGCTCAAAATGACCTCTTCGTGACCACTGAGAAAGAATGGTCTCTGAAACACTGCATCCAACATTCACCACTGGATAAAGTTTACCCAATTTTCTTGTTTCTTTCTCCCTCTTCATGTTTGATCTCCTATACTGAGCCTTATCTCATGTTTATAAATCTGATTTGAATGGAATTTCTCCTTCTGATTTGACAGCAAGATCAGATTGCATGAATAACAGTCCTTATAGAAATAACCCGTAGATAAGCCTTCCTGTGTGTGTGTGTGTGTCTAACTATATGTATACATATATGTATATACATGTATATATACATATAGTTAGACACACACACATATATGTATATACACATACATATNTGTAGATAAGCCTTCCTGTGTGTGTGTGTGTGTGTGTGTCTAACTATATGTATACATATATGTATATACAGGTATATATACATATAGTTAGACACACACACATATATGTATATACACATACATATATACGTATATATGTATATATGTATGTGTATATATATACATATAGTTAGACACATATGCATATATTTTGATATGTTAATATATGTATAATATCCATACGTATATGTGTGATATGTGTACTTATGTGTATATATATAATACACTATATATGAATATATTCACACATATCATATATGTACACACATATATGTATGTACACACATATATGTATATACACACATATATAAACACATATTTATACACACATATATATACATATATATTCTAGTTTAAGCTCTGCAGCACATTGTAACCAAATGATAGTCCCTTTTATAAAGTTTCTAATGCTTACAGTATTAGAAACAGTAATGTACTTGAATTTTAACACTGATCAGTCTTTGCATATAATTGTAATGCAATGTCTTAAAATAAGTTGACACTATAATTAATTGCCATTCTTGTAGGTCAAAATGGGTCAACTGTCAGCAGCTTGATATGGTACAACCTGGTATAATATCTACTCACTCTGCAAACACGTGTGTGCCCAGTGTACATTAGGCCAACTGCCATGGGAAATTAGAAAATGAGAAAGAAGGGGGCGCCTGGGTGGCTCAGTCGGTTAAGTGTCAGACTTCAGCTCAGGTCATGGTCTCATGGCTCATGCGTTCAAGCCCCGTGTCAGGCTCTGTGCTGACAGCTCAGAGCCTGGAGCCTGTTTCAGGTTCTGTGTCTCCCTCTCTTTCTGACCCCTTACCTACTTTTCTCTCTCAAAAATAAATAAACATTAAAAATATTTAATAAAAAAATGAGAACAAGAAGCTCTTCCTTAGAACCTGTAGGCTACATATCACGACTGGATTATCAACAGGGAAAGAGGGAATTGTTCCTTAGGAGGGGAAGAGCAGCCTCCTGGTTTGGAGGAGCACACCAGGCTTTCAACGGTAATTCCCTGCATGACCGCAGTGCCTAGAAGTCCACAGAATCTCATGACAAACAACCTTTGATGTCCCAATGCTTCCTGAGTCAAGTTCAGAGCCCTGAGTCTGGCATTCAAAGTACCTATCTGACATTATTCCTTTTCCTTTATGTTTGTACCTCTGTTTTCCCATCTGTTTCTGCTATTCCTTCCTCCTGGAATGTTCTTTCCTCTTGCTTGAAAGGCAGTCAAGGGCAGTTGTTAAAGACCCATATTGTCAGTTCAAATATCAGCTCCCCACTTATTAGCTCTGCAACCTCTGGCCAGGTGTTTGATCTTTGGGTGCCTCAATGTACCTCTGCTGTTAAGAGGGAGATAATATTAGTGCAACCTTCCAGGACTATATATATTATAGGATTTATTATAGATGAAGCACTAGAATAGAGCTTGAAGCAGAGTAAGCACTCGAGAAATGTTTATTACAATCTCTGCATGTCTCAATCTGACTCATCTTTCAAGGCTCCGGGCATGGGCTACCCTCTACCCCAAGGCCTCATCCAGTATCCCTAGTTCTGAGTTCTTTTTCCCGTCTCTTGTTTCTCAGAGCACATCTGTAACTGTTGCATGACACTTTAAATTTTATTTGCATCTATGTCTTCCCTTCTCTGCTAGTCTGAATTTTTGAAGGTAGGAGCTGCAATACTACAGTGCGCTTCGGAGCTTCTGCAGATGTCACAGGTGCGGGGCACAATCCTCAACAAAATGATTCCCATTTTAGGTGCAGGCACCAGCAGCACAGCAGGAGGTACCCAGGCCACCTGCACTTTTGCCCGACTCGCTACAAATTCAGAGATTCTCATGCCTCCCCCCCAACCCTGTGAGGTTTGATAATTCACTAGAAGGACCCACAAAACTAAGAAAGTGCTATCCTTATGATCATGGCTTTAAAAAGGATATAAATCCTGACTAGCCAAATGAAGAGACACACAGGGTGTCTTCTTAGTGTGGGCTCAGGACACTCAGTCCCGGGCACACTAATGTGTTCCCCAAAACATAAATTTCACTTCCGTTTGGGCTGTCCAAAGTTTTTACTAGGGTTTCATTATTCAAGTGGGATTAACTGAATCATTGATCTCATGAGAGAACTCAATCTCAAGTCCCTCTTTTTTCCCTGGAGATCCGGTTGATAGCATCTGGATCAAAGACCCAATTGATCAAAGACTCTAATTCCATGGTTGGTCTTTCCATCATGACCAGCCAGCCCCACTGAGTCATCTTGTATATCATAAACTCAAGCGTCTGTCATCTTGAGACCCACCATGGATAACAAAGGCACCCCTATCAACTTGGCAAATTCCAAGGACTTAGAACCCCACACCCAGGAGCCCAAGACAAAGACCCGACAAATTCTTCATTATAGAACAGGAGCGATATCCGATCGGTCTTAGAATCCCCTCCTGTGCCTAATAATTTGCACACAATAGGCACTCAAATTTACTAACAGGATAGGCAAAGGTGGGCTTTAGAAAGATAACTTTATGTAGCATGGATTATAGAGATCAGCTAAGACTCCTGTTAATAGACCTGATGTTATTTCATTGACTTTTTACGTACTCTGTTGGTGAGACTGAAAAAATAGAAATCTTAACAAAGTTAAGTTGCTCTATTGCTCTTCATGCCCCAACTCTAAAATGATTTTCCACATGTCGAATTTATCCGAGAGAGCCCTCCCTGGGAAGTCAAAGGTGGCCTTAAGTGTGAAGGACTTTGGCCTCTCATTATTTAACTGATTAGAATAAATAGCTGGTAATCATGTTACAAAAAGGGTTTGTACTCATTATTACCCTGAAAAATACTGAGGATCTTTGAGGTTGCTTATCGTGATGATGCATTCACAACGTCTACACCCCATGGTATTAGGGACTTACTTCAAAATAATGGTGAAGGGGGTGGGGGGGAGCAAATGTAACAAGAGTAGCCATGAGTTAATAATTGCTGAAACTGGTGATGGGTAATAGATTTCATTATACTCTTTATATAACTTTTTATCTATTTTATAGAGTAGATTTATAGTCTTTTCCCATTTATTCGTTTTTGGAGATTCTTCACGATAAAAAGTGAAAAACAAAATCTTTGCCTCCACAACTGAAGATCTCACACAAAGTATGGAAAGACCCGGGGGCCACTCCATGTTAGGTACTAAGTCTTAAAAACCAGTACTCCACCCAGCTGATGCGTCTGTAATGTCCAGCGTCCAAAGATGGGCGGAAGTGTTGACGTTTGGATCACTGCTGCCCCAAAGCCACTCTCCTCCATCCTACACGCACTTAGTACCAGCTTCACTTAGCAAACCCTATGCAAGCCAATTTTCTCATCAGAAACATTGACATGGAAGGTACCCCTGAGTTCTAGTAAGTGCTTGTCAGAGCTTCATTCAAGGAAATGGAAAACCAAATCAAAAAAGCTGGTTTATTTTTTAGAGGCTGCGGCATTGAAGACGGAAGTCAAAAATAACAGCGATGCCAAGTTTGTTGTAGGATGGTGAGACCAAGCCCCTCTAGACCCCGGCTGGATGGACAGACCTTATGAAATGATGGAAGGCAGGTCAAGGAAACAGGTTATGTGATTCTTCAACATTGAAATCAAAACTGTAATGAATCAGGGCAGTAACAAATTCACCTGGGTTGGACCAGAAGTTTATGAACCGTCTATCTCAGCCCCTGTTGCCGAAAGTACACACAATACAGNGGCATAAAATCCCCGTTAGGGTATGGAGTTCTTAGAATATGAGGTTCATTTGGAGCATAAACTGAAGACAACTGTTGAACACACCCAGATACAGGCGGCTGTTAACAAGTCTGTTTAACCAGCAGGATTGCAAATAGCAAATCAGTGACAGGGTTTGCTTTTACGAGCGTGAAAGGAAATCTAAGCTAAGTGGTAGCATCAGCTACAAATTATTTTATTTTTTTAATGTTTATTTGATTTTTGAGAGATTGTGCACGCATGCTAGCGGAGGAGGGGCAGAGAGAGAGGGGGACAGAAGATCTGTGCTGACAACAGTGAGCCCAGTGTGGGGCTTGAACTCACGAACGGTGAGATCATGGCGTGAGCCAAAGTCAGACTCTTTACTGACTGAGCCACCTAGGCGCCCCCCCAAAAGTCATTTTAGTCTAATGTTTATACATACAAAAAATTTATCTCATGTGTGTGCAGGTTATGAAGCATAATACGAAGAACACTTATGAGCCCACTGTCCAATTTAAGAACTAGAACATTACCAGTTACGTCCCCCACCCTCCTTCCTTCTGCCTCCCTCACCAGTAATCACCATCCTCAATTGTCTGTTTACCATTTCTTTGCTTTTTCAAAAGTCACTTATTATGAATTCCTGAAAAAGCACATTGTTTGATTTTGCTTATACTTGATTTATAAAAATGACATCATAATGCGTGTGCTCTCCTGGAATTTCCCTTTTTCCTACTTAACATGTTTCTAAGCTTCATTCATAGCCATGTGAGGAGCTATAGTTCATTCATTTTAATGGCTGGAATAATGCACTGTGAGAAAAGACCACAATTTGCCCCTTCTGCTGTGGCTGTTTTCAATGTTCCAATGCTATGAGCAGTCCTAGGACCCTTCCCATACACGCCTCCAGATACATATGTACAAGAGTTTCTCTGGGCGGAAACACCGGACATTGGGTGAGTGAAGGTTCACCTTTACATGATAAGCGATACAAGGTAATGCCAACTTGTTTTCCAAAGTAGTTATACCAATTTATACTCCCAGCAGCCCCGTGCAAACTATTCCAGTTCATTTATCCTCTTTCCAACTGCTTATGTTGTAAGACTTTTGAATTGTTGCCCATCCAGTGGGTATAAAATGGTATCTCAGAAATATCTCACTTAAATTGCATTTCCGTGTTACTAATGAGGCTTAACAGATTTACCTATGCTTATTTGCCATTTGTTTTTCTTCTGCGAAATGCCTGCTTATGCTTTGTATCCATTTACCGCCCCCTCCCCCATCCCCCTCCAGGGCTTTTTTCTTACTGATTTTGTAGGCGTTCTTTATATACAAAGAACTGGATGGAGCTTGCAAAATACATAGTTGATCTCATAAAGTAACTTGTCTAAGATCAATTTGTGGTAGCTGCTGTGCCGAGAGGAGCACCTGAAAGATATTTTTAATGTTTTATTTTTGAGAGAGAGAGAGACAGCGTGAGCAGGGGAGGGACAGACAGCGGGGGAGACACAGAATCCAAAGCAAGCTCCAAGCTCTGATCTGGCAGCAGAGAGCCCAAATTGGGGCTCAAACTCACAAACCGCAAGGTCATGACCTGAACTCAAGTTGGACGCTTAACTGACGAGCCAGCCAGGAACCCCGAGCCCCTGAACCTTTTAACCCCAAATCAAAATTACTTTCTGATTATACTATGAAAACCCCTTTATTCATTTGTCTCACTTTTCCTTAAAAATTTTAAAAGTGCCACAAGCAATACATGTTAATGGTAGAAAAAAGAAATCCAGACTTGAGCAACAGGAAGACCGTAAAAATTTAATCCCACCTTCTAGATGCAACTACTGTTCACAGCCTGCATTTCCTTTCCAGACAGTAACTATGATAGATAATTATCATGGAATGCTCACTATAGGCTAATTAGTAATGGTGTGTTCCCTATATGCCAGGCATTATACGTTTTATTACATTAAAATTTTTTTTTAACCATTTACTTATTTTTGAAAGACAGAGAGACAGAGCATGAGAAGGAGACAGAGAAGGAGATACAGAATCTGAAGCAGGCTCCTGGCTCTGAGCTGTCAGCACAGAGCTCGATGCGGGGCTCAAACCCATGAACCGTGAGATCATGAACTGCGCCAAAATCGGACACTTAACCAACTAAGCCACCCAGGCGCCCTTACATACACTGCTTCTTTTGATCTTCTTCACAAACTCATGACGCAGATTATCACCTGATTATTATATGCTGATTCTCCTGAGCACAGGAGACGGAATATCAGCTTCCCCAAGGTGTCCACATCCTAATCCCAGAAACCTATGAATGTGTTATGTTATACAGTAAAGGGGAATTGAGGTAATAGATGGAATTAAAGTTGCTAATAAAAATAATTAAATTATTTTCATTTATATCTAATGCTAATTAAAATAGGGAGAGTGTCTCAGATTACTCCGGTGGGCTCAGTGTAATCACAAGGGTTCTTAAATGTGTAAAATGGAGACAGAAGAGTCAGGGTGGGAGTCATAATCTGAGAAAGCTCTGATCTACCACTGCTGGCTTTGAAGTTGAAGGAAGGGGACCATGAGCCAAGGAATGCAAGCAGCCTACAGAAGCTGGAAAAGAGGAGTCTCCAGAAGGGGACAGCCCTGCTGACATCTTGACCGTAGTCCAACACAGAAGATGGAGTAGTTACACATTGTAATCTCTGGAACCTATGGATATGTCCATTTATGTGGCAAAAAGAACTCTGCAGTTGTGATTAAGAATCTGGAGATGGGCAGATCATCCTGGAATCTCCAGGTTGGCCCAATAAACCACAAGAATTCTTATTTAAAAAAATGGTGGAAATGTAAGATTCAGAGAGGAGAGAAGACCGCAAAAGCGGAGGTTGGAGTACTGTGCTCTTAAAATGGAGGAAGGGGCCACAGGCTAAGGAATGCAGGTGGCCTCAAGGAAAGGTAAGCAAACAAATTCTCCCCTTGAACCTCTGTAGGGGGCATATTCCTGTCCACGCCTTGATTTTGGCCCAGTGAAACCCATTTTGGACTTTAAAAGTTGACCAACTGTAAGATAATAAATTTGTGTTGTTTTAAGTCACTGTGATAATCTGTTACAGCAGCAATAGGAAATGAAGACACCTCGTTCACAGCTGACCAAAGCCACGCAGCTAGTTAATGGTAGAGACAGGAACTCAAGCCATCTGGCTCCAAAGCTCATATCTTTTCCCACTATGAGATATACACAGATAGATAGAGACTTAAATAGTACATACATTTCAATACATGCAAATCTTCTTCATTATTTTAATACCCATTCAGCACTACCATATTAAATAGTTGTGTTCCACTGAATAAATACACCATTATCATATTATTTCCTAAATCCCCTATTATTGAATACTTAGGTTGTCGCAAATGTTTCAATATTTTAAAGTTGGCAGCGATTAACATCTTCCTTAATGCTATTAATAACTTCTTTAGAAAAAGTGCTTAGAACTGCTAGGTCAAAAGAAGTGCATTTAAAAAAAATGGCCAAATTACCCTCCATAATTTAAAAGAAATAGAATATACGAGAGCAGGAAAACACACACTTTCCATTTCTGCAGCACTTCTAGTAGTCATCTGTTTTTCTTATCCATGCTGTATACTTGACTTAATTGCATTTTTGTTTTTGAAGGTTTTACTGTATTACTTTTTTTCTGTACAATCATAGGTGATGGAGCTAGCAAGCATTTAGAGATATTTGGTCTAATCCTGTAATTTAGAGATAAAGGTCCTGGGGCCCAGAGACTGAACAGACTAGGAAGGGCTCCGTGGTGGGGCATGTCTGACCAGCACCCCCTGGCCCAACCCCAAGTTCAGGGGCTCTCCACATGGGCAGTAAACTGACTCCATGAAGACAGCCTCTAAATTGGTACCATTATTGATTTTATTTCTTCAGAGCATGACATTAATCTCTTGTTCTCATTCAACAGAAGCATATTTTAGGGGCTGCAGATTAATAATGATCTCTAAACTTAGCAATAAAACAAACTCTAGCCCTTCCCTAGAATGAACCCCTTTTTCTCTTCTCATTGTGAAATGTGGCAGGATTGACGGCGGAGAGTAACTTCCTCCTCCCCAGTGTTTTATGTAGGAGTTTTTAGAGCGGATAATCAGAGGTTTGCCATCATTTCCTTTTTCCCTAAGAGCAGATCATTTTCTAACAAGGTTGGCCTGTTACCCAACAGCACTACGGTTACTTTGCCCTGCAAGGTGGTGTACACCCCGGTATACACACTCCTTCCTTCTCTCTGAAGCGAACAATGAAATAAGGAAAACGCTGCCATTTTCTGCCTGACCTCCATCGCCGAGGGTGGACCCCACGCGTTACATCAGCAGGCCGGCTCCATTACACGGCCCTGGGCTGTGCTCGAGCTACTGAAATATTGATTTTTACAGAGCCGGCGCACACACACTGAAAAATCAATATTCCAGTGCACACAACAGAACAGGCGGCAGAGCCGGGACCTNAAACCCGGGAGGGGTCAGATAAACAACCAAGTGTGGAGAGGGAGGAGAAAGGAGAGTGGAGAGAAAGATCCCTGATAAAACAGTTGGAAGGAGCAATGATTTATCCTTCCATGGGGGGAATTGGGGAGAAGGAGAGAGTAAATTAAGAAGAGAGGATGGGAGGAATTTTACAGGTAAGAATCTTCCCATGAATTTTTTTTTTTTTTTGCTTTTCTGTATCTTTCTGTCAGATTTATAATGGAAAAATGATAAAGATGATACAGATATTTTCTTACACAAAGGGAAAAAACTAGGCCAATCCTGATAAGTCTTTATATTTTAAAAAATGAGGCTCTTTTCCTTTTTTTTTTGGTGCCTAGAAGCTGGCAGATTTTGCAATAACCATCAAAGAGTCAGCATTTATAATCCGAGTTCTACCTTTGCATTGCTGTTCCTTTCTTTTCCTTGGGGAAGGGGGAGGGAGGGAAGACATCCCGGTCATGTGGCCATTCATCGATTCCCTTTCTTTCTAGAAAAGCACCTTTGGCGTGCTTGGGGAAACACGTTAGTAACGGATTCCTCTTCCATGCCCCAAGACTTCTCCGGGAATTCGGAACTCTCCAGAGTCACACCTCCACCCAGATATGCGGGGGAGAACGTGTCCCAGGTTCCACTCTCCAGGGTCCAGTACTAAGCAGAGGGCGGGGTGGAGACGGACTGGCCTTTCGGTTAGTCCTTGTAGACATACATGTTAAAAAAAAACAACAACAAAACTACCAGAACTGGCAATTTTAGTTAACATTTTGGCCTCTTTTTATTTGGGGGTGGAAGAAAGTAGTTAATTAAAAGGGAATACTTTTAACCTCGATGAATTCTTGCTTTTGCTTTGTCCTAGAATTCTCTTACCGGGAATCTCGCTATTAGTTGTAACTCCCTGCCAGAGGAGGAAACTGCCCTCCCCGGGGTTTCCATTTCGTTCTCTGCCCAGCAGGCAGCGTTGCCGCTTCCTCCTCCGCAGCCCAGAAAGACCGGGGGCCCAACCTGGGTTTGGGTTCGGGTCTAGTTTGGTGGAAGGGGCTCCAAAGGAAGTGGGCATTCCGAGGCACCTTGCAAAACGCGGGGTCCTTAGGCCGAGTGGGGCTGGCCGAGGACCGCGGCTGGAAGTCTGCGGCAGGGGTGCGGCAGACGGTGGGCGGGGGCGGGNCTCCGACCCCGCCCGCCGGCAGCCAATAAGAGCGCAGGTCGTCTCCAAACCCAAAATTTCCACGTCGGCAAAAGTCAAGATGGAAGGGAGCTGAGCGGAGCGCGAAGGGGGGAGCCCGCCCGGAATGCCTGGCGGCCGGCGCTGGGGAGGCAGGCTNGCACGGGTGCAACAGCTGTTCAGGTGCGGTATGTAGGGGGAGGGGGTGGTCGGGGAGAAGAAGGAGGGTCATCTCCTAATACTGCAGGGGGTGGGGGTGCAGGGCGGGGGCCACGAGGAGCGGGCCGTGTGCAAGGGGAAAGGTTGTGTGTTCCACGGGAACACGAATTCCACGGGAAGCTTTCTGCCTAATGGAGCAGGGAGAGTCTCAGAGCGGGTGGGTGGAGCGGAGGGGAGAGGACTGCGTGGACGCGAGTTCTGGGGCTGGGCGCGGGCTGTGGGCAGACTGGGAATAAA
Source organism: Crocuta crocuta (assembly GCF_008692635.1). NCBI lineage: Eukaryota > Metazoa > Chordata > Mammalia > Carnivora > Hyaenidae > Crocuta > Crocuta crocuta. The sequence continues at coordinate 10,102,778 of NW_027532002.1, forward strand.
GTGGTGGGGTGGGGAGATGCTGTGGCGGTCCCGCAAAACCTCGCTTTCCTGAGCACCCCATCCGTGGGACGTTTCCTGGGCCTGTGTTACCCCCCTCCCCGTTAACTCTTTCAGCTCTGAGAATTCGTCCTCGTGCGGTCCCCTCCCCCACCAACTTTCCAGATGGGAAGGTAAAAGTTGCCACAAGTTTAGGCGGAGTGAGTTAGCCGCTTGCAAAAGTTTAAATAGCAGGACCGAGGAGGAGGTGGGGTTCGGCGGGGAATGAGTTCTACTCGGGGATGGGTGGGAAGGAAGGGGGAGGGTGTGTGATTACTGCAGCCTGTTTGCCGTGACACTGCAGCCAGAATTTGTCGAACCGGGCTGTTAAAACACCATTTCTGTTGGGCATTTGCGCTTGCTGACTGCGGCGGTAACTTTCCATAATTAATGACCCCTTCCATTATCGGTCGCATCCTGAGCTAAATTGCTTTTAACGAGTTATGCTCCTTTGTCTTAGTTGGGGGTGGGGAGCACACCTGCAGGAAGAAACTTCTGGAGGAAGACAGCCCGTTTGGTCTTTTGAGGCAAAGTTCTGAGACACTCCGACTCTGAATATGATAGAAGTCAGTGCACTACAGAACTTTGTCTCTGGAGACTGTGGTCGCCACCACCATCGCCGCTAGGGCTTCGGACGCCGGGTCGGGTAGCCCTGGTGGCCACGTCGCTGCGCGTTTCCCTTGGGGGAGGGGCGAGGCCAGAGAGGGGTCCAAGTGCTGCTCTCAGGAACTTAGCCAACTCTTTTGAAGCCGGTGGGTTAAACCATGTAAATGGGAATACAAATCCCTCCAGATCTCCCTTGATCATTTTACCCAGCTGGACTCCTGACTTTAGGGTTTTGGGGTTTAAAAAAGCCAAAAACTTTGGGCTTTGCAAGTTTATTTGAAAGGTACTCAAAAGACTGGCCTCACTTATTGAAGGCGAGGAGAGCCACAGGTTTATTAATTGGTGTGTGGGTGTGCAGTGCCTTACAGGAATTTAAACTCTAGCCTTGAAGAAGGAAACGTATTTGTACAAAAACCACGGATAATGGCCCTTTTACTCAAGTGACCTGCTAGATAAATGAGATCATGCAGGGGTTGAGTTTGGTGATCTGTTCTCAATTCTGTTTCTGATTTAGGTCTAATTTATTTTTATTTTTTAAAATAGACTTTATTAATCTAAAGGGAGCAGTGTTTCCAAGAAAGCATTTTGAAGGACAGCTGGGTGGGGGGAATATTTGCAGTTGGGGGAAGTAGAGATACTTCACACAGAGACACTGCTCTTCTCATCCCCGGGTGGAATGTGGGTTTTGGTTGGGAAGTTCCTGTCAATAGCCTGCTCTGTGCAATGGGCCAGTGACTGGCACCAAATTTTAGTCCTGTTCTATCAACATTGCCTTATTTTGATTTTATGAGCTTTTGGCTGGAGCTGATTAATCCAGGGAATCACAAAAACTCCTTATTAACAAGGCATCCATCCAACAAATACTTATGGAGTGCTTGCTGGGGAGCGAGAAAGGAAATGGCTTCTGTGTTTGTCCGTTGCTGACAGTCAAGTGAAGGAGGGACTCCCATTTGATACAATTTGTAGGTTGCCTCAAACCTTGGGGTTGCCTGCTTGTGTCTCGGGCACACAAATGTTATCATTTTAAAAAGCCACTTTTTACTTGGTTGTATTCCAGCTGGCTTATCAGTGGGAGAGGGCTAATAANTGGTAGGACTTAGGAGTTACTTTTCATAGGAATGATGTGTCCTTGAGGCTAAGGGAGCTTATATTCTCTCTTATGTGGCTGTTCCCCATTCTCTCGCTTTTCCCTCCGTGACTGTTTTGCTCCAGGTTTTCACTCCTTTGCCCAAAAGATGGCCGAATTATGTTTTTTTCAGTAAAATAAAGTGATTCAAACTCATGCTCTTGTATTCATTTGAGGTGTAAGATATGCTTGCTTGCGAAAGGATTCTTTCCGCTGGTTTTTGCGGCTAAATGTGTCCACGAGATCCTCTGAAAATACCGACCTCCAACAAAACTTTAACCAGCTTTGTAAGAGGAGGCATGCGGCGCTCTGAGGGCGTGGGGAGGAGTGGCTGATGGCAGGAACAGGCGTCGAGCAAAGAGATGAAGTCAGAGTCTCCTCCAGAGAAGGGTAAGGTTTGGAGTCCATGACACCATTATGCCTGGTTTGACTTTATGCCTAAGTGGCGCGCTGAGAACTCTGCTTTGTCTCCTGCCTGTGACTGCTGGGAGGAAGAGGACTGACCGACAGGAAGGTGGTGGCAGTGGCCTGCGGGACAATTGGCAGTCCGAGTGCTTACTGTAAACCCTGCATTGCTTCATAGACCGTCAAGGCCATGTGTTGTCGCCTCTTGAGTATCAGGTGTTATTCTAGATGTGGCAGTGAACAAAATAAGCCAAAGTCTTGGTCCTCTTGGAGGTCATTCTGCCAGAGGCAGATAATACAGTATCAGAGGGGGGGCATGGCAGGAAAGGGCGAACGGGGTGCACTGGGGAGGCTGGGTGCTATTAGAATGTGGGCTGCCAGGCCAAGGGACGCCATCACCAGCAGCCTACGTTGCAGGGTCCAGGCCCTCCTGTCTTTATTTTCAACATTTCAAGTGAATGAACCAAATAATAGGTGCATTGGAAAGCAAGTGTCACTAAACCTTGGTGGGCTTCTGCTTTTTTTAAAAGCATTTTTTTCCCCCAAGTGCAAAGATTGGGAAATGTGGGGGATGCTAGAAGATCTTCCATGAGAAGCTGGGGAAGCACAGGTCACTAGATCACTGTGACCATTAGATCACTGACCCCTTCCTCCCATGTGTAGTATCTATTCCCATCTTCCAGTGACAAGATTCTAGGATTCTAGGTAACCTTGTGTCTGTAAGAGTGTTAAAATCAAAGAACGCCCCCAGGAGCTCTCGAGGTTCTTCAAATAGTGGGGGCGGGGGGCACCTCAGTCCACACGTGATTTCAGAAACCACTCTTTTTGCTAAACTCTTGTTATTTGACTCAAAATTTTCTTACTCGTGGGCAGTACCCACAGGGAGCTTTCATGGGGTGATCCCTACAGACACAGAAACCTCACAAATACAAAAGCTGTGGGCAGGAAAAGAAGAAGGCAGAACTCGTTCACACTGCTATATGTGACGTGTAAGAAATAAAAATACATGTCACTTTGGTAGCCTTGGAGGAACCAGATGGAAGATGCTGTCTCTTCAACAGACCTCTGGCAATATTAGACACAGGTCTCATGATTATGATCTGTGAATTCATTAAATAGGCACCAGGAGAGCTAACAATGACTTCACTACAGCAGAAAGCCACTCCTGAAATGACTGATTTGCTCCTCAGATGTGCCTCTCTTTTTGCCATTTCAATAGGAAAATACAAAAAATAGCTGGTAGTTACACAGTACTTAATTTGAGCCAAGCGCTTTGTAAGCATTTGCATGTCTTAAACTGTTTTCTCTGAGGTCAGTACTGTTAAAACCATTCCCATCTTACAGAGAAGAACACTGAGGCATCAAGAGACAAGTAATTTGCCCAAGGCACAGAGCTAGTCAACAGCCAAAGCAAGGTACAGACCCCAGGCATTCTGGATTAGTCTGGGATCTGAGCAGCCACGCTTTACTGGGTGTCATTCAGTTGTTTAACTGGTAACAGCAGAGGACAAACGTGGGAGTCCAGGTTCAAAGTTAAAAGCACTGAACACGATTCGGGCTCAGCCAATGCAGATCTTCCGTCTGTCTTTAGTGTGTGAGGTTGCTTTACAGGGCCCTGAGATAGCACTGCTTTGGGGATTATTTTACTATTTTCGGTCTACTGGTCACTTTTGCCACTGGGAAGAATTGAATGCTGAGAAAAAAATAGCAGTTTCTTCACTAAGTGTCCTGGCTGATAGGGTACAGGCAAAGCAATAGAAGCAGAAAAGATCAAAATTGTATTAACGCGTTCAACAACCTTTGAGTTCGTTCCATGTGAACGCCCCTGGATGTAAGCAGCTTGGGGTGGTGTGAGGCGCACGGGGCCCTGGCAACTACTACTACCTCAACCCAGAATAGGAAGGCTTCCTACAGGAGATGATAACTGAGCTGAATATTAAAGGATGAGTAAAGGTAGCTGAATGAAGGGCAGGAAGGGCATTCTAGTTCAAAGGAACAGCAAAAAACAGACATGTCTGGAATCAGCAAGTCCTGACGTGTGGCAGGCAGAAACGTCGCGGGGAAGTCAGTGACAGGAAACGAGGCTAAGGAATTTGGCAGGGGCAGACCAAGGGGGCTTGTGTGGTATGTTTAAAAGTGTGAACTTCGTCCTGAAAACCAAGGGAAGCAAGTAAAGGGTCTGGAGCAGGGACCCGGCCTAATCAGCTCTGCTTTTTCAGAGGACATATTCTGGCAGCAAAGGGAAGGGTGAATTACTTGGAGATGGACTAGCAAGTTCTGAAACCATTGGAGTCACGCAGGGAGATACCGTGAGAGCCAGTGGGATGCACAGGAGGGGTGTGGAGGGGCTTAGGAGGAGAGCAGGAAGACCAGCAGACCTGGGACACCACATAGAAACTTCCAAGAGAGGCTGCTCCCCAGGCCCTTACATTTTGCTGCTGGTTCTCACCCAGGGAATAAAACTGGCGCTGAACCGCATTGTGTATGATATTTCGAAATATTAAACTTGCTTGGCTATAATCCCAAGTTAATTCTGGGAGTGTAACATTGGAACCATCTCTTTAACCCTCTATGGCATTTCGAAGTCTGTGAGACGCATCATCATTTGTGTGCCACGAAGAAAGAAAAAGTGCTGCCCATTACACTGTGACACAGTGCTTATGTGTCTCCTTCATTTTTCGTTTTTTTGTAAATCTCTTTAGATTTATTTAGGATATAGATTTTTAAAACACAGTCAGGGGGCACCTGGGAGGCTCATTCGGTTGAGTGTCCGTCGGGCTCAGGTCATGATCTCCCAGTTTGTGAGTTCGAGCCCCTCATTGGGGCTCGCTGCTGTCAGCACAGAGCCCACTTCAGATCTTCTGTCCCCGCCTCTCTCTATCCCTTCCCCGCTCGTGCTCTCTCTCTCTCTCTCTCTCAAAAATAAATAAATCTTTAAAAGGAATCAGTCAGAACCCCAGCAGGAAACAAAGAGCACCCTTATAAGGTGGGGGCACTGAAGGAGATTTGATGATGAGAATATTTACAAAGCCTGTGAGCAGGGAGGAGGGAAGTGCCAGCAGGGGCTGACCACAGTGGGGAGCAGGAAACACTCCCAGGCTGCAGTGGTGCATCTCAGATCAGGGAGGGAATGGGAAGGGAAGGGGGAGGCCACGTAGAATATAGCCTGGGGCAGGAACTGCTGCTGCAGAGAGGGAGCAAGGGAGTGAATGCCCTGACCTCTCTCCTCTGCTCTCCTGGCTGCTGCCACTGCTTCCCATTGGCTGAACCCAATTGGAACCCAGCCTCACAGGGCCTAAGCCAACACAGTCCCTAGAGATCAGCTTCCAGTGGGTAGCAAAAGGTGGAGGGTACATCTGGCTGGTCAAATAGGGAATTGCCAGAACAGAGAAAGAAATGGCTTAAAGTATGCCTAGAGTTCCATATTCAGAGTCCTCAATGTCTGATTTTTTTCACATAGTTTTATCCTCTGTGCCAACAAGAGCACAAGTCAAAATGCAGTGTTTCTTTTGGAGGCGAAGGGCAGAGAGGAGGGTGGGGGAAGAGAGAGAATTCCAAGCAGGCTCCACGCTGTTAGCACAGAGCCGAACACGGGGCTCGAGCCCATGAACTGTGAGATCGTGACCTTAGCCGAAATCAAGAGTCAGACGGTCAACCGACGGAGCCACTCAGGTATTACAGTGTTTCTCAGAAGGGTGTCCCACTAGTGTCTCTGCGTCTAAGCCACTGACATCCTGCAAGGCTGCAGCTGGTCCTGTTCCCCCCCCCCCCCCTGTGGTAAAATATATACAACATGGAATTTACCATTGTAACCATTTTTGCAGCTTACACTTCAGTAGCATCAAATATGTTCATGCTGTTGTGCAACGTATCACCACCATCCATCTCTCGCACTTCTTCAGCCCAAACGGAAGCTCTTTACCCGTTAAGCATCGACTCTCCATGATGCCGGGGCTTTCCTGACCTTTATCAGAAGGGGTGACAGATTTTCAGATCAAATTCATGCAAAGGTAGAAAATGTCCATGAGATGATACCTGCTACCTGGTTGACAGCATTTATAAGGTATTAGAAGTTGTAAGATGCGTCCTAATTTGAGACATTAAAGTGTGGAAAAATCTGTTGCCTAGAATCCATGAAATAATGCTGAATCTCTCTACAGTCGCCCTTACGACCAGTGCTTCACTAATGGGTTTCAGGTGGGCCACAATATCATTCTCCCCTGGTCCCAGCGAGGCAGGCAAGACTAGGGCAGCTGGAATCCTTGGGTTGGAAAACCTTGACTTTGAGTATCGTTATCTGTTTACCCCAGGGTCCCCTAAAATATTACCATTTACCATGTGACGTGATATGAAAAGGCTAGGAAGCACAGCTTTGGAAGAATCTCTAGACGGGCCAGATTTCTGATTTTGTATTTAGTACAGTGTCATTTGTGTGTATCAGAAGGCAGACTGATGGAAGAGCTGTTCAGATGCGCTGGGACTAATGTAGCAGTAAAGCTACACGCAGTTCCAGGGGGTGCAACACATATCAAGCCATTAAGATCCTTTCTACATTCATGCTATGAAAAGTTTACACAGAAATGATTTAAGGGTACTTATCAGGAGAAAACCCATGCATACCCTTTCAACCAGCAATTCCATGTGTATTGGTTCAGATAGTTTTGACTAAGTAATATAAACCCCAACTCAACTGGTTGAAAGGGAAAACAACTTCTCTCATTTAGAAGAAGTCCAGAAGGAGGGAGGCTCCGCGGCTGGGTTAATTCAGCAGCTCAGCAGTGCCTTCAGGATCCAGGGAGTTTCCATCTTTCCCCTCTGCCATCTGTGGTTTCCTTGCCTCATTTCCAGGCTAGGTCCCCTCTCATGGCTGTGCGAATGTTGTAGCAACTCGAAAAGTGACAGAAGAATGTCCCTGAGCCCCTTGTGTTTTCAAGGCCCCCAGCCACTTTCTGCTGTTTTCCAGAATTGAATTGGATGCCCATTCACTACCAGTGGGCATGGAGCCACGTGACTGGCTATTCCAACCAGAACTTAGTTTGACTCAGGAGGTCTTGCTGTGGACCCAGAACCAAATCAATTCTGTCAGCGAAGAAGAGATGGGGGGAGGGAGGTCTTTTGGGCAGGCCAAAGAAGTGTCTGCTGGCCCACTTTTAGGGAGTGGTCCCACAAAGCTGCAACTCCATGGATATTGTACACTCATTGCAGTATTATTTTTGAGGGCAAAAATTTAGAATTAACCAAACTGTTCATCAATAGAGGATCAGGTCATAAGTTATGGTACAGCCATATAATGAAATAGTTATTACGAAAGAGTGAGGGCGATCCGGATGCAACCAACATGGAAAGATGAATGAGATACAGTTTTCAGTAAAAAAATGTAGAACACTAACGGGCGGGTTGATGCTATTTTGATCCTTTTATGTGCACTCATGTATATATATACTCAAAATAAGCAGTTTGTGCGTCCTGATCTGAAGGCGATTTGGATAGGGTGGTGGTGGAGAGAGGAACTTCCACTCAATAGGTGCCACACTTTTGATTGTTTGAGTTTTTGTTACCTCAGTATAATACCTTTGTGATTTAAAAAGAAAAAGTAAGTTGGCCACATGGGAAGAAGTCAAATGGAATGTGACCAGGGCAATAGTATCTCACTTAGTAATGAGATAATACTCCTCTCCTGCATTACAACCACATGTATAAATGAATCAATCTTTATTTTATTACTATCTTTTTTGAAGTCTCATGCCCACACTGGAGGTGCCCATCTCTGGTGGCCGACAGTATAGCCTTTGAGCTGGGCTGCCTAATACCATAGCAACTAACCACATGTGAGTATTTACATTTAAATGAAAGAAAATGAGTTAAAATGAGAAGTTCAACTCCTCAGTCACACCACACTTCAAGCACTTGGCAGCTACCCGTGGCCAGGAGGTGCCATGCTGGATAGCTTAGATTATAGAGCATGTCAGTCACTGCAGAAAGGTCTGTCAGACTGTGTGGCTCTAAGTCCGGCTGCTTGGGTTCAAGGGTAGGCTTAGTTTCTTAGTAGCCATGTGGCTTTCGGCAAGTTATTTAACATCTTTGTTCCTTTCTAGGTTTTAAAATAGGGATAATGGTTGAACTGACCTCACAGAACTGTTAAGCAGGTTAAAATTCTTAGTGCCTGCTCCATGATAAACTATTATTATGATAACTGTCACTGAGAACATTTCTACCAATCTGGACTGACCCTGCACTAAGTGCGGGGCATTGTCCTCACACTTTTGGTTTTTGGGTCAAACTGAGGTTTGACAAGTGAAGAAAAGCAACCCTCTGTCACTTAAAGGGGCAGGACGGAGCCTGAGCCCAGTGCCATTCCAAGGCTTGCCCTCTTTGGTGTTTGATCTGAAAGCGACCTTTCTTATGGGGGTTGGGAGGCCTGAGTAGTTAACCCTCCCTCGGACATCCTTGCCTCCATCTTGCCTTTCTCTTCCCTCTTTCTGAGCAAGAGCTGACTAATTCGAAAGGATGGTAAGATTTCAGATTTCTGATTAGCTTTCTGTTTCTTTTGTCTTTTCTGGATGGTGGGAGGGCTGGAGACGGGAAGACAATGAAATATGTTAGCAGCTGAGTACCCATTTTCCGTGGTGTGGGGAATATTCTCAGCTTCTTCTTGCGGTTTTTCCTAAAGTCGAATAGTCCTTTTCAAAAAGAAACCACTTTTGACCAAACTGAAGAAGGGGAGATCTTGCTACAAGATAAAGCAGGAAGAGACCATTATCTTCAAGGGCTCCTAATCAAAGTTTAAAATCATCATATGTCTCTGCTTAAAGGTTCAGTTACCCAGACTCTTGGCTTGAGGGGAGGAGGTCTGTAGGAAAGGACGTGGATAACTGTAGACATTTATGCAGGAGGCTCATGAGAGGAGGCTGGAGGGGCCGTCCTCACTCCTCCTTTGGGGCGGGGACTTGTCTCTGTCACATCTTGAGCGAGACCTGGGTTCGTTTACACTGGTGGAAATGGCACCCTTAATTGGAGAACCTTTAGAATTGATTTCCTGATTGTGCCGCATGCTGTCAAAAAGATGTGTTCCATTTCAGTGGTGAGAGCAAACCCCTGCAACCACACAGAAAAGAACTCGTATCTGCAGATAAGGCCTTGCTTTGTGTTTCATTTCTTAAGCTACAATTCCAGTTGGCTACCGTTTCCCTGTGAGTCAACATTTATATTGAAGTTATTGCCATGAGCTGAAGTGCTATGGAAAATACGCCTTCAATTTTTTCAGTCTTCCTAAGCTGAGAGAGAGAGAAAGAAATAGTGCGCGTGTGTGTGTGTATGTGTGCATATGTGGGTGTGTGTGTTAGGGGAGAGGAAAGACAACGAATGCAGCTTTTGAAAGACCAGTGGGAATTGGTTTGCTAGGGTGTCATGGTGTTGCGTCTGGGGACTGAAGGCAATGACGAGGATGGTTCAGCAAGACCATCTTGGGCTGTTACACCACGTGATGCGGGACAGTTGACCAGGATTTATCGGTACCCTGTGAAAACAGAAAATTGAATTTGGCTCGTCTTTCTGGCCCCCAAAGAGTGAACTTGACATCATCTGAGGTGCGATTCATAAAATGAATCGTGGATAACTTAACCTTGAAACATTTGAATAGCATTTGAATAGAAAAAGCAGGCTCTAGCAGGAAACTTTCACTCTCCTATGCTGTTTCTGCCTCTCTGGTGCAAATCATGAGGTTTCTTTGTTTCTGAAATATGATTTATTGAAAACAAACTGGAGTACAGCGCCTAGAACACTGACCACGCTGGCTTCAGTTCTAAGCTCCTTCATGGCAACAGGGGTCATCTGTGCTTGGTTTGTGGCTACAACCCAACACCTATCACTACTCCTGGCACATCGTGGCCACTCCATAAATGTGTGAATCGGTTTGTGGCTCCCAGGCTGTGTGTGTGTGTGTGTGTGTGTAAGTATCTTTACATTACTTTGAGAGTTAATGTAATTTCAATTTGCTTGTTTGCACTGATGTTGGCTTCTGAGATGTCTGATATGATGAAAGGTGAGATCACCGTATCCTTCCACATACCTGCTTGCCAAGTTTTTCCTCCTGTGGAATGAGTTAAAGCATACATTTCTCTTCCAACATTTCTTTTTAGATTGATCCTGGATTGGGAAGCTTCCAGCCTGGAATGATTACAATTGAAAGAAGCTTTTTTCCTTATTCGTCCTGATGCCGACACACCCACTGCTCTCTTTTAAAACATTACAGGGCTCCGGGCGGCTGAGGAGGTTAAGCGTCCGACTTTGGCTTGGGGCATCTCACGGTTCATGGGTTCGAGCCCCACATCAGGCTCTCACCCTCTCAAAATAAAGAAACATTTAAAATGTAAAACTAAATAAGACAATAACATTACATCTTTGATTAATGTTATAAAGCCCAGGGATCTTGAGACTGGGGGCTGCCCATCCCAGGGGGTATAGGAATCCTTTAAAGGGGATACTGGAGCACTGACATGTGAAAATGGGTCCTGTATCCTCAACTTCCCCATTGGTGATTTTCAAAAACTCCCCTATATCAGAACCTTGTGGACTCTGGTAGTTTATCCTTTACCAACATCCTCCTCCCACTCACTCTACAAACGAAAGGCTCTTTCTTTCTCTTACCCTCGCCCATCCCAAATCTTTCTAAAGCATGTTGCCTCGGGTATAAAAACCTTGGAGAAACCAAACAAAGGCAATTTCATTTGACGACATACGTTTATTAAATACCTACTATGCGCCAGGCAGTTCTGGATGAGGAGCTACGGCAGTGAAAGGCAGTAAAGAGTCTTTCCTCATGAGGCCTCCATTCCAGCAGGAAGAGATGGCCACCAAGCAAAAAGGTGTTATCAGGGCTCCTTCCTCTAAGCAAGGCCCTATGCCTTTCCCCTGAGTTTCCTAAAGAAATGGTTTCCAGAAAAAATTTCCCTTCTTGAGTTTGGTAATTACTCATCAAAACTTATAACGTAATTACATTACTTTGCTCAGTTGTGTACTCATAATTAAATATAGACTCAACCTAGAAAAATTAGTTAACACATGGAATGGCATGGTCATGGGAAACGAAAACAGATTTAAATCAGAATTCATGTATGTACCTTGACCAGTAAGAAGTATGGTAGGGTAATCAAGAAACATGTAAAAATTACACCATGAAAAATTTCTGTGGGAAAAGTAGAAAAAATAAAAGTTTTAAAGAAAGAGAACACTGTAAGTACTCTAATTATTAAATAAGAGTATGTCCATACATTTTTATTTTTTTAATTTCCTTTCAAGTTTATTTATTTATTTTGGGAAAGAGAGAGAGAGAATGCAAGCTGGGAAGGGGCAGAAAGAGAGAGGGAGAGAGAGAATCCCAAGTAGGCTCTCAGCTGTCACGGCAGAGCCCAACTTGGGGCTTGATCTCACAAACCGAGAGATCATGGCCTGAGCCGAAATCAAGAATCAGCTGTTTAACTGGCTGTGCCACTCAAGTGCCCCTTGTTTGTATATTTTTTAAACAGACAATTTGTTGGTATCCACTTGCTATGATGTTTAAGTTTCACTGGATACATAAAAAAGTATGTCACAATTTTATTTTAAAATCTCAATATTTACGATGGCCAGAAATTGCATCCTTTGAAATTAGTTAAGCTTATGAAAAAAATGTTAAGTACTTAAATATGTGCCGAGGGCACATACTTTGTCAAAGTTCTTGAGATGGAGTGGGACAGCGGAGCCACATAAATAAACTTATGGAGAGCAAAGTCTAGCTTATGTGCTTTGGAAAGGGAGCTGCTAGGTGAATGGCCCAAGAAACCTGTGACAACATTGCCTGGTTATAACTGATATTTGGCAGAGCCATCCTAAAGCTTTCCCTGAAGGGCAGAGAGAAAAAAAAGTATGCAGATCACTTATAAAATGTTGACTTTATGATCACTTGTTTTAAATGACCAACATAAATATGAGTAATTAAATTTTGCAGTCACTTGGGATTGTCAATTCTAGAGGCCAGAAAATGATGATAACGTAATGAAGATACTCCTCAAGGCTGATGACCCACTCTGCAGCTATAATCCCGAAGGGGTTCATACTCAGCCGTTACCATCAATGGATGTAGAGCCCCCTTCACAGGGAACTTGCATGAACAAAGTCAAGTTTGATAAGAACCTTGCTCTGGGTCGGCATGCTCATTATGTACAGCCCTCTATGTTGTGCCACATGGGAGCCCCATTGTACTGCCCGCCTGCGACAAATATGTATTGAGCACTTACTATGTGCCGGGCATGGTGCTAAGGGGTAGTTATATTCTGGTGAGCAAAAGAACATGACTTGATCTTGGCTGGACTCAGTGTCAACCTCCTGGGGAGGATCGGATGAGCTTTAAGTAAAGCTGCTGCTAATACTTACTAGTACCACCTGTATTTACTCTAACCCTAGTCACTGTCACCAAGGTTGCTACGTAGGTCCTGTATATCGTGTTTCCAGAGGACCATTGGAAAAAGCACCAACCTGGACGTTGCTTTTTTTCTTTTTAATGTGCCAGGCACTGTCTCAAACAGACCTTGCCTCACTTATTCCTTGCAACTGCCTACTACCGTGTCCCTTTTACAGATGAGGCAGCTGGGGCACAGAGCAGTTAAACAACTTGCTCAAGAGCACACAGCTATGAAGCTATGGAGCTTGGATTCAATCCCAGGCAGTCCAGCTCCATGATACTGGCTCTTCCCTCTTAATCATAATGGAATTAAGAGTTAATATTTATGGAGCACTTAGTCCGGATCAGGCCTCGTGCTAGCCACCTCACATAAGTTATCTAATTTAATTTGCACAGGAAAGTAACTCTAGTGTATTATCTCTAATTTACAAGGAAACAGAGGCATAAAGCAGTTAAGTAACTTGCCCAGGATTGCAAAGCCGGCAAGTGGCAAAGTCGGGAGGCGGAGCCGGGTGTCCAGTCCGGATCCCCGGATGACCATTATCTCCAGTTCCCCAGCAGCCTGTTTCCAGGGGTGCTTGCACAGCTGATGCCTTAATTCAAGGCTTCCTTCCCCAAGGCCTCCCTGGCCACCTTTCATCGCGTCCCTTACCCACCGCTGGAAACTGCCACCGCGTCTCAACACACCATTTAATTAATTTCAACCTGCCTCACCCTAGAAATCTTTAGGGTCACTGTTACTGAATGGATTTTAAAAGTGCTAGAATTGCTTTAGTGATCAGGGTAGGAGGTACAGAAGTGACCCAGAATCTGAATCTTAACAGCAAGTATCACAAACCTTGGTATGTCAATGTGTTTCACAATGGTACATTTTAGGGTGGGGTCATCATCAAACCGTAGGGTCAGAACTAAAGCTGGTTCTTTCTACTACAAGCTCCTAACCTGACTTTGGAAATGGCTGGCAAGGAACAGTGACTTCTGGCTGCTTGTTTTTTAACAAATGAGTACTCACAAGGACATGGCTGTGCCCTTCGCCCCCAACAGCTGCCTCAGAGGTCAGGCCACTGTTCCAAATAGTGGATAGCACACTTCACAGTTGAGATTCTGGCCGGAGAACCAGCCAATTGCCACTTACGAGCAAAGAGACACGCAAATGCAAGCATGCTCGTGTTGCTGCAGGGGCTACAAGCTCAGAGAGCATATCCCCTTCAGCGAAGGATTTGTTTATTTAATGAACATTTATTAAGGACCTGTTACTCACCAGGTACTGTCAAGTACTGGTTTTACGAAGATGAGTAAGGTACAGTTCTTTCTTGCCCTACAGAAACTCAGAGCCTGAAATAATAAATATGTACATAAATCCCTGCACCACACTGTGGCAGGTGGTAGTGGTGGGGGTAGTGGGGGGCGGGGGGACTCCTGGGTGGCTCAGTCGGTTGGGTATCTGACTTCAGCTCAGGTCGTGATCTCATAGTTCACAAGTTCCAGCCCCGTGTCGGGCTCTGTGCTACTAGCTCAGTGCCAGGAACCTGCTTCAGATTCTCTGTCTCCCTCTCTGCCCCTTCTGCTTGTGCTCCATCTGTCTCTCTCTTTCTCTATCAGAAAAAATAAACATTTAAAAAAAATTTTTTTAAGATTGGGGGTGGCACCAGGGAAACAGTGTCCATCTCGTTCCAGAAGCGGGGGTCTGGGAATACTTCCCAAAGATGGTGTTACAGACTGAATGTCTGTGTGCTTCAAAATGTATTATGTTGAAACCTAATCCTTAGTGTGATGGTATTAGGAGATGGGGCCTTTGGGAGATGATTAGGTGGGAGATGAGGGCTCCACCCTCATGAATGAGATTAGGGTCCTTATGAAAGGGACCCCAGAGAGCTCCCTTACCTCCTTTCACCACGTGAAGACAAAGCAAAAAGACAACTGTCTGTAAACCAGGCAGTTGGCTCTCTCCAGGAACTGAATCTGGCAGCACCTTGATCTTGGACTTCCCAGCCTCCAGAATTCTGAGAAGAAGAATTCTGTTGTTCCTAAACCACGCTGTCTATGGTATTATGTTACAGCAGCCCAAATAGCCTAAGACAGGGGATCCTCCAGACTTGGGTCTTGAAGGATGCACAGGAACCCAAAGATGGAGAGAAAGGAGACAAGCACCCAGACAGCGGCATGTGGAAAGGCATGGAGTCGATGGGGCATGCGGTGAGACTGGGATCTTGTATGGCTGTTGTAGCATGGGTTTGTATATGTAGGAGGCAGGGGATGAGGTGAGCGAGGCAGGCAGGGACCACACATCACGATGGGCTCTACGTATGCAATGGCAGCCGATTTAGACTTGGTGTCCAATGCCATGAAGAACCCCAGAAGGACTGTAGACAGGAAGCGATGTGGTCAGATGAGCATTTTGAAAAATAGCTCCTGCTGCAGAGAGTAGTGTGATCTGGAAGGGGCACATGGGACTTTGGGCAGGGGGGGTGGGCCTGGAGGGGGGTTGGGNGGGGGTGGCCCGGGAGGGGGGTGGGGTCTGGAGGGTGGGAGACCAGATGGGAGGTAATGGTAGTAACCCTTCTGTGAAATTGCTCAAGGCATGTAGGAGGTAGAATGAGCCGAACTGAGTTTTCACCTGAATGCGGGCAGTGAGAGAAAAAAACTGAAGCCTAGGCTGACAGATTTCTACCACTTTTGGAGGTGTCATTGGTGGCACAAAAGAGAAGGGAATGTGGAAGTACAGGTGACAGAAACTACGTGCTCAGTGCTAGTGTAGGGAACATTCATTGCCTCTCAAACCCAGTAATCTTTCCTTCTTTCGGAGCAATTGAGCCTTTGATTTCTAGTTAAGCTAAAAACCAGCTACATTTTCCAGGTTTCTTTGCACCTACGTATGGCCATGTGCCTAAATTCTGGCCATCATGGTAAAACTGCTGTATCAAGCGATAAGTGTGGGAATCATCTTTGAAAGAAGCCAATACATTTGTCCTAATCTCTTATTTTTTGTTCCTGAGCTCAAAGGAAACTGGATCCCTGAGAACTTAGTGGAGCAAGGCACCATAACGACCCTGGATTGCCTGGACTTCACTTACATGAAACAGACAAAGCTTTTATATGGCTTACTGTAAATTTAATTTTCAGTCCCACATAGCTGAACCTAACTCTAAGGAATTCACATCATTTGTGGGATCGATACACATTCTAATTTGAGGATTCCCAAGTATCATCAGCTCAAATAAACGGTTTTCTGGTTATTTAGTGAAAAGTCTTAGACAAATAAGATTTCATTTCTGTAACTCTGGTTTTCCTTTCTACCAAATTCTCCGAACGAGCCTTCCGGGACCTCAGGGAAATCAGGGATATGGTGACATGCTTGTTTCGATCTCACCTCTCACTTCCTATATAATCCCAGAGAATTGCAGTTGGTGTTCTGTTAATCATGTCATTTCCTTCTGTATTTTTGGTGCTTTGACATATTGGAGAGACTTTCCTTTCCAGGGCCAGCTAATTCCTAGAGATAGCAGAAGACTCACCAGGTGAGCGTGCCTTTCATATGCAAATCAACCAGTCGAGGTCTCACACCTCCAACCCCTCTGTTGGGTTCTTACTCATTGAGTCACTCACTATTCCCTTGCCCAAATCACCACAGAGCCAGAATACTAGACAACCAGAGACACAAAGACCAGAGACCAGAGACCACACAAATTGACTACCAGCTAGTACTAAACCTGTTCACCTTGCTTTGTCTGTTCCTTCCTGCAGACAGCACAAATAAAAGCTCTTGCCCATGTTGTCCCTTCTCTCTCTGCCTCCTACTGACCTGGTTGCTTCCCTAGGTGGCCCTACATGGCATGGTAAGCCTTCTCTAGGCGTCTGATGGCATAAAAAACCTTTTTTTCTGACAGTCTTTTCTGTGTCTGCCTGCCTTAGCATACTCAATTCAGGTAAATCCCAGGCACCCTTAAAGCAGTGAGTGCCTTGATTTCCCGGGCAGAAGGACCAGTGTACAATTCTTTAGTAGGACCCTCTGATAAGATGTTTTGGAAAGAGAAAGTTGCAAAAGGGGGAGGATCCGTTAAAATTATATTCATTCATTCATTCATTCATTCATTCATTCATGGCATTTGCTTTACCAAAGTGATGATCCAGTATTGCTGAGCTTTTGTGTTTTAGAAATGATGCATAATTAGTTATTAATAAAGCCGTTTTATTTAATCCTTCAAATAAGCACATACATACCCCTCTAGGTGCTTCCTGTTCCTTTTTTCTGACTATTTGTTCTATTAATTCAAGTTGATGTAACACTTACAAACTGTGCACAGTATATTTACACACGTAAATTATGTGCTTAATAAGAAATAAAATATCTTCTCCTGGGAGCATGTCGTTAAGAACACTGCATTATTTAGAATTAATATTATATACTAGGTGGTTATGACTGTCATTGCCTTTCATTTGAACGGAAAGGAATCCTTTCTCTGAGAGCCACAATGGAGTGTGTTAGAGTCCTGAATGAGTCATTGCTACGCATGTACTGGAGACCTGATCCCTTGCCTTTCTTCTCGTTTCCAGTTGCTGCTGCCGAAAAAATCATGCATGGAGAGCGGCAGTTTGTTATCCGAAGTTGAGGAATAAATTACACCTGGGGCCCATTCACTTGGAGTGTATATAGAGTTCAAGCCAACGCAGGATATAAAAATCTGTATTTACGCAACAGATAGATTAAGGATAATAATTCACTTTCCAGAGGATTTACCACTGTATGCTCTTCTAAAATGAACTAACCTAATATAATTTAAAGTGTGACTTGATTTTCAAAACATCCCTCCTGTAGGCAGTCTGGGGGGAAGAACCCATTGCACGCAGGAAGGTGGTTCAGAGGGAGATGAGACTTCCAGACGTGGAATGTGGCCGTTGGTTTTTAGGTCCTTTGTGACTTCTCCAGGATCCATCAGCTTCTAAGTTGAGATATTCTTTAGAACGGATGGTGGTACAGAGAGATGGAGGCTTGATCGCAAACTATTAAAAGGTTAATTGAATATATAAAGTTGTAGCATTCCTTCATGTTTTGGGAAT
The DNA here is from genome assembly GCF_008692635.1 of Crocuta crocuta. Lineage (NCBI taxonomy): Eukaryota > Metazoa > Chordata > Mammalia > Carnivora > Hyaenidae > Crocuta > Crocuta crocuta. Next base: position 10,120,447 of record NW_027532002.1, read on the forward strand.
GCTAACAGTCTTTGCCAGGGTCTAAATAACTCTGCCTTCCATAGAACGGTTTATAGCTTTCTGAGCACATTGTCTGCCTTCTCTCGTTTGTCTTCATGACAATCTTAGGGAGCAGAAGGCGAGGTGACATTTTCGTCTCCGTTGCACCAATCGTGGTCCACAGTCACATGGATCACAAGAGCTTGAGCTGGGACTGGAAGGCCGATGCTCTCCTCTCAGCCTGGGCCGTCTCCTATTACCCTAGGAGCACCCTCCCTGCCTGCCCCAGGTCTGAGTGAGCCCGTAACCCCTGAAGTATCATTTTGACTCCCTGAATTTCATATCATGTTTATCATCTCTGCAAGAAAACCAGTCCTCCTTACTACTTCATTGCTGCGTCTTCGTCAGCTCTGAAATGTGGGTTTCATGATTCCTAGACATCCTCTGTGACTGTAGATATGGATAGTGGAAAATATTTACTCCTGAAGCCCTAAGGGAAAGTAATATGAGTTGTGTTGCTTTCCTGCCAAATATTTGTTGGCTTCTTCCAAGTGAGAAGAAATGTTGAGAGACGCATTTATTTATCTGTGGTGATGAATGTTTATATAAAATGAGAATTTGTGAAAACTGCTTGGATAATAATCCAGTTTCAGAGCAATTATGTTAATGGTGTCGTCTTTAGAAGTACATGACAAATACTGTCTTAGGAATGGAAAATTCAAGGCAAGCCTTATAAAAAATAAAGAAGAACTTTGAAAAAGTCAGATACAATCATTGTCCAGCAAAGGCACACATTAGGATAGACACTTTGGGTAGGTCAGGTTTGCCCCGAGTGAGACCTCAGGGGAGAACCATCCTTCACTCCGAGGGGAATTCTCTCCAGAGTAATGGACAGGACACTGAACTCAAAGCAATTTGTCACAAGTACAGATAATAGCAAGTACCCGTTGGTAGCAAGAACCTTCGGTGGTTTTCCTTTTCAGACCAGAAGCTGTCCGTTAGGATGAGCTGAACTGCTGTCGAACGCCTGACACTAGAGAGAGCATCATGTCCTACTTGACTGGGTACAGAGGGGAAAGTGCATCAATATCATGGTGAATGCCTGATTCTCAGGATAAGACAGAAGCCATTCACTTCTCTGACCCCGTCGGAAGGTTTCAAGACCAACACTTCTGTCTCATGTGTAATCTTCCTACTGGCTGAACTTTGTTGAGCCTTACACATAAATTTCCTTAGGATTTGTGGCCCATATCCCTTTGAGCTATGTGTTTTGACTTTGTAAACATTCTTGATTTCTTCAGCAATTTCTTGACTTCTTGACCAAACGCACTCTGCATGCAAAACGAGGCAATGAAAGTAATCCCTACCCTGTAATTAATTAGCATAATGTGGTGGCAATATGATGTGGTAGAAAGGTTATAGGTGTTCACGTCCTGACTTTGCTTCTTTCTAACCTTGTGAACTTGGGTAGATTACTTAGATGTTTGTGCCAAATTCTCCTTTTGCAAAGGAATTTGCAAATGTAAGTTTGCAAAATGTAAGTCTGCAAAGGTTAAGGTAAACTTCAGCATGAGAAGATTCAGCCTTGATTTATCCATGTGGTCTAGATTTTGACATAAATTCCTGAGAACTGACAAGTGACAAAGCTTTTACTTGCTGTATATCCAACGTGGTTCAACCAACCAGGCAAAAATGCTGTTCTCTGAGATAGGGATGTTAAGTAGGTTTCATCTAATGTGTCACTTGAGCTGTTGTTTATGCCTGCCTGAGAGCTGTGTCCAGGACATTGGGACTGTGTGTAGCTTCAAAGGAAAGAGTGCAGTCATTGATTAGTCATGCCTGATGTGGAGTTGGGAGTAGGGGGTGGTGGCAGCTATGCAGGCATTTTCCTGGTCTCCCTAAGCAGCTCTTCCTCACATCTTTATGCCACACCAGAGAAAGATCTAGTTCTACAACTGCTGAGATGCACGCAAGACACCCAGAAGTCATTCTGCATTGGGGCGCCTGGGTGGCTCAGTCGGTTAAGCGTCTGACTTCGGCTCAGGTCAGGATCTCATGGCTTGTGGGTTCAAGCCCCACGTTGGGCTCTGTGCTGACAGCTCAGAGCCTGGAGCCTGATTCAGATTCGGTGTCTCCCTCTCCCTCTGCCCCTCCCCTGATCAAGCTCTGTTTCTCTCTGTCACAATAAGAAATAAACATAAACAATCTTATTTTGAAGAAGAAGTCATTCTTCATTGTTGGAAAGGCAGCTTGTTTGAGACAGAATATGGAAATGCAAAAAGCAGGAAAATGGTTCTCCTTGGCTCTATGCCTCCAACACTCCATGCCATGAACTCAGTCCTTCAGCCACACTGAAATGGCTCTCAGTTCTAGGAGAGCCCTGCCCTTTCATAACTACATGCCTTTGCATATGTTCTTTCTACTTCTGAGAATATCATTCTCCACGTTTGGCACATGGCAAATTTTACTTCCCCTTCAAGATCAAGCTCAAGTGTAGGTTCTTAAAAAAAAAAACAAAAAACCAAGAAACATTTATTTATTTATTTACTTATTTAGAGAGTGAGGGCAAGTGAGGGGAAGGGGCAGAGAGAGGAAGCAAGAGAATCCCAAGCATGCTCCACGCTCTCAGCACAGAGCCTGATGCAGGGCTCAAACTCATAAACTGTGAGGTCATGACCTGAGCCAAAATCAAGAGTCGGTGGCTCAACCGATTGAGCCACCCATGTGTCCCTCACGTACAGCTTCTTATGATAGGGAAGCCTGATGGCTTCTGATTTTTCTTGAGTCCCTGATGCCCAGCTCATAACAGGCCCTCAATAAATGTTGACTGAACAAGGTACATGGATGTAAAGAGGGAGATGTTGATAAGTTGGAGATCAGGAAGTTTCCTGAGAAAATAATCCAGGTTTTGAGTCCTATATTGCTTCCCTCTGGAGTTTGTAAAAGCATGGTGTTTGGATGTCTTCATATTTTAAAGGGGTGCTAGCTCTGATTGAGGGTTAAGATAAAAAGCAAAGTTAACATCTGGGCTTGACATACTGAATTATGATGATTGAGTCTAATAGGCAATAAGACTAGCAAGATTTGAACCCTTAAAAAATTGTGATAAAGTATACCTGACATGAAATGTACCGTCTTATCTATGTTTAAGTGCACAGCTCAGTGCATTCACACTGTTGCACAACCATAACCACTACCCATCTCCAGAAATCTTTTCATCTTGCAAAACCGAAACTCTGTACTGATTAAACAGAATTTCCTTATCCTCCCTACCCTCAGCCCCTGGCAACCACCATTCTGCTTTCTGTCTCTATGAATTTGATTATTCTAGATAACTCAGATAAGGGAATCATACAGTTACTTGCCTTTTTGTGATTGGTTTATTTAGCTTACCATGTTGCCCTCAAGGTTCATCCATATTGTAGCAGGCAGCAGAATTTCCTATCCTTGTCAGGATGAAGAGTAGTCCGTTATATGTGCATTCCACATTTATTTATCCATTTCCCTGTCCGTGGACACTCCCAGGACGACTTCTACCCCTTGGCTATTGTGACTAATACTGCTGCAAACATGAGGGTACCAATGATCTTTCAAGTCCCTGCGTTCAGTTCTTTTGAGTGTACACCCAGAAGTGGGGTTGGTGGATCATATGGACTCTGCCCTGCTGCATTTCACCGCATGTGCACCGTTTCACTTCCCCACCAACAGCGCGCCAAGGGTTCTGGTGTCTCCACATCTTTGCCAACACCTGTTATTTCCTGGTTTTGTTTTTGTTTTTGATAACAGTCCTAATGATTCTGAGGTGGTATCTCACTGTGGTTTTGATTTGCACTTGCATTTTCCTATTATTAGTGGTATTGATCATATCTTCATGTGCTTATTGGCTGTTTGCACATCTTATTTGGAGAAATGTCTCATTAAATCCTGTACCCTTTTTTTTTTTTAATTTTTATTTATTTCTGAGAGAGAGAGAGAGACAGCATGAGCAAGGGAGGGTAAAGAGAGGGAGACACAGAATCCGAGAAACAGGCTCCAGGCTCTGAGCTAGCTGTCAGCACAGAGCCCGACGCGGGGCTCGAACCCACGAACTGTGAGGTCATGACCTGAGCTGAAGTCAGACGCCCAACTGACTGAGCCACCCAGGCGCCCCCTGTGCCCATTTTTTAATTGCATCGTTTGATTTTTGTTGTTGACTTGTAGGAGCTCTTTATATAGTCTGGATATTAGCTCCTTATCACATATGTCACTTGCAAATACTTTCTTCCATTCCATGTGTTGCCTTTTCATTCTATTTCATGCACAGAAGTTTTAAATTTTGATGTAGTCCAAATCAAAATTTTTATAGTGCTTGTTGTCTGTGATTTTGGTGTCATACGACTTCATTGCCAAATCCAATGACATGAAGGTTTTCCTCATTGCAAATCTAATGTCATAAACATTTGCCTGTATGTTTTTCTTCAAGAAATCCGTTTTGAAATTAATTCTTACATATGATGCAAGGTAGGGGTACTTCTTTTTTTTTTTTTTGCATGTGAATATCCAGTTTCCCCAACACCATTTGTTGAGAAGACTGTTCTTTCCCCCAAAGAACTGTATTAGTATCCTTGTTGAAAATCATTTGACCATGAATATGAGGGTTTATTTCTGGGCTATTTTAGTCTACCGATCTACGTCTGTCTTTATGCCAGTACCGCACTGTTTTGATTACTGTGGCATTGTAGTAAGTTTTGAAATAGGAAGTATGAGAGATCAAGAACTCTGAGTGGCCCAGAAAGGGCCATTTTGCGCTGAAGAAATGTTTCTCTCTAATCTACATAATCAACTATCTCTGGATACATGCACTTTGACTTTCGAAAAAAGTGATAGTTAGGCATATCCTGTCTGCCCTCAACTGCTGATACCAATGAATAACACTTTTTATTATATAAAATTTCAATTGCCAGAGAACACCTTGGTAGCCTCTAGATAGAAAATGAAAGAACAGTTTCAGCTTGGGCATTTACATAAGTTCGGAGCCACCGTTATACACGGGCTGTGTCTGATGGAAGGTACGACAATTCTTTTGCAGCTGGGCTGTCTAGATTTTTCCCACAGAGCACGTTTATTTCTTTCTGATAGTATTTGAGGTTATGGACTCTATTTCTATCCGAAGAAAGCAAGCAGGATACAATAAAATCTTGTGACATGAGGCTGGGTAAAGCCAGATGTACTGATTTTCTTTTAGACGAGGACACCCATTTCAGTAACGGAAGGCACTGAGGTTTAACGTTCTGTGAATGTGCGAAGCTGAATTTAAGTGAAAGATGATCCCTGGTTCTTTCATTCTTGCTTTAAAAATAAACTATATAATTAAATGGCTATAGATACCTCTTTTGTGGGAAGGAAAACAGCAGCCGGATTCTTTGCAATCATGCCAGCAGGGCAGTAGGTTTCCTAACCCTGTGGCAAAATAGAGAATCAATACCAATCAGGAAAAAATGCTAACAAAAGGGAAAATCTCATGGGAACCGCAGGCAATGAAAGATTTAAAATGTGAATAAAACATCACAGGTCAGCGTTAAAATAGACAATACATTTCTCTGCCAAGGCAAAGAATCTAGCCACTAACTTGAGGCACCACACGGACCCAACAACACTGAGGGCACAAAGACAAAGCCCTAGACAAACCACTCCCCCCTTGACTTCGGTGTGGAAAGGAGTCTCCTTTCACAAGGAGGCAGTCACCCCCGAAGTAGCACATTTGGGATCAGACATTTCACCTTTTTCAAAGGTAAATATCTCTGGAAATAGAAATCTTGTCCGTAGTAATTTCTAGAATTATCAGAACAAAGAGGTCAGCCTTGCTTTTAAAAGGGGAAAGATGATTACCTGTTGGTTAATTTTGCAAGCGAATAATGCTTTACACTACCACCTGGGGAAATGATGAAGTCAAAAAAAGCCAGTATAGATAGACGGCTTTCGGACTAACAAGAAACTAAAGCCATCTCCAATTGGAAGGGTTTTATGCATTCAGTGGAGAGAAATGCTCAGTAGTTGATAATTATTCAGGATCATCCATTCTTACCGAGTGGCCTCTCATCATGGGAAATTCCATATTTCAAAGCCAAGTTCTTAAAAAAAAAAAAAAACCCAGAGCAAAACAGAAAACAATATTTTGGCACGTCACCATTATCAAGGGACTGCGTTTGGCAAATCTAAATAAATGTGATTCTTTTTGCCAAATCATGGAAAGTGGGTCTGTATTCTCACCATTTGAAAGGATGCAATCAACCTCCAATCAGAGGCAGCCTATCAGGGGTGGGCACCGGTGACCTGCTTTCGCTCCCTCATATCCCTTAAAGTCGCCAGTCTATTCATGCCTCATGGTCTCAGTTCCACAAATGGGCTTGCCAAGATAAATTAAATATCTATTTTAATGACTAGAGCATATTAGAAACCTGCACACGGATTTCACAGTGCTTCAAATTTAGAATTTAGAATGGTTTAAAAGTGGTTCGTAGAGGGGTGCCTGGGTGGCTGAGTCGGTTAAGTGTCCGACTTCAGCTCATGATCTCAGGTCATGATCTCACGGTTCATGGGTTCAAGCCCCACATCGGGCTCTGTGCTGACAGCTGGCTCAGAGCCTGGAGCCTGCTTCCGATTCTGTGTCTCCCTCTCTCTGACCCTCCCCTGCTCACGCTGTCTCTCTCTCAGAAATAAATAAAACATTAAAAAAATTTAAAAAAGTGGTTCGTAGAACCAAGTTTATGTCCTTGTGTTAAAACGAACTACAGCGTTTATCACAGAGGCATAGTAACAACATTGAGTTCCTGTTCCTGTTTTTTAACTGGCCATCTGGCTTTTCTTAACCTTTTGAAGTGCACGTAATAATGGCCACTACTTATCAAGCACATACAAATGTGCTAGGCAGTATGCTAAACCCTTTACTTACATGGGATTTTCCATGTAATTCCCATCGCATCCCTATGAGGTGGAGGATGTTATTACAGCCACTTTAGAAATAGAGAAACCAAAGCTCGGTGCGCTTGGCCAAGGCCACCCAACTCTCCCACCGAGAGTGAGCCAAGGCCAGTCTAATGCCAGTGCGGGCTCTTTCTAGGCGCTGCAAGCTGCTTCCTCCAGGGCTCAGGCAGCGTGGATTGTGTCGATATTCACATGTATCACACCTGATTACTCAGCTAAGGCTCCTGCCCCGGAGCTGCCAATATTTTCAGTCCTGATGAATTTCATCCAATTTTCTTCCTTTTAGTTTTGTCTCCCCCATTCATTTCCCCTTTTCCAGACTTGTTTGTCTTACATGATCTGTAGTTATCCAGAAACGCTTGTTTTCTCAGTGTTAAATGAAACTTATATCATTGTTTGATTTATTGTCCTCCCTATTCTAGCTTTCCTTGCTTCAGTAATATAGTTTTTACTTCTATTTGGAGGCAGCCTGTGGAGGAAATAACATGGCATCTGTTATTTACACATGAACACGTGAGATCTCCAAATTGTAATGACAGCATCAGATAATGCAGTATCTGCACTGCCCTTTTCCTTACTTGTCTTCAAGTGATGACACAGACCACTAGCAAGTGGCTTGATATTTTCGTGGAGCAATCATATTTGTGGAAAGATCTAAACTGCAGGGTTTTCTTTCTCCCCTCCCTTCCCTTCCCTTCCCTTCCCTTCCCTTCCCTTCCCTTCCCTTCCCTTCCNCTCTCCCCTCCCTTCCCTTCCCTTCCCTTCCTTTCCCTTCCTTCCCCTTCCCTTCCTTCCTTCTTTTCTCTCTCTCTCTTTCTTCTTTCTCTTGTGGCTACTTTTCCTTCAGATAAAGTTGTTATACGCCTGGTCTCCAACTGGGAATATTCCAACTGAGCAACACAAGAAGAACTTAATGGTTCAAACTCTATTTGTGAGCAATGAAGTAAAAATGGTAGTGTTTCATGTTCATTATAGCATGACTTACCATAGCTAAACCTAGAGAATAATGTAAATGTGCCCAAATAGGGATTGGTTACATAAAGTATATGCCATCCATGCCTTGAAATATCACATTGCCCTAAAAGTCATATTTTAGAACAGACTCTAAAGGTATGGGAGAAATGTTGATGATAGATTATTATGTGGCAAAAGCAAATGATAAAGTAGTATGAGCTATTCTTTAATCCAAGAATTATTTAGCTGTGTATTTTTTCGTTTCTAAAAATACTGTTTAAAAATTTTTGCTCTCCTGTTTGTTGTCGGTCTCTACTTTTTATATCATCACGGATAGACAACATGATCTCTATGTCATTGGTTCTTTCGGAATTTGTTCCTTCTTGAATGCTGAGAACAAACTGAGGGCTGATCGGGGTGGGAGAGAGGGGAAGGAGGTGATGGGCATGGAGGAGGGCACTTGTGGGGATGANTTTCACTATCACATGATAGTTCAATGGGAAGTTTTGGGACATTAACTCCCAAACACAGGTTTGAGCTTGGCATCCTAATTTTTCCCAGGTATCTCCCAACCCAAGGCATGTGGCATTAACATTTGTGCGAGATACTTGTCTGGATTTCAGGATGTAAAGGACACATCTTTGGCCAGTTCTAGAATGCACTCTAACACAGAGCCTATGAGGTTAACTATTCGGGTGGGGG
>NW_027532002.1:10129104-10143546 GCF_008692635.1 Crocuta crocuta
TTGACATCTTATAATTTAAATATTAATCAACAAATGGCGATCTATTGGTTGTTCTGTAGATCAGGGTTTCTCAACTTTAACACCACTGCCATTGGGAGCTATTGCTCTTTGCTGGGAGGGGGAGGCTGTCCTGTGTTGTAGAATGTTTGGCACCATCCTTGGCCTCTACCTACTAGATGCCAGTAGCAGAGCCCCTCTCCCCAACTGTGACGATTAAAAATGATTCTAGACGTCACCAAACATCCCCTGAGGGAGCGAGATCGCACTCGGCTGAGAACCACAATGAAAGAAAAGTGACCAGTTCCTTTTTAAAACTAGTGACTATGGGGCGCCTGGGTGGCTTAGTCGGTTAAGCGTCCGACTTTCGCTTAGGTCATGATCTCGCGGTTTGTGGGTTCGAGCCCCGCGTCGGGCTCTGTGCTGACTGCCAGCTCGGAGCCTGGAGCCTGTTTCAGTCTGTGACTCCCTCTCTCTCTGACCCTCCCCTGCTCACGCTGTCTCTCTCTCTCTCCTAGAAATAAATAAAAACCTTAAAAAAAAAAACAAAAATAAACAAACTAGTGACTAAGTGTGAGTTTCACTGAATCAGTAAGCATGTTTATTGAGCATTTAATGTGTATAAGGCCCTGTGCTTTCACCTCAGCAGTTTTATGTAGGCAGGGAGAAAGAAAGCTACAATCTGCCTTATTCTCATAAGGTCACCAGTGGCACACAACGACATTACAACACCAGGCTTTAATCTGTGTGATGGAGGTGAACACTTTGTCTTCCTAGAGCTTGTGGCAGAATATATGCACAAGCGTCAGAGATTGCCTGGACACTGCTGTCACTCAATAAATTGTAACTTTACTATTATTATTATCATCCAAACTGAGCTGATGCACGTAGACCAGGGCCCAGCAACCAGCTTGATTAGTCTGCTCCTTCGGCTCATGGTACAAGTCACCTCCACACATCTTTCTGAAATGTTTTTCTCAAAACAATCTCAGTGTCCATGATCAAACAAGCAAGCAAGCAAACAAACGAGTTCCAGAAAATAATGTAAGCAAACAAGGGGCTGACCAGTAGTTAAAGTTCATGTGCCAAGGTCTTCTGTGCATCAGAAGCACAATGATGTCTGCATCGGCCTGTGGCCCAGGCACGCTATTTCTGTCTTGGGTAGCACATAGATTCTGCAGCTGGAGAATGAATGGCTGCTCGGAGATTTCTTCAGCCTGGTTCATTATCTGTTTTAAACTACGAGGGCTCCATCTCAGCGGGCCAACAGGAAGCCTGCTTTTGATTTAACAGTGCTCTGAACAAGCTCCTTCTATGGCTTTCCAAGAATTAATTACAGAGCTTAGGAAAGGCGCCTGCCACAAAGTCCCATGGATGGCGTTATGAGCAATTACAGCAGCCGCATTGATGCCGGCAGAATAAGAATTTCCTGGGAGGGTGGCTTGGAATGAGAGGGCTGGCTTGTGGAAATACAGCCACATGGGTCTCCCATCTGTAGCTTCCAGGGGAATTTAAAGTCAAAGAGTGAGAAGAGATGGGTTCACCATCACACACCATCTGGGTTATTGGGCTCTCATAGGCTTGGGCTTGTGTAATTTGACCAAAGAAAAAAGAGAGGGAGAGAGAAACAGAGAGAGAGATCATTTTGATACATAGCAATGGGGGCACTGTAGAGGGGAGGGAATAGAAGAGTGCTCTTTGGGGAACACTGTAAGGCTGAAGAATGCTGGGATCTAATCGCCCGGCCCTGCCCCGTGGACTCCTGAGGACCACGGCGCTTTGCGACTCTGGGGATAAAGCAAACACATGCGGTGGCTCTTAAACAACTGCAGCCATGGAGTGACTTTCTGAGAGCACATTTACTTTCGGAGGCAAAACCCATATTGCTGGATTCCTTGCCAAAAAGCTTCGGTTGGTTGTGCAGGCAGCACAGGATGGCAGGTTGCAGAGGTGAGGCCGGCGGGAAGCCTGCTGAGAAAGGGGTTCTTCTGCCTATCGGATTGCGGGTGGCCTCTCTGGGACAGGTGCCAGCTCCCCCTGCAGGGCTCGCTCACTTCTCCCTTGGAGGTGGCTAGAGCTGCGAGGACCTTCCATAGCTGCTGAGGGAACGAATGCAGTAATCAATGACTTGGCGTGGGGTCACCTCACAATCCGAACTTTTTTACCTTTTGGGGGAGATTCTAGAATCATGGGAAAGCTTCAGTCTCCCATTCAGGATGGTGATGATGGTAGATTTCAAAAGGGTTGACATTTTTATATAAGTATCTGCCAGTGCAGTAGAGGTCACATGGCACTTACATGGGGGTCCCTGCCTCTGAGGACCCGACCCACGTGTCACATTTGGATCCTGGGCCTGCTCTGCGGACATGAAATGTAGTTTCCCAGGGACAATAATTAAAGATCGTGAGCTCTGGGACTTTACTGCGCTTTCTGGTTTTGTCTGGTGCCGGTATCTTCATGCACACAAGAAATTCCAGGCTTGCTTCTCACCCAAACATTTGGAAGCTTTCGGTACAGCGGCCTCGGGCCCCTGGCCAAAGGTTGTGACCATCATCGAGAAAAATAAATTTAAAACTTAAATTTGCTTCCCTGGTTTTGTTTTTCTCTCAGGGGCTGTTTAAAAAATAAATCATTGTCAAACGATCCTTTTGCTCGCTTAATCATTCCTCCCTGTTCGTACAGTTTTGGGAAAAGTGAAATTCTCCGATTAGATGGGTGGGTCATTCTCACCAGCTTTGACCAGACAGCATACGCCCCCTTGGTGATCTTGTCCAGTCTCATGGCTTTCATAGCAGGGTAACTCCCCAAATCACACTTTCTTCCCAATGCAGGGTCACACCTGTCACGTGACCTCACATCAGTTCCTGAATTCATGGCGGCCAGCTGGCTCTACTCACCATCCCCCCATCCAGGAAGTGGTCTTCCCGCTGCTCGAGCTAAAAACCTTGGCATCCTCCTGGACTCTTCCCTTTTCCTCATCTCCTCACCGCACATCAGGGCTGCCCAGAAAATCTGTGGCTCTGTCTTCAAAGTATATCCAGAATCCAACCATTTCTCCCAGCTCCTCTGCTAGCCCCCTGGTCTGGCATCTGGATTACTTCCACGTGACGCTTTAGTATCTTCTCATCGGTCTGCCTGCCTCTCCCCTTGCCCCTGAAGTCTGTTCCCAACACAGAAGCCAGGTGGTCCTTCAAAACCCAAGTGTCTTCCTGTCACTGCTCTGCCTGTAACTACTCAGGGACTCCCCATGTCACTTAGAGTGAAGCTGGGCCCTCACAGTGGGCTACGAAGCTCTGCCTGAGCCACGACCCTTGCCCCACTTAGCTCCCAGACCTCCTTTTTCTACATTGCCTCTTGCTTACTGGGCTTCGGCAACATGGCCTGCCGACGGCTCTACCTGAGTGCCCAGCACTGACGTTCACTCTGCCGTGATGTTCTCCCCTCCCCGCAAATCCACAAGCCTGACTGTGTCGCCTTCAAGTATGCTCAGACACTGTTCAGTGTGGCCTGCTCTGTGGCCGTCCTATTTAGAATTGCAGTCTGCCCCATTTCCCCTCTAAATTCCAAACTCTGCTTATCCTTTGATATTTTGTTTTTCTCTAATCCACGTCACCTTCTAAAAAACAGACATAATTTACTTATTCATTGTGGTCATTCTTTCTTTCCTGTCTCTCCCAATTAAGATGTAATCTCCATGAGGCTAGATATTTTTGTCTGTTTTGTTTAGCAACGCATCCCAACTGCCTAGAAGTTTCCTTGCACAAAGGTGTGTAACAAATACTCGGTGAATGCATAAAATACCTTCCTTCACCATATTTAAAAATGTACCCGTTACTATAGAAATAGGTAAAGGAGAGGGACGCCCGGGTGGCTCAGTCAGTTAAGCATCCTACTCTTTGATTTTAGCTCGGGTCATGAGCTCATGGTTCGTGGGATCGAGCTCTACATCGGGCTCCACGCTGACATTGTGGAGCCTGCTTGGGATTGTCTCTCCCTCTGTCTCTCTATGCCCTTTCCCTGCTCATGCTCTCTCTCTCAAAATAAATAAACTTTAAAAAATAGGCAAAAGGATTCAAGTATTGAAAAGATACTATTAAGAATCAATGTTTTGGATCAATTTCACTACTTTTTTTTCTCTTGACCCTTGGTGTATGATGGAAGAGTCAAATCTTTCAAATTTTGCATTAATTTTAAAGGCTGAAAACTGCTCATGTCTGAAAGGACCAATCAGCCCAGTCTGGCACTGTCTTCTGACCCCGACGCAGAGCCCTTCCCATGGGGAATACTCTAAAACGTGAGCTGAATGAACAGTGAGTGAATTTAAGGGTTGACCTTTCCCTCCACACAAGTGTGTATGACGGATGGCTATTCCAGGTCACTGCAACAATTTAAACTATTTACACACATATATATTTTTACTAAGAGGTAAATTCACAAACTTAAATTATTATTTTTTTAATGAGAGGTAGAGTGGGGCAGGGGATACCATGGTGGAAAGAACAGACCTGGGAGCTGAAAATCCTGGATACTGATTCTGGCCCCAACATAACTGTGTTTCGTTTTTATTTATTCAAGCTACGGTGGTGACCTTGTAAAAGCCATTTCACTTGTCTGCGTATCTGTTCCCTTTTCTTAAAAATGTGCAAAGTGGCTGGCGAATCTGGACAGTTGTTTCCAGCTCTACACCTTCTTTCTTTCTACGAAAACGAAGGAGCAGTAATTTTGCTCACTTTCTTTCCCTTCCTTTCTCCATCCTCCCCCTTCCCTCCCTCACCATCTAAGGACGAAGCTGTGTGAAATGGCGCATTAGAGGAGGGCTTATCAGTTCAACCACAGGAGCAGCTGGCCCATGTTTGAATCTGGGATCTACTCCTTGCTAGCTACAGGGCTTGGGGTTAATTATTTAACTTTGCTGAGCATCATTACCTCCTCCGAAAAATGGGATAAAGAACTCCTGCCCTACAGGGCTATTGCATGGATTACTGGATATTGCGTTGATCGTGTTGTACAAAATCTGGCACAAAGTACGCATGGGTGGCGGGTAGCTGTCACGAGACGACACCTGGGGAGGGGAGAGGCACGGCGGGTGTTTGAAAATTGGAATAACTCGGAAGTGGGAAGCCTGGATGGGAATGAACTCTTAGAGGCTGGCAAAGTGACCTGTAAAGCAGAGCTTCTTAAACTCATTTAGTTTATGACATGCAGAGGACATGGTAAAAGGATTCTATAACTATATTTTGGGGGGTTTTTTTTTTGGTTTTTATTTTCAGATTTTATTTTTAAGTAATCTCTACCCTCAACATGGGGCTGGAACTCATAACCCTGAAATCAAGAGTCACATGCTCCACCAGCCAGGTGTCCCTATAACTACATTTTTGTAAAAAAAAAAAAAATTGTCACTGCCTTTTCCTTTTTGATTTTTGCTTTGACTAATAATCCCAGAGAAGAAGGTGGCCCCTGCATGGTAGATGACTATGTTTGACCAAATGTTCTGTTTCCAGCTGCAAAGAATAAAACACCGACCTGTGTGAGAGAGTAAATGCCCACCCTTTGAAACTCTAATCTGCACTCAGTGTAATATAAGGCTATGATTTTGTAAATCAGATTAAGTTATTTAAAAAAAAAGTGCCCCTAATAAAAAATAAGTAAATAAAAATAGATATATTTAAAAAAAATTTTTAAGTGCCCACGTAGGTATTTTTTCCTCAAGAGCAGAATTCATGAGCAAAACTAATGGTCTTAAGACTGTCCCATTCGAGGCATCTGACAAAGTCCCCTCTCTTTATATGCACTATCATGAGCCTCCTCTGTGAGATCTGAGTCCTGCATATGTTTAATTAGATGTGATTTTTGGAGATAAAGGAGAATGATTAAATTATCCAGACTCCAGAGAAACAAAAGATTCTTATTTCAGCCATCCATCAGGCCTCGACATCCGGAGTATTACATGCTATAACTCAAATGAAAATATTTCACCTAAAAGTACAGTGCCCCTGTCCGTGATATCATTAAAGGAAATCATTAAGCATTTATGCAGCACTTTGTGCCGGAAAAGTGCTTTACCGTTATTTTTATTGCCCACCAAAACCCTCTGAGGCAGGTCTTTCTCTACATCTTAAAACCAAAGCAGAGAGACGAGATTAAATTACTCAGGGTCTCGGAGAAAATAAATGACTGTATCAGAATAAGACCTCCGAGTGCCAAAGTCAGCTGTTTTATTTAATCCACCGAACCATCAGGTTAGATGTCTATTCACTGTATAAAGCGTTATCTGATTTGGGCTGGTCTCTTTTTTCTTTAACACCCAGCACACTGGTGGCATAGACATGGGGTGTGGGCCACATATATATGGTCCCTTACACTCATCATGAGCACCTCGGAAAAGCACGAAGTTCCTGGAGAAATGTAATTAAAAAGAAAAAAAAAAACAATGTGTTTTATTTATTTATTTATTTATTTATTTATTTTACAAATAGTTTATTGTCAAGTTGGTTTCCATATAACACCCAGTGCTCATCCCCACAAGTGCCCTCCTCCATGCCCATCTCCCCCCTCCCCCCCCCACACCCATGAGTCCTCAGTTTGTTCTCAGCATTCAAGAGTCTCTCATGGTTTGCCTCATATGTTTGCACATATAGGAGGATTAGGAGGAACTTAACGGAGGACCATGGGGCAGAAGAAGGGGAGAAATGGTGGGGGAAAGGGAGAGAGACAATGTGTTTTAAAAGATAGGCTTTATTATGCTAAATAATAAATAGACACTGGAATCTGTGGCTTAGCCCTCAGACCAAGGTTTCCACCTCGGGTTGGAAGGTGCTCGTCCATCCAGGGACTCAGGGATCTGGGCTCCAGCCCTGTGGCCTTGTGCATACACGGTTTCCAGAGACAGTGAAGCAGGAAGGAGGTAGGGTNACAGTGATACATAGACTGTCTGTCAGCCCATCTGCTAAGAAGGCTTTTGGCCACAGGGAGTCACATGGCCCCTGGACCAGCTAGCAGAGGCTAGAAATGTCAGCAAGCAAGTGCATGGGCCATTTGGACAGCACTGTTGCCTCTTCTACAGACCAACTGAGTTTGACTTTAATTCTCTCCTTTGAACTTTGAATTCCAAATGTTAGTGACAGCATTTATTCAACTTGTACCTGACATAGGTGTCACGAGCTCCCTTGTCATCCCTCTTGCATGGCCTCACATCTCCTTACGCTGTATTATTTTCCAAGTCCCTTCACAGATTACACCTTATTTGATGGCAATAGAAGGAGAATTTCTGATGGTCAAAAGGACTGCTGTACTTATAATTTTCATTGCCTCAAGTTCAATGGTTGTGGCACCTGGGAAGCAGGATCTATGGGTTAAGGGGCTTAAGGAGGGCATATCCTATTAACTCAACCCATGGGACTGGCCCACCACACAGGATCAGAGTCTGAGGCAGTATCAGCTTTATGGCTGAAGCTAGGTCTTGGGAGACTGCCACTTCATCTCTTGCTTGCTACTAGTGACATCAGCAACAGGCTCAGTTCCATCTTGCCTGGGTTTGTGGAAGCTGAGAAGACTGGGGGCTGGAAGGCGGAGGGTGGAACGAGAGCGCCATGGCAGAGTCTGGAGCCTGCGTAAAGCTCCACTGTTCCCCAAACTGTGTTGAGCCACCCGGTGGAAGCCATTCACACCCTTATCCAGTATCTTTGTTTCAGCGGCTGTGAAAAACAGTTATGAGATGATTCTACAAATAAAGGGGCACTAACATGAAAACAAAATGTGAAATGGCATGGGAAGAAAGACATGGTTGAAAGTTCTGGATGATGGAATGATTCCCTTTGGTGGTAGCCATGGCCAACTTAGATTTCATCTTGTCTTTCTGATATATTTTCTAAAAACACTATTGCCCGTAAAGCAGAGAGATTCCCCAGGACTGGCTTCTGAAGAAGGCCAACAGCGAATTTGTTTACAGATTGACTGGTCAGTACTCTGACTTCTGCCTCCAGGTCTTCAACTCACTCCGACAACTTTGACCTGATTTTGGGAGGCGATTATATTTGGCTGGGTCGCTGAGCTCTTTCTCAGAACCTCTTCTCAGGACCGTTGCCAAACGCTCTTTTTGTAACTATGTTGTAAAGTCTGAGGAAAGTTGTCTTGGGTCATTGCCCAGGACCTAATGCCCCAATTGTAGACATACATGGTTGCAATCTTTATATCCCATTAGGGCGGAAACCAGGCGTCAGCAGCCTTCTCTCACAGCTCTTCAAAACCAAAAGGGCTCTCTGAACTCTACCAGTTGCCTGATGAAAAGCAATGAATTTTACCTGTCCATATTGGAGCAATTCCTTTGTCCAGCGCAGTGCTTCTCCTTGCCTGGAAAACCAGGATTCCCTTTCATAAATCACAGATTGCAAGGGCCAGGGGGGCTGGAAAGGCTAGGGTGGCTCCCTTCACCTCTATTTTGTCCTTTGACTTGAATAGTTTGGGTGGCTTTCTGTTTCTTACAATGACGCATGCCCTCACTAAGTCTTTGGAAATTGGAATGTGTGTGGAATTGACAGTGAAAGGTACCGACGTTTCACCTCTCCAGAATGTGAATTGTCGCCTTCGGAACATTAATATTTCTTTAGGAATCCTAATGATTATACTGAAACTCAACCTCTTTTTTTTTTTAGCTTTGTTTAAAAAAAACAGTGACATTTCATCAGCAAGGAGATATATATTTAGCAAGGAGGGTAGAAGGTGACTCAGGGGGAGTAGGGTGAAGGAAAAAAATGAGGAAAGAATAAAACTGTCCACATTAGCCTTTGCTGCTGGGTTGCGAGCTATTCTTATCCTGTCAGCACAATTAATGAAGGAAAAATAGTCCCCAGAAGCAATGTAGCTGGAGGCACAGATCTGCCCTCCTTGCCCCTCAAACCAAGAGAGACAAGGTCTAGAGCAAGTTTCCCCAGTGGGAGTTACTGGGAAAATGACTTCTTGGCCCCGGGTAAAACTTTCTCTCTTTGTCGATCTCAGGGGCCACTTGATTTCAGGCCAAGAGTGTGCATAGAGCTGCAAATGCAAGGGAAGCATCACTTTCTTCGAATTATTGACAGTGTAGACGGGGAGGACATATCGGCACACTGGAAATGATGAAAAGATCTCACAGAGCAGCGGGCAATCCGGAGCTGGCCTGGGGGGCTCCCAGGGAAGAATCTGAAAACCAGAAAGGTTTTGCTCGAGGTTAGCTGGGAAAGACAGCAGGAGAAAGGAGCTCCTGGGCAAACCTCAAAGGAAACGCAGTTAGAGATCAATGGGGAGAAGAGGAAAAGAGTGTGGATGGTGGTTCACATGACGGAATGATGGGAACAGAGCAGCCTGATTAGGCGGAAGGCTTTGTACTGAGTTGCGACTGTTCATACTGAAAGTTTTCTTGAGTTTCTGTCATCTAAGAGTCATTGACACCTGAATCCACCTTCCATAAAAGGTTAACTACTGGTTTAGTCTGCATGATCCAAGACAATATCCAATATTCATGCATTACAGCTAGGCTCATCTGAGATTCCAGGAAAGGCATAATTTTTTGTGTGTGAGCTCAGAAAGAAACGTGAGAAAATATGCAAATAAGAATGTCACCTCTTCTTATTTTTAAAAAGAAAACTTTAAATCAACATTTCCGTTACATTTCATTGTTTGTTATAATTTACACACTCAATTCCTAATTTTTCTTAGGTCCTGGTAGCAACGGGTGTTAATAGTAGATTATGTAGTAAGAAAACCTTACACTTTACATTTACAAGACATTTTCTTATTTATTATCTGGGCATTCATTATCATTCCAACTTTTTAAAATTTTTTTAAAGAGACAGTGAGAGTCAGGGAGAGGGGGAGAAGGGGGGATGGGGAGAATCTTAAGCAGACTCCATGCTCGGTGCACAGCCCAGTGCAGGGCTTGATCCTATGACCCTGGGATCATGACGTGAGCTGAGATGAAGAGTTGAATGCTCAACCGACTGAGCCACCCAGGCATGTCACCATTCCAAATTTTTGTCCTTCCTGCAAAGGGTTTTCCACAAAGCCACAGAGCTGATTAATGGAAGGCCCAAAATTCAAACCCAGGTCTCCAGACTACCAGTCTACCACCTTCCCCGTCCCTGGGTCGCACCACCTGTACCCTCAGCAGAGGTATCTGTTATACTAGCCAAGATGAAAACCAGCAATCCTTCAGGTGGGTAAGAACACCACAAGCCAAGGGATCTCAGTCACTACTGGTGGGAGCGTGAAGTGATAGGCCTCCTCCGGACAAAGCAGTTTGGCAAAATATATTATGAACATTAACACTGATCCTACACTCTGACCCAGTAATTTTACTTCTAGGAATCCATCGCCAGTAATTACTGAGAGATGTGGCCAAAGCCTTACGCAGAAATGAGTTTACTGGAAGCCTGCTTATAATATGCAACAATGAGAGATTCGTTAAGAACATGATGGTAACTTCCAATGATGGAATATTATTGAAGGCATTAAAAATCTCAGTTTTGAAGATTATTTGCTAATAAATATTGAGAAAGTATTTATGATATAAGATCAAATAAAAAAACAGCATGCAGATGGTATAACTAGCAGAGAGAAAGAAAGAAACACATCAAAATGTTAAAAATGCTTAACTGTGAGTGATGAGATGACAATATTTTAAAAATTTTCTACCCATTTCCCGTGGTTCCCATAGAGAGGATAGCAATTTTATACTTACAAAAAGATTATATTTAAAGTTTATAAAATGGCAAACACAGTGGATCATACTAAAAGCAAGGAGTGATTAAGGGTTTTAAAATCATCATTTTACCTAGGCTGGTCTATCAGCCGCATGTCTCAAGTTCAGGAAAACAATGACAACAAATAAAAGCTGTGCTGACTTGTTACATTTCCAATGAGAAGAGTAAGGAGACCTAAGATGAAGACCACAATTGCAGTGGAGTGTGTGGCAAATACTTAAAGCGAGAAAAGTTTGCTTCTAAAGGGGTGACTCACTCCCTTGGTCGAAGCAAGTTTGCTCAGCACGTAGGGGCCCGGCTCCAGGCAAACTTTCTGCAAGATGCTCTTCTCAGTTGCTCTACTGTGTGGTCCCCTGGCTTCTTCCTTCACTGTCTTTGGCACCTGTGATAAACGGGAACAGACTCATCAGTGAGCAAGAGAGCTAGCGAGCGTAAACCCAGAGATATTCTGGAACTTTCTAGATGGGAGACAGAGAGGTGCAGAACTGGCGGGAAAAGAAGCCTAAGCCTTCAGGGTTAACACTTTGCTTTTGGAGGCGAGGCCTCAGTCCTTGGAGGGTTTCCAGTCTGAACTCGCGGAGTTCGTCAACAGGAAAACAAATAGCTGGCCTGCTCTGTATTTACTCTGCCTCTCTCAAGGTTGCAACATAAATTTCCCAACTCTGAAAGCTGCGAAAGCCAAGGAGACATTTTGTGAGCTCAGGGTCTTTCCTCCAGTCCGTGTGACCCATGTGCGGCCCCATTGTGGGAAAATCTAGGTACCAGTCCCCCTCAGGGCACTGGGGGGGGTGGGGGGGACAGTGCTGGCTCTGTGGACTCTCCCAGAGCAGACAGTGGGGGCGGGAGCAGGGTGGAGCGATGGCCGGATAACCCGAATTCTCCAAATGAGAGCTGCTGGGCTGCCTTGGAAAAAAATCCCACTTTGCTAGAGGAACAAGAGCTGTGAGACCTTCTCTCTGGGTGAATTTATAGCACGCTTGCCATGCACAATGCCCAATGGTGCTTTAGTGGAGTGGTGTCGGAATTGTAATATGGCTAGATCAATTCTGGAAGCAACCTTGTTCAACACCATGGGAATATTTGTGTTCTCACTTTCAACATTTCCAATTAGCCGAGAAGCTAATGCTGGAAACCACCACATATAATCTAGAAAAAAACTGTCAACGTAACATTATAAAAATTGAATATGTGTCAGAAGTGGATTTAGATTCTTTAGGTTAATATTATTTTTGCTATTAGGTAATGAGCTGACATTAATTTACTTGAGCTGTGTGATTAGGTTAATTTACTCCAGAATAATCTTGCATTTTAAAAATTAAAAATGGTGGTTGTATCTTCTTGTTATCAATCAAAGTAGCAGTAGCACTACAGAAACATTGTCTCTTTGTACTCAATTGTGCTCTTATAGACAGTCACATAAGCACTAAAAATGACAGATTACCGTGCTCGGGTAGATCTTCACGTTTAAGTATCTACAAATAACTGTCCATTGGTGAATGGTTAAACTTCATCAATTATTTTTCCTAGGAGCCATCCACCCTTTTTCATAAATAGAAATCTACAAATAATATTAGAGCAGTTTAAATCTTATATATAATAATGCGACAGCATATAATAACAAAAGAGGCTCACACATGCCAAAGAAAGCTACATAGAGTATCCCTTTTTGACCTTCACAAAAATAAATGCTCCATCTACGGCTCTATAAATTGTTTAAATCCTTTAATGATTCAAATGTGCTGATAATGTCCCTGCACTTGCTGGAACTATGGTTCTGTTAATATTTTGAAAATTACTTTAATTAACCTTATTTCATCTTGTAGTGGTTATGGAACACGTTTATATGTTTTAAATATGCATTAATTTGTTTCATCATTAACCTTGGATTTTGCCCTTGGTAATTACGGTAATTTATAAGTTGCGTTGAGCCAGGTGCCAGTGTGTTAGAACAATACATATTGTGGGTCCTGTCAATAGCTTGAGTAGTCAGGATTCTGCAGTTTACAAGGGACAGGAAAACAACCTGGAAGGGTAAAGTAGAGGGGGCCATGGTTCAGCAGAAAATTCCCAGGCTTGGGTTTTATGCGGCCAGTGAGTGGCATGGAAGAGGAGGGAGAGTGAGTGGCCAAGCCCGAGCTTGGCACCCACCCCACCCATGCCCACCCCTCCTCCCGAGATCAAAGGGGGAGGAATCCGTTACACGGGAAGAGAGGACGAAGGAAGATCAGTGTCCACCATAACAGCTAATCCAATTTATTTTAATATTTTGTATTTTAATATTAAGAGCATGTACTCCGCCCCTTTCTTTTCTGACACATCCAGACGGGCCATTACTGACACTACAGGTAACGGAGATTTGGGTTTTTACATCTGTACCCCCTCTTTGTCACAACCCTCAAACGCCAGGTCTTAATGTTCCTTGGCTCTCTAGAAAGCATAGTATTCGATGCAACAAATGCCTGCCATGGGCACTGTGAGGCCACAGGGATGATAAGGCCAAGTTCCCGGCCCCCAGGGGGTTTACGGAGGGGTGGGTGCTGTACGCACAGGGGCGGTTTGTGAGCATTCCCGTCTTTTCTCCGGAAGTGCCACGGCAGGCCAGAAGGGGGCGGAATTAAATTTCAGCATCAGGGACCCAGCAGGAGTCACACAGCTGCAGACAGCGCACTCCTTTCCTGATTCGGCCAGGAGTCTGTGTGATTAAAATTCTCAGTTCCATCTTTCTCTATATTAACATTATCTTCATTTTGAGCACGTCACGTTCAGTGACAGAATATGGTATCACACGGACCACTGGAGATATTCTTAATATCTTAAGTATAATGTGTTACAGATGTCAAAGTGACATCAATTGAAGAATCGGCGCTTTCAAAGAGCAGAACGCCTTCTATTTATTTTCCTCATGCCCAACAGTTCTCAGCTGGTGCAGTCAGCCCTGCTCTTTGTGGAAGGTGCTTATTATTTCCTTGCAGACCACAGTGGGCTTGGGGGAGATTATGACCTGCCAGGCTAGAGCCATTTAAAGATACCCATTCTCCTGATGCTGCAACTTACATCTCACATTGCTGCTGTGGCTGAGAGGGGCATATCTGTCTATGGCTGCCCAGCAGGTGGCAGAAAGGTGTTATATGAAAAGGAAAACTCGTGTGTGTATAGGAGTTTGGGCCAAGCTGTTCCTGGTCCAAGCAACTTTGTTACTACAAATAAGGATGGATAGTGAGGGACACATGCTGCAGGGGGTGAGGAGTTATAAGGCTTTCTCAGATCAGGATAAGGGCTCAGAGATCAGTTAGGTCTATGCCCTTCTTTTACTAATGAGCAGAGAGACTGTGACAAGTGCATTATCACAGAACCAGAGCAAGACCCCAGGATCCCCGGTTGGGTGAATGGAAGTCTTCATGGATGCCATCATCTTTCCTTGCTTGGGTCCTTGCATATTATTTCTTAAAGGCTGACTATTTAACAAACAACCCAAATCGCAGTGACTTAATATAATAGAGGTTATATCTTGCTTATGGATCCAACAATGTCAGTGTCCAGTGGGCACCTTCCATGTGGTGATTCAGGAACCCACGCCTCTTTTGTACTGTGGCTCTTCCGTTCCCAACAGCCTAGAAGTTAGTTGTTGGACTGAGACAGGCAGAGAGGGGGAGTGAAAGATGGTGTGGAAGAGATGGGCAGGCCTGGAAGGTGGGATGGGGAGTCGGTAGGG
>NW_027532002.1:10143629-10216273 GCF_008692635.1 Crocuta crocuta
GGTGGGGGGAGGGTGGAGGTGGGGGAATGCATCACTTCTACTCACATCCCACTGGCTGGAAGCCATTCACAAAGCCACACCTTACTGCAAGGGAGGCTGGGATATGTAGTCCAGCTGTGTGCACAGCAGGGAGATAGATGGGTTTGCATAAGCACACAGCAGTGTCATTTTCAGTCTTTGGGAGGTTTACATTGAGTAGCAGAAGGCACATGACCTTTGGAGGTGGACGGGCTTGGGTTTGGATGCAGGTTTTGTGGCCTTGGGCAAAGAATTAACCTCTTCCAGTCCCAGTTTGCTCAGCTGGGGAAATGGCAGTAATTTGTGGGGTCACCGTAAGCATTAAGTGAGATCATGGATGTAAAATATCTGTGTCACAATACTCTTGCCTCATTTTTACAAACCACTGGGACTGAATGGAGTGGGGAAGAGGAGGAAACAGATAGGCTTCTTGTATCACATTTTGGCCAGACCCGGGTGCCAGAGCTGCCTAGCAGGGGCCAGGGAAAAAACATGCACCCTTAGATGCGAAGAGTGGTGGCACTTTCCTCGGTCTCTTGCTGAATTTCAAAAACACTGTAGTTCATTCTAATCGACCTGGGGCTTTGAAAGGAAAAAAATAATCCAGAAAACGACAAGCATCCATTTCATTCGACTAATAACAATTCAGACCCTTTGCATGCAGTTCCAGAAAGAGAGTTTGAAACCCTCAAGCTCAGTTTGAGACTGTCACATATAGAAAGCAGTGATTTTTATTATTTTCTTGTGGAAAAAAATCCATTTCTGGAGAGCAATGAAAAGAAAAATTATCTAAACAAAAGTGTCCCCTTTCATGTATGAGTTTGGGTCCTCTAAGATGAAACCGGGCTCACAGGAGTGAAGAGAATCGCCTTCTCATCGTGAGGGATGGGATGCGGCTCCTGTCTAATGGTGTGCCCTGCCACATTAGGGGCTTCAATAAATATTTGCCGGTATTGAATCGATGACTGAGTGAAGACAGTTAAAAAAAAGACCCTTTGCCTGAAACATCAAGGTTTTGTGAGGAACATACCCTGCAGTTTAGTTAGGGATCCTCTGAATGGTTCTTCAGTTGTAAAACTAACAAGGAAAGGTGTACACACACACACACACGCACACGCACACACACACACCCCTAGAGAGACATTCCACAGGGAAGTAAAAGAGGAAGGTTGATTGTATCTCTCTTTTTAGGGCACTGTCCTTTAAAATAACCTTCCCAGCTCAGCTAGTTAAGATGAGTGGCAATAGCATATTGAAAGTAATAAATAAAATGACGTCCGGGGCTCAGAAGGTTAACAGTTTTTTCAAGGAATTATTTTCCCAAGTCCAAGGGTAAAATGGCGCCTAACATCACGAAACATGGTCCTATAGTGCCCCCTGGTGTCTCTTTGGTGGAATTGTCAAAGCCCGTGATTGCGCCCCGCTGTTGCCATGAGCGTGATTCTTGATTTATTTATAAGTCTGGGACTTTGGGGGCCAGGCCTACCTAAAGGGAGAGTGGGGATTCAGGAGGCTGGGGAAAATTCTTTCTTTCAGCCCTTTTTCAAATGAGTTACCACCACAATGTCAAAAATAATTAGTACATTAACCCTCATGTAAGATTTAAAAACTGGAGCCATGTGTTGTTATCTTGAAGAGAAGCCCTTTCACCTGCAAAAAATTATTGGCTTTTTTTATTTTCCAGAAGGCAGATTATTAAGCAGTTTCTTTTGCCCGTTAAAAGGTTCTTTGTAAATCAGAAGGACAGAGACAGTTTTTAATTTCAGAGATTAATTATCACACCTAATAACTGAGCCATCCTTTATTTTTTCTCAAGACTTATTCATTTAAATAAAAGACATAAAAAGCTAGTCTATGAAATGAGAATGAGGATTGTAGACCAAATTAAAATATTGTACAAGACAGTATTTTGTCATTTTAAAAATGGGGTTAAAATTTATTCAAAGGGCTCCTGGCTGGCTCAGTTGGTAGAACATACGACTCTTGACCTCAGGGTCGTGAGTTCGAGCCCCATGTTGGGCATATAGCTCACTTAAAATAAAAAATATAGGGGCTCCTGGGTGGCTCAGTTGGTTAAGTGGCCTACTTTTGATTTGGGTTCAAATCATGATTTCACTGTTCCTGAGTTCAAGCCCTCACATTGGGCTTAGTGCTGATAGTGTGGGGCCTGATTGGAATTCTTTCCTTTTCTTTCTGCCCCTTCCCTGCTCACGCCCTCTCTCTCTCTCTCTCAAAAATAAATAAATAAATATAATAAGATTAAACAGTATATACATATCTTTAAAAAAACCAAATTTATTCCAATAAGGGTATTTCTACTCCTTGGAAAGGGAAACTTTTTAAATGATACCTATTTGGCAAGTGAAAAATGGTGAACTTGAGGTTGTTAATTATCTATTGATGAATCTGGCCGCAGCCAAAATTGTGAAATGTGATGAGAAAAGGAGTTTTCTCCTTCTACGCCTCTCTGCGATGATGAAGGCCAGTTGAGTTCAGCCTGCAGGCACGTAATGTGTCGCTCCAGGTATTGCATGGCCTGGCACAACAGAGCCCCTCACCCTCAGAAGCTTCAGGCCCAGGATGGAGACATGCTGGTGGCACCCGCCATTCCCAATCTATGGGATGGATGCCGGGCTAGAGAGGGAGCATGCAGGACCAGCCTCTAAAGAAGGAGGCATCAGCGACACTTCCTTGGAAAACATGACCTTGGGAGACAGGAACGGGCTACACAGGAAAGAGGATTGATAAGGGCATGATAGGAGCAGACATGGGCACAGGCAAAGGAGTCAGCATGGCGCTTCCGTCCAGCAAGTGATGGAGGGGACGAGGGTCCCTGGCACGCTATCCTAAGCCAAGGAGTTTTAGACCAAGAGTCCTGGGGTGCTGTCAAGAGTTTAGGCAGGAAAGGGGCATGAGCAGCTTGGTAGCCCCTTGAGGGCGGGCTGGAGGGGGACCGGCTGAGGCCGAGGACAGATTTTCAGTGGAACAAGTGTGGCATCTCCAGTTGTCTTCCCCGCGAGGACAGTCATCAGTGATTCTAGAGATCCTTGTAATCTGAGGAGGGAGCGCAGGGTAGAGGAAGGGCAGGAGTTTTGAAGCTTGATGGTCCTCATTCAAATCCTGGCTTGGCCCCTGCCAACCCTGGGCAGGTTTCTTGATCTCTCTCTCAGCCTCAGTTTCTTGCACCGGGAAATGGGGCACAATAGTACCCTCTTTACAGGACTGGAGAAGGCCTGTGGAATGGGACTGGTCTAGGAGCTGGGACACTGTGGGTGCCCTGTAAATGGTACTGACGTTTCCTCAGAGTGTAAGTGATTCACATCACGAAGGCTCCAGACTGAGCCAAGCCCCTCTGTGTGCCCTCACAGCTCCCTGGAGCCATCCCGTGTGTGGTTGTCGATTTATATAATCATACAATTAGTGTCTGCTCCCTTTTCTGGCATGTAAACCCCATGAGGGCAGGGGCCATATCTCCTTGATCACCATGGTTCAAGATGCACCATAGGTGTTAAAAAAAATAGCCGCCAACCCAAATCTGTCAACACAGAACCCCAAATGCTGGCGAAGATGTGGAACAACAGGAACCCCCATTCATGGCTGACGGGGATGTAAAATGGTAGAGCCGCGTTGGAAGACAGTTTGACAGCTCCTTACAAAACTAGACACACTCTTGCTACACAATCCAACAACTGCCCTCTTTGCTGTTAGCCCGAAGGAGTTGAAAATTGGGTCTACACAAAAACCTACATGCAGATTTTTATAGCAGCTTTATTCATAGTGGCCCACACTTGGAAGCAGCCAAGATGGCACACCCCAAAATGGAATATAATTCAGTGCTCAAAAGAAATGAACTGTCAAGCCACGGAAACACATGGATAACCTTAAATGCATATCACTAAGCAAAAGTACCCAGTCTGAAAAGAATACATACTGTTTGAGTCCAACGGTATGACATTCTGGGAAAGGCAAAACTGTGGGGACGATAAAACGATGAGTGGCTGCAAGGGGTTGGGGGGACACAGAGATGAATAGGGTAAGCACGGAGGAGTTTTAGGGCAGTGAAAATGCTCTCCGATACCATAATGATGCGTCTGTTGATTACACATTTGTTCAAACTCACAGACTGTATAACACCAACCATAATGTAATCTGTGGACATTGGGGGAGAGTGATGTGTCATTGTTGGTTCCCCGATTGTAACGAATGTCCCTCTCTGGTGTGGGACCTTGATAGTGGGGGAGGCTGGGCACCGTTGGAGGGAGGGGCAACATGCGAAATCTCTGTACCTTCCTCTCGATTTTGCTGTGAACCTAGAACAACTTTAAGAAAATGAAGTCCTAGAAAAATAGTCATCGGATGGAAGGCAAAAAAAATATTTGAACTGGATCTTGCTGTCGTCTTGCAGGGCGATGACAAAACTAAAGAATGGGAAAGGAATCCTCCACCTGCGACAATAATTCCCAGAACCCTATGATTCTGGGGGCTGATAACTTGCTTTGGAAACTACAGTCGAATTAGGGGCATTAGTGTCCTCACTGTCGCCAGGTGGGAGGACAGAGCAGGGGCTGAGAGACCTGGCTTCCTGACTCGAGAGAGACCTGTGTCATCTCCAATGTTGCCCCTCCTTTTAGGGGTAAGATGCTTTATTAGCAGAGTCCTTCTGACGATTAAACAAGATAATCCATTTAAAACCCATAACATACCCACACCTGTGATTATCAGTTACCGAGTTTACTGATGAAAAAATATCTTTCTGATTCTGGTCCCCTGTTTTGGAAGGCAGGAAAGACAAATGGCAGAAGCCACATCTATTCTCTGCGGTGAAGACATCTTCTGCATCACTCAATTCACGTCAAAATTTGTCAGAGTTTAGATAGAAGATGTAGATCGTTGTAATTAGTTAACACCTACCATGTGCTCTTTTCAGATTTCCCATCTCATTCTTTAAATGCATATGTACACATCTGTATGGATTTTCTTTAAAAAAAATTTTTTTTAATGTTTTATTTATTTCTGAGAGAGAAAGAGAGACCTCACCCTCAGAGTGTGAGCAGGGGAGGGTCAGAGGGAGAGGGAGACACAGACTGAAACAGGCTCCAGGCTCTGAGCTGGCTGTCAGCACAGAGCCTGACACGGGGCTTGAACCCACGAACCGTGAGGTCATGACCTGAGCCCAAGTCGGATGCTTAACCGACTGAGCTACCCAGGCACCCCAGCATTTTCATGAAATAAAGAAATTAATGCGTAAAGTAATATAAATATATCTTCTATATAAGTATGCCTATTTATTTTTATGCCTACATGACAACAAGGAGGGACTGAATGAGTTTGATTACATTCCCATGTCAATCCTGCATTGGCATCAGGACTAAAATTCTGGTCTCTTGGGGTGTTTTATGAGCAACTTCTGGTGTAATTGACTTCTTTGCACAACGTCTTCCTCTCTCCCTCCCTCGCTCCCTTCCTTCCTTCCCTCTTGTTTCCTCCATTCGTCAAACATGGGCCTAGGAGCTGTCCCGTGTAGACATTGTAGCAGGTGCTGTTGATGCAAAGCCAAGTCTCTATACTGAAGGTGCTCAGGGTCTAGTGCAGAGGCTCTCAGAAGCGTGCGGGAATCAATCCTATGGTGTGTTCTGGAAGTGTGGCCTGATGTTTTGGTGGTCACAGAGATGGAGGGGCAGTGAAAATACTCAATGGACAGAGGCAGGGCTGCTGGAGACCCCCCCCCCCACACCTCAGACAGCACACGCAGCAACCTTCCGCACAATAACCACTGGCAGAGGAAAACCGTGTTTACAATGATCGGAGCCTAGTTTTATATTTAAACAGAAAGGTTTAAATTTTTAAATTTCCACTTGTGGCACTCTAAATTTTCACCATGGAAATGAGGAGAACACTGAACTTCATTTGTTCAGAGCCCTGCTGGGGGTTTCTCTGCCGCGTGGGACAAACCCCGCCTGTGGTATTTGAGTCACCTATGTCATGTGCCTCTGTGGCTCTTGTCTTTTAGTGGCAGCGTCTGCGGGGCTGGGGGGCGCTCTAGATGAGGACCCAGAGGCGGCTGTGACATCATGTCTCCTGGTACTCATGCTGGAACTTTCACTTGTTGACTATACATATTTCATCACAAGTTACTTTCATTATTTTTATTTTTCCTTGGTATTACATAGGGCATTATATTGGGGGTTTTTTTCGGGTTTTTTTGTTTTTTTGGGTTTTTTTTGCCTTTGGTGTTGAACTCTCGTGTTTAGGTAGCCTATGCTTGAATTCCATTTCGGGAGTGGAAAAGAAGGTGTTACAGAGGATATGTTCTTAAAGGGAGCTGTAGGGTAAGAGGCAAAGGGTAAGGACCATTGATATGCGTGGGGCGAGATGGTATTAGGGGTCAGCGACAGGCTGGAGGGACAGGGTGGAGCAGGGCCCCCAACTCAGACAGGTGTGGGGACCCGGGAGGAAAACAGACTGAAGCACGTTTAATTTCAAATGTTATTGTGACTGGGACACCAGGTTGGCTCAGTCGGTAGAGCGTGCTCTTGATCTCCGGGTTGTGCGTTCGAGCCCCACGTTGGGTGTAGAGATTACTTGTAAAAAAATAAAATCTTTTTAAAAAAAATGCTGCTCTGGCAATGCCACCCACTTCATCAAACCACTCGTGTGAGCCCGCCTGCTTCTCTGGAGTCTTCCACGTGGAGCGCGAGAAGGATACCTTTGTCCTGTGCCGCATCCTGTGTGGTGAGGAGCTCACTTATGACTACTAATTCCCCGTGGAGGATGCCAGCAACATGCCGTTGTTCCTTAGGTGAAGCCGCAGCTGCCCCCCACACCCCGGGCTGCCATTGTGCTCCTCGTCTGGGGCTCCCTCACCCGTCCCTGAGCATCTCACCCCCACCTTCGTGTTCAGGGTGGATGTGGCCCCGCAGGGACAAAGGCCCTGCCTCCACCCCTCCATCCCACCCAGCAATCGACTCTTCCTGCCCTGGGGGCCCAGGATGTAGATACTATACAAAGGTTTCCAAATCCTTTCTCTTCTTTGCACTTTTTATTCATTAAAAAAAATTTTTTTTAATGTTTATTCACTTGAGAGAGAGACAGAATGTGAGCAAGGGAGAGGCAGAGAGAGAGAGGGTGACATGGAATCCTAAGCAGGCTTCAGGCTCTGAGATGTCAGCACAGAGCCAGATGAGGGGCTCAAGCTCGCAAACCGAGAGATCATGACCTGAGACGAAGTTGGACGCTCAACTGACTGAGCCACTCAGACACCCCATTCTACGCACTTTTTAATTTAAGAGTGTGGGATCCCAGATAGGAATCCCCCATCATGCTGTCTGTCAATGTCTGGGGAAGAAACGGTGCTGGGATTGACATGCATGTTAACCAGAAAGAAAACATCACTAACATTCAAGCCAAAATGTCTTCTATGTAGCATCAGAGAGTTGGTGAGAGCTCAGTGCTCTGAACTTGACATTTCCTTAACTTCCGCTGTGATGCTGAACCTTGGTTTCCACACCTATAAAACAGTAGGTCTGGATTCAACTCCCTTCTCAAGTACCTTTCTTTGCTAAAGTTCTATGAACCCTCTATTGCAACCGTTTTTACAGTAAATATTGATCACGTTTTTCTTAGGTCTCAATAATGAACTTCATAAAAAGGCATGAATTTTTTTTAGGTTTTGACATTTTAATTCCAGTATAGTTACCGTACAGTGTGGCATCAGCTTCAGGTGTACAATATAGGATCCAGCCGCTCTCTACATGACCCAACACTCATCATGATAAGTAGACAAAAACGCATGGATTTTTTCATATTGTTTTCCAGTAAAATTTCAGAGACACTTAAAGAGAAAGATCTGGCAGAAGGTGAAACAAAAATCTTCAATCTCTATACAGCCACAGTTTTATGGAATTTTCTTGTAGTGTAAAACTGCTAAGCAGGACTTAAATGAAAATGTACAAGTTCCAAATCTAACCCCACCCATCCTTTGTCATGTGACCTTAGGCTGGCTGCCCAACTTCTCTTCTCACGATGGGCATACTGATCACCCCTGGTCCCTGTGGTAGTAATAATTACCCCTAGTAAGTACCTCCAGCGCTGTGAGGTTTAAATGAGATAATGCTTACAAGGCACTTAAAATACACCATGCCATTCCGTTCGGCAAGATTAAAAAGTTCTAGAGATCTGCTGCACAACGATGTGAATGCACTTAACGTCACTGAACTGTACACTCGAAAATGGTTGAGATGGTAAATTTCATGTTATGTGATTTTCACCACAATTTCTAAAACCTGGAGATGTATAGATCTCATGCCATGCACTAAGTGCTTGATACACACCCTGCACCTATTATTATACTACTATACACTACTATTATCATTTCTGTTTTCCAGTAGGGCTCTACCTGCCCACACACTCCTCCCACAAACAAGGACAAGGTTAGGCTGCAGACGTCCAGTGAGGAACAATGTCACTGACCTCAAGAAGCTAAGGCTCTAGAAGGGGAGACAGAGGAGTAAAGAGCTGCCACTGAGGGTGTAAAGTGCTGTGGCCAGAATGTGACTGGCAGGATATGGGAACTCAGAGGGAGAGGCTTACACTTTCTGAGTGCTTATTGTGGGGCGACCCTGGGGTGGGGATGCAAATAAAGGATGGGGAGGGGGTGGTCAGAGAAGTTTCCTGGAAGGTTCAGGGCCTTTGTGTCGGAGAACAAAATGGAACTGGCCAGGCAGAGATCCCTGACTTGGTCCCAGGGGGAAGTCAGTGCCGGCTCCACATGCGGTTACAACCAGATTGGATGAAAACCTCTGCCTGCAACAGGACAGCAAATGCCACCAGGAGTGAAAAGACACAGCTTTGTTTTGCTCAAGGGAGACCAAACTCCCATCATTAAAAAAACATCACTGTTTCTGCCCCTGAAGCCTGGGCTTATCCGTCGCTGGGGGCACATGGGTCACACGCCCACACGTGCGCCACATGTGCTCCAGGCGCGGAGGCGTGCGGTGGCCACTGCTCACTCATCCCCGTGGGCCAGGCTTTCACACTGTCCAGAATCTAATTAGGGTGGCATTTCCATCTACTTGCAATTTGCTGGCCCAAGGCAGTGTAGACAAGGTCCCCGCCCCCGATGCCCCTGTCGCCCTGAGCTCAGAGGGCACGGATGGCCTTCCTCTCGCCACCCACATGAGTGCTGGAGTTAATCTACATCCGAGCCCCATGACTCAACAAATTATTTTGTGCATTCGCTTTATTGCCGACTAGTGGTTATAATGAAATTAGTTCTATTTCACGTTATTGGCTTATAATTAGAATTACATGAGCAAAACAGATACAATCTCACTAAGTCTTCTACGCCTGAACCAGTTGAACTGACTGCACAAATTTCTCTGCTTCACTCCCCCACTTTCCCTTTCAGGTTGTTTTCAAAGCCCTTAAAAAAAATCAGACCTATTTCAATTAGATTTTTCTGCAGTTCTTGGGGTGACTACATAATTTAGCATCCAAACTGGGACAATCGTGAAATTGGAAGAGAGACCATTAATAATTAGGCCAGGACGATAGCATAAGCCAGAACTACCCCAGGGAAACTGCCATGGCTGGTCACCCTACTTTTATAGGGGCAAGCCACCCTCTCCAAAGTCGTGAATTAGTCTTATCAGGCAATGATGTTTCTCCTAATTGTCTTTTAAAATTTTTTCAATTTGGGGCAATTGTCTTTGTAAATTAAAAATCTCCCCTTGCCATTCGGACAGCTACTATACAACTTCAGAACGGATTTGAGAAATTAAAACGACAAGAAGCAAAGAGTATATTTACATGCAGATATACGAGATCACTCTGGACTTTAACATGAGCACTGCAAAGGGTAAGGGGAAACCTGGGCTGGCATTTCTGTATTCCAAGCTTGTGACTCAGACCAAAATATGGACGTGTACTTACCTTCATTTGAGGCAGGGGAAACTTTGGACACAGCAATATTGTAGTCTCTCTCCATTTCACAAGAGTCAGATGTGAGCAAATGAAAAGTTCACCCTTTGGCTTGAAAATGGAATATACCTCGGTAAATATGAAAACATGTTTTTCTGGGAAATAGCCCTCATTTGGAAGTAGCTGGGTGGCTTCTGACCTCAGCTCTAGGTTGATTCAAGTGAAACTGACTATTTAGTATCCCTGCCTTCAAGGCTGCCACCAGCCATCCGTTATCCACCCTTGGCTAGCCAAGGTATGGTTTTCCGAATTAAAGTGTGAGACTTTCTGCTTGTGGTTTCTCCAGTGATCCTGAACCACGTGAACCCGAGGCAGAAAAGTAAAGTGCCTTTGGGTCCTTGAAGCTGTGGTGATTATGCCCTGCCTACTGCCTTACCTGTCCCGCAAGCTTGTGTGAAAACCAACTGTGATAATAATACATAGTGTATGGATGTACTTTGCTAACTGTAAAGCACTGTAACAACAAGAGTTATTATTCTCATTTCAGGGTTTTCTGGATGAAGTTGAAATATTTTGGCAGTTGTAGAATGAGCTGTAGCATATCCACATCCACGTACAATAAATCCTATTTTCACGAGGTTATACTCCCCGGAAAGGTAGTTTACATATGTCTCTGTCAGAAGCAACCTATACTTAGCAAGGTAGGTAGGCCTCAGGTGAAGACCTATGTCGAATCACATTGAGCTCTAGAGAATAAATGACTGCCCACGAAAGAAAGAAAGAAAAGGAGGAGGAGACAGAGAGAGAGAGAATTCATGATGATTTCAACAGGACAATATGCAGTTTATCCTAAGTGGCCAGGGGCACCCACCCACAGGACCATCCAAAGGAAAATCTTGTTAGAATGAGGTCATATTTCCCCCCAAAACAAGAAACTAGGAAGTGGCGGCCGAATGGGAATCACACTATCACCTTGCAGTCTGTGGAAGAGATCTGATTTCCCCTCACTCTGTGGAGGGGCCTCAGGCACCCCCGCTGTCAGGACAGACCATCACTGCAGAGGGACAGAGAAAGTCCACAACCTAGACACCTACCGCAGGGAACTGTTGACAAAACAAATCTTCATCAATGCCCAAATTATCATCTTTTATCAAGATTGTTGACTCTCTCCTATCTCATAACAAACCTGTTATGTGTGTGTGTGCGTGTGTGCGTGTGTGCATACGTAGCGGCAGATGCGTGCTGTTGAGTGAGTGCATGTGTGTGCCTGTGTGTGTTTGCTCTCTCGTCTGATGTGATTAAGGGAGAAAAGCGGTGGGAGGGGGTGGCTGTGCTTTGTTTATTTTACAGATAAATCTCACTCTAATCCAGATGCAGAGCTCGTCTCCTGCAAAGGGAAGGAAGCCCCTCCATCGTCCTGACGGCATCCATATAAATCACTGGTTTTATTCCTTGCGGTGAGGGGCATCACAGAGCCCTGCGACGTTGCAACGTTGTGGACTCTCATTGGGTGATGCTTCATTACTTGGAGGAAAATCCCCAGGGCCAAGACGTTATTTAAATGTGCTATGAAAATAAATGTGATTTATACGCGTGTCGTCCGCCGAGACGTTCTTTCCCGTTACTGCAGGTGCTGTTCGGCATCAGGATTAGCACCTCAATTTATCGTTGGTTCAAGCTACACACATGCTCCGTGACAAGACACTGTCTACATCTCCAAAAGTTCCAGAAAGGAAACAGTGTTTCCTGAGTGGTGGGTGTTAGACATTCAGCGGTGTGGTTGGCTTTTATGGGCTGAGAATTTGTGTGTGCCTGTGTGTGTTTGTGCGTGTGTGTGTTGCTTGTGTTGAGCCCCGACCGTGTTCGTTTGAATCGTGCAGGGAACAGACATTTTGTACTCAGATGCCTCCATTTCCAATGGCAGCAGAATGGTGCTGCTGGTCAAAGAGAGAAAGAAGAAAGCACAATTTTCATTTCAGCTCAGGGCTGGGCCCCACATGTTTAGCTCAAAGTGAGTGGAAATCTCTGCAAAAAGCAGGTTTGGGCTAATAAATGTCAGCAAGGCTTCAGCCCAAATGGGATTTGATTAGCAGGAAGGAGTATGGTGGGGATGTTTCCATTACCAAAGAGAAATACAGGGAAGGGCTTGTGTTAAGGGGGTACAGGGCCTTGGTGATCACCTCCTTTCTCAGTGGGCATGCACTCACACTCAGGAAATACCCCTCCCACCTGCCATGGGGTGCCATCCCATTGCTCTAGACAAGAACACTCAAGGTTAGAAGAGGTGGCAGGCTAGGCTAGGCATCACTGTTGGAACACTCTGTAGGTGACAGGCCCGAACCGGACAAACTGTCTTCTGTTGATTTTTATCACAGCCCTGCCTTTATGCCCATTTAGATGAGGAAAACCACGGGCCACAAAGGTAAATATTCCATAGTCTGGAACTCTCTAGACCTAGAGAATCCGGGTCCTCTGCTTCCAGAATCCCTCTTCTCTGGCCATTCGCTTAACTGATACCACCCTGTGTTTGTCTTCTATCCTCTAGTGGCCTTTAAGACGAAGAGTTCTAAAGAATATTCAAAATAGTAAAGACCTTTACCAAATCCATTTTTAGATTGGTGTGGGGAAACAAATAAAGGAACTTACAAATACACTCTATTGGGCTTTTATTGTATTTATTTATTTTTATATGTGTTCATTTTATTTTTTTTCCAAGTTTTTAAAGTTTATTTGTTTACTTTGAGAGTGAGAGCGAGCAGGGGAGGGACAGAGAGAGACAAGGAGAGAGAAAGAGAGAAGGAGAGAGAGAGAGAGAGAGAGAGAGAGAATCCCAAGCAGGCTCCTTGCTGTCAGAGCAGAGCCCGATGCAGGGCTCGAATTCATGAACTGTGAGATCATGACCTGAGCTAAAATGAGAATCAGATGCTTAGCTGATTAAGCCACCCAGGTGCCACTATTGGGCTTTTATTTTAAATAACAGACAGTGGGGATGAGAGGGGGGGTGTAAGGAAGGCAAAAAGGGTGAAGGAAGTCAAAAGGTACAAACTTGAAGCTATAAAATAAGACCTAGAGATGTAAGGTACAACATGGCAACTGTAGTTAATAATACCATATTGCATATTTGAACGTTGCTAAGCATAGATCTTAAATGTCCTCATCACAAGAAAAATAATTCTGTGACTATGTATGGTGATGGAGCTGATGGATGTTAACTAGGCTCATAGCCGTGGAGACTCTGCAATGTACACAAATATCAAATAGTTATGCTATCTGTACCTTTGAAACTAATATAATATAATGTTACATGTCAAGTATACCTCCATTTAAAAAGAAAATGTTTTTAATAAAATAAAAAAAGAAAGAGACAGTAACTCTGGGGGCCTCAATAGGAAGACTTTTTTTTAACTTTTAGTTTTAAAAAAATTTTAGATCCACGTGAAAGTTGCAAAAATAGCACCAAGAATTCCTGTATACTCTTCGTTCAGATTCCTCCAGTCTTGATATTTTGCCATTTTTTTTTATCATGTTGTGTGTGTGTGTGGTGTGAATAGTGTGTGTTAAAACTTTTCTAAATGGTATGAGGCTAAGTTGTAGACGTGCTACCCCTTTATTCCTGAATACTTCATTGTTTCTTTCCTAAATTCATTCATAGAACCAGAGTGCAGTAATCCACATTACTACAACATGATTACCTAACTTACAGACCTTATTCAAATTTCAGGAACTGTCCTACTAATGTTTTTCTAGAAAAAAATTGCTTTACTTTGAGTTTCTGTGAAACCTGTGTCTCACTTATGGGGACTTGTGTGAGCTTGTTAAAGTTTTAGGCTATTAAAGAACTAAATTAAATATATATGGTACATTATATAAATTCTCCCTTATGATTATAATTAAATATCCATGTCTGACAAATTAAAAATGTTTACATCCTTGCACCAAAAACTAAAGCCAGATTCTGGGTTCCTCTGTGCATTCCTGTTCAGTGTTAAGTCTCTATATATCCACCTGGTCCCCCTCAGGATCTGCACCTTTGCCTTCTCGAAGCTTTCTGAAAGCCTCAGCAATGACTTTGGCTCTGAACCCAGAGAGGGCAAAACAAAGTTCCAAAGGTTTTTTTGGCAAAGTGTTGTGAGAAAGGGCAAATTGGTCTGTAAATGGGTTTCCACGGCGCTGGAGATGTCACTCATCGTAGCTGCCAGAAATAGGTCACCTGGCTCCCGTGATCAAATTGTGTGTCCTAAGACCCAGAGATAGGCAAGAGACAGGATGAAAAAACAACATTGCTCAAGGATTTAGTGCTGTCCACCAAGGAGGATTAGTGAAACGCCTTTATAATGCCGGTGTTGACAGACAGGACTAGCATCTGTTTTATAGGCTATCAACTGAGGTATATCAGGCCTCGCCTGTGGGTAGCAGTTATGTCTCAGCCGACGCGATTTGACCTGCGGTTTATCCAAATCGGTGTAATAATAAGCTGGGGTATAAGGGCGTTTACTTTTCCATATATGCTCCACTATAGTAAACCTGTTATAAAACCAAGCAAATAAGGGCTCCTGTTTCTCCCTCTGGTACACAGTGAGGGTGTGAGAATAGTCAACATGCTCCCCTCCAAGACATGTCCATCCAGAAAGTTTGTAAAAGGTCTTTATTCCTCGTAGGGAACTGGTTTGGGTCTTAGGAAGGAAACACATGGCTTTCTTCTTACAGCTTCGAACTCTGTCTTGCCAGCTGCGTTGCTTTCCCTCGGCCTGGCAGTAATGAAAGGAGACTTTGATGAGCGGGGTGCATGGCCGCTCCCAAGGGAGGGATGCAGAAAGACTCAGCTCATTTGAGGGTATTTCTGCCTTCCCTCTAACACGCATCCCAGAGAAACTTCACTGGTTTGGGATGAAGAGCCCATGGGGCCCGATTTACCTGCCAGAAGGACTTTCTATGGGTTAGGGTCCTCGCAGCAGCCGCGCTGGGAGGGCAAGCTGGCTCCCACGTTCGCCCGCCATGTTTCTCCCAGGCCCCCCTGGGCTTGGTATGCTTTAAAGCACATTCCTGCTTTTTTTGTTGTTGTTGTTTAAGTTTTTTCAAAGGTGTTAGCAGTCTGTCTTACGTTCTCCCACCCCTGCCGGGATTTATGATCCAGTTCGTATTTTACTACATGATCTTGGCAGGCTCCCCTCGTTGAAATTCAAACCGAAGCAACTTGATGGGGGAACAGACATAAAAATATTAATTTGGTGGATATTAAAAAAAATCACACTGGTTATAAATCAGGGGCTGTCCACTGCTTCCTTTCATCATCTAAATGGTCCTTCTAACCAGACCACAAATCTTGCTGGGGAGGAGGAGGGGGTTTGGAAGGTGGGGGTTCCCTTCCTGAGGTTTTGGAGACAGCTCACATCCAACACTTCCTCAAGCCTGGCTTTGTTTTCTAAAGGTAATAAAAAGTGAGCACTTCTGGTACAGGCAGGCTAATTAACTGGCCTCACAGAACAGACGGGGCTTAAAAGAAAGTTGGCTTGGTCTAAAAGAAATCATGTTGTGGACATGTCTAAATTTTGATTAAAAATGGTGTTTGAGAGACTCGAGAGGAATGTTCTGCTTCACCAAGGCTGCGGAGACCACTGCGTGGTGATGGGAGCTGGTGGAGAACGGATAAGCTGGGTTGGGGTGGTGTGCAGATGGCGAGCAGCAGACCTCAGCATGCGAATACCTGTGACCGAGACTGAGGGTGAAGGGAGCATACCCGTGTCTCCATTGACACCTCCCACGCCTTTGGATTTTAATAGGGAGCCATCACTAGCTGTAGGTTGGGGAGGGAGGGTAGTTCATTCCTATGGGGTAGAATTCGGAAAAAGTGGCAGAGAATTTCTCTTCCTATAATGAGAATTTAATGGACTCTTTCATTCCCATCTTCTGGCTGATCTTTACAGTTAAAAGACTCTTGATAGGTACTTTAAAATTTCATGAAAACTCCGGTAATTGGTTTTGAATCACTGTGGATGGTTGGGAGGCTAAATACTTCTAGAAGAAGGTACTAATAAAAATGGAAAACTGTCCCCGTTACCAATACCTACATATGCAAATGGATGTGTAGCTCTGATGGGAAATTCATTAGTGGTCTAGAATTCCAAGGCTTTGTCGAATGGCACAAAATCTAATAAAGCAAACAAATCAGAAATCCAACTCAGCCACACTCAGCTAAAGCGTGTTCTGTAACAAAGCTCAGATCACATCCGGATCTTGAGATTAAAGAGAGAGAAACATTCAGTAGCTCGAAAAGGGGCAACCCGTTTTCTATAAAAATCAAAGCGAGTTCTTGATTCATAATACTACCAGGATCGCAGGAAGAAAAACTATTGTAAACCATTTTTTTTAAATGGAAAACATTTCTAACCAACAATTGGCTCATACTACTTCCTTGCCGTCTTTACACACAGCATTAAAAAGGCCCCTCATCTCTGCTTAAAGAGACTAATGACGAGAGTTATTTCAAAGAGCCTAATGGCGAGAGTTATTTCATCTTAAACAGATTTTTCTACTTGGTTACCATGCAATCTAATACTGACAGTGCCTTGAACTTGAAAAATGACATTCTCATCTCTAAGTAATGGAAGATGGGAGAAGGTGCAGTCACTCCGAGCTTCACTCTAAAGCAATTATGATCTCTTCACAACTCTCAGACAAGAATTGATTTTTATTTTTAGATTATTAACTGTGGGGATAAGGAAGTCAGGATACGTGACCTAGTTTTGACCTTGTTGACTGAATTCTCAAATTGAGTCAATATTGGAAAGGAAAACTTTAAAGAAAGTGTTTTTGCCTTAAAGTCTCCCCAAATTTACTTTGCTTCTTTCCCACCTTTATCAAAATCCTTCTGTTCATACATTCAGATGAATAATAGTTCACAGGATAGTATGTGCAGGATACTGGAATAGAACATCAACATATCAGAATCAGTGGCAATGTCCTACGGAAACCTAGAAATAAGGAAACCTGCCAAAAGGTAATGATGTCATGTTAGATATGTTTGAAGCCATCATTGATATACTTCCTCTCAGACATCCGGAATACTAAGGTGTCCAGATTTTATACTCACATTGTGGGCACTCACTTTACTAACTGCTTTGGGGATGGGTGGTGCTTACATGTACTTTTATGAGCTGAATGCAATTGCCCCAGTGAGTCTGGAAGGGTGCCCTGGCTAGATTAAGGGCCCTGCTCAATAAGTAAAAGGACTCGCTTGACTGTACGTCCCCGTAGGTCACCATCCTTCCTTCTCTGACCATGCTGAACAGCTCAGACACGTGCCTCGATTGCGCCAACTCCCAATTTTGAATACAGTCTGGAGTGTGGGCTCTGGAGCCTGCCAGCTTCCTTTTGCCCCAGCCTGGGCTTTTAAGCAGGCCAACCCCCTTGCTGCTCCTTGAGAACATGTGTTCATTCCTCACTCAGACTCTCTTATGGAATGTTTTCTCCTGATCGTACACCTATCCAGCTCTTGCTAAACCTTCTGCGTGCTTCCCCTAACCGTCTACTCCAGCTTTTGCTCATCTTTCTCCCTTCCCATACTCTGCTGAATTTCTGGGAGGGATGGCCTGGCTTAGCACTTTACAATGAGATCCTCTCCTCAATGGTTTCTCCTCCTCTGGAGATAACTCCTCTGGAGTCTCGGATTCACCATGTGCAAAATGCTAATATATGCAGAGTTGTTGTGGAGAGGAAACTGGACAAAGGCCGAGGCTTGGCTGCTAGGAGTTGCTTAACGACCGTGTGTGGCCCTCCCTTCTTCCTATGCACCATTTCACGTTTCTGCTGTATCTTCCTCTAAACCTCACAGTATAAATGAAAGTGTTTTTGTGTGTTATTGTGCTTGAATTGTTAAGGGAAAACTGAAGCACTGTATTCTAGGCAGGATTATACTTTTCCTTGATTTGGGGAGAAGGGAAGGGTCAAGTGCTTGGCTGAGGATGACCTGGTCTGATGTGGGTTGGCCAAGGAATGGAAAGCAGGCTACTCCTGGCAAAACAATCTGAAATTCTGGATCTCTAGTTTTGAGGGGTTTTCAAGATGAGCCGACACACATGTCTCATACTCCTGAGCACTAAAGTCTCTGGGATGAACTGTGACAGGGCTTGGCCCCCATAGTAGACAAAAATAATCACACGTATTCACTGCTTAAAGAAACGAGATTATGACAAGGAAGAAGTCTCCGGAGGTGTTGACATCTCCTTCGGACAAAGAATGCAGGATGCCTAGGACAGCTTAATTTTCTGAAAAGACCTTAAGATTCTTTTTTTTTTTTTTTTTTTACAAATAGTTTATTGTCAAATAAGACCTTAAGATTCTGAAAAGACATTTGCGTCCTGACTATCGAGCTGGTGGCTGTCCCTGAAGAGGCAACCTGCTCCTTTCCTCCTGAAGGTACCTCCAAGCAGAGGGGAGGTGCAGGTAAGCGTAGCCTCCCTGCGATCACACAGCATAGGACCATCTCAATTAAGCAGCCCTCTTGCTGAAAACAGAGACCAGAGGCTGGGATTCATATTTCACGCTCATTGTGTTTGGGTTAGTCTGTGAAAACGGACTAAAAGACGATGCATGTGCATACATAAATGCCGTAAAATTAGTGTAGACAGCTGGCAAATCATTAATTAACAACAGTAATGGTCTTCCAACAGCACCCCGGGGAGGCCACAGAGAAAGGGAGTTTCCTGGACCTGGTTTCAGTCTTGTCCATGACCTGAATTCATCCTCATAAAAAGGAAAGGAGGCGGGGTGAGACAGGGAGAAAAAGCCACAGAGATGCCACCGGAACCCCTTCTCTCGCCCTCCCTCCTCACCAGCCCCAACGAGGACAGATACTGAACAAGCCATACCACCCCTCTGTCTGCAGGGCATTCCCCAAACCAGACAGACGCCAAATGAGCAGCAGGCACATGAGGATGTGCCCAGCACAAGATAATTGTGCCATAAATATAATTAAAGTCAGCAGGAAGACCATTATGGAGAAAACCAAACTTAGAAAAAAATTAGTGCTAGTGAAGAAAATATCATACATTCTTTTTATTTCCATCTAATTTTGTTTACATGATTCATACAGTTTCTAAGAGGATCCCTGGAGAACATTAGGCCGGCACCACATGCATAAACATTCATATATAACATGTAAATTAGAAACAATCTCAGGATTTATATAGAAATTACAGCCACTTCTAGCAAATTAATTCAATGACAGAAAAAGGGTTACTGTCTCTCTTCAAATCAAGAGGGGGAAATATTGAGCACAGCAGATTTATTTATTCAAGAGGCTTATTCCTTGCCAGGAGCTGATGTCCCTTTGGCCTGGAGATTTCCATTTTTTTATTGGATATGTTTTGGTGATTGAATTTACTTTGAATACAGGAGCAGTCAATGAGGACCATAATGGGTGGGTTTAAGTTATAGTATTGCTAATACAGTCATAAAGTCGATCAGGCTGGAAGAGTTTGCTGTAGGGAAATGATGGAGAAAGGCAAGCTGCTTGAGTTAAAATATTCAAGAACATCGAATTTTAGAGCCGCATGGCCTTCAAAGTGCAAACTTAAACCATTTTATAGATGAAGAAACCAAGGCCCAGTGAAGACGTGGGTTGCCTGAGAAAACAAAAGAAATGATTTACATAGTCATACCAGAACCCAGTCCTTCTCCACGCCCTTCCCCCACAGGAGATAATGCTCTAAATATGTCATCAAGGCGCTCGTCAACTATATTTTAATAGAATGGAAAAGTGACAGTTGAGTAGGGCTTTACTTGTATGATTGTAGGATATTTTGGTGATGATTTTGCCACCGGGGCACCGTGGATTGTGGTAGATTGCTTGTCAAAATGGCCCCAATCCTTCATCTTCCTTGTTCCCGTCTTCCTCCATGTAACTTTTACAGTCTTTGAATCTGGGCTGGGCTTGTGACCTGCTTTGGCCAACAGAACACAAAGATGTGCCTGTTCTGTGCCCAGACTCCAAGGAGCTGTGTTTCCACTGCTCTTTCCCTACCTTACAAGGTCAAGCCAGGGCTCACCTGCTGGAGGTGAGAGTTGCCAGACTTCTCAAACGTTTCAGACACACTGACACTAAACAAATTCTTTTTTTATTCATCTGAAATTCACATTGAACTTGGTGTCCTGTATTTTATCTGTTACCTCTGTACACGGAGAAATTCCCAGCTGATATTTTTCTGGATCAGTCAACCAACTCCCAAGTAGATTTATGAGCCCAGCCAAGAGCAGCAAAACTGCCCTTAGACTCGTGAGCAAAAATAAAAGTATTTACGTCTGCATGACACTAAGGTTTGGTGATTGCTCGTGTTGCAGTATTATTGTGGTAGAGGCTAACCAATTTAGGGACCATCCAGTAAAAATATTCTAAGAAAAGGAATTTGATTTTTGTGTCAGATGAGGACAATACATTTGCTGTGATGATCCGCAGAAATAGCTGGAAAGAAACGCCCTGACATACCTTCCAAGGTTAGAGACTC
The DNA here is from genome assembly GCF_008692635.1 of Crocuta crocuta. Taxonomy (NCBI): domain Eukaryota; kingdom Metazoa; phylum Chordata; class Mammalia; order Carnivora; family Hyaenidae; genus Crocuta; species Crocuta crocuta. Next base: position 10,164,068 of record NW_027532002.1, read on the forward strand.
CATACATAAATACACATTAATTGAGTATGCGTCTTATGCGTACTCTGGTGTTTTATTTTAAATGACCCACTTTGTTCTGGTGTTTTATTTTAAATGACCCGCTTTGCAGTTATGTCTTTGTTACAGAAGAACTTGCCAGAATTAGATGATGTGGTTTTTTTTGTTTGTCTTTTTTTTTACTTCCCTAGACTTCTGATCTACTCTTTGGACTAGTGCCTATTTGTGCTCTGTCTTTCCTAGCTTCTTGTGTCTCCCTTCTAGTCCTTTAGGGGGAGGCGGGTGGTTTCAGTGAAGGTTCATCTTAGGGTCCAGTAATTGTGCTTGACCACCACTCATGGTCACAGTTTGCAAAGGTCAGCTCCGCCTACAAGAGCCCTGAGATTTTTGTCTCGTCCTGGTATTTTGTACTTTCCAGAGCCCCTCTCATGTAATCACATTCTCTCTGTGAAAGCAGTCGGGGCAAGCATTGGAATCTCTCTTTTGCAGATGAGGAAACTGAGGCTCACAGACTCCCGGTGACTTTCCCGAGGTCATACAACTTAGTTAACGGCAAATTTAAAACTAGAACCTAGATTCTAGTCTCCTAACCTTGGATTCTATCAGGGGCACTCTGCTGTCACTTTCCTTCCAGGGGTTTGGACAAGTGATGCCAAGACCAGGTGTTCACCAGGCACCTGGGGAAGGTTTCTGCCTAGGACTGACTGAAGTAGAGACAGAATGCTCCTAAAGAGCCCATGAGAAATCCCCAGACCATTCTAACGCAGGGTTTGGTGCAGATGACTGATGACCATACAAATGTTTTCACATTGTAACAGCCAGTCTCAGCCTTCAGAGCATGGTTCCACATTGTGGATGAATCTGTCCGTACCTCTGTTTCCAAATTGTGTTATAGGCTTTTCCAGGTACGTTTTAAGATGTAATGTTCAGCCGGGAGGTGTGGTCCATTTAAAAGCAGGGTTGGAGCATCTGGGTGGCTCAGTCAGTGAAGCGTCTGTCTTTGGCTCAGGCCATCATCTCACAGTTTGTGAGTTCGAGCCCCGCATCGGGCTCTGTGCTGACCACTCAGAGCCTGAGCCTGCTTCAGATTCTGTGTCTCCCTCTCTATCTGCCCCTCCCTGCTCACATACACTCTCTCTCTCTCTCAAAAAATAAACCTTAAAAAGTTAAAACTAAATAAATAAAAGCAGGGTTACTTGGGGGTGGCGGTGGGTGCTGGTTGAGAACAATGGAATGCAGACGAAGGGAAAAATACTAGGATATTATCCCAGCAAACTATTTTTTTCCTAAATCCATAGAACAAAGGCATGAGCCACCCACACAAGTGTAGTACTTGTCCTCTTTCTCTGCTTCCTCTGGATTCTGGAAGATCAGGAATGTAGTATCGATCCTAGGGGAGAACATCCGTCCTGATTTGCCCTGGACTGAGGTGCTTCTTGGGCGGTGGGACATTCAGTGCTAACACTGGGTCAGTCTGGACAAGCCAAGATGCTGTCACTCTATCCGGTCTTCTGAACGGCCCTTCGAGATAAGCTGCTGAACATCCCCTCCTCCTCCACCAAGGGGCACCGCCTCCTGTCTCCCACCTTGTAGGTCCTGTACACAAGAATCCTTCCACAGACAAGACAATATGTGTATGATGAAAGATCGAGAAAGGAATGGCCTGCCTTGGCCTCTCAGAGCTGGTGTGTCCCTAATCAGGGAAGAAGACTGGCTTAGGCATTAGAAGACTGACTCACTTCCTAACTGGTTGTGTTCACTTTTGCCAAGTCATTAATTAATTGCACCTCTGTTTTTTCATCCATAAGGAGGGGCAGGGAGTAGAGGTCTGCAAGTTCCCTTCTTGTTATTATCCTAGGGTTTTGTTGAATTGGGACCAATGAGGTGATTCCACTTTGCCCGGACTCTTTTCATCCTGATGCCCCAAGAGTCCTTCACCAAGCCCTCTTGGAGGCCTCCCTTTTGACTCAGCCCAAAAGATGAAGCCCAGCTCAAGGTCAGACATGGGGCAGAGACTCAAGGTTCTGGCTCGAAGAGACACCCTTCAGATCAGTGCTGCCTCACAAAATGTTCTGTGATGATGGACATTTTCTACATCTACACTGTCCAACATTATAGCCCCCAAGCACATGTGATTGTATAAATCAAAACACAGTGAAATTTAAAATTTAGAGTCTGAGTTCAAATCACCACATTTCAGGTCCTCAAGTAGCCACATGTGGCTAACGGCTACCATATGGAACAGTGCCCATCTGGAACATTTCCATCATACCCAAAAGTTCTATTGGACAGCACTGCTTTAGAGAGCCATCTTGAGCATTTTCTCAGTAGCCTGGGAGGTAACCAGTGTAGAAAAAAAAGAGGACGAAGGTGAGAAATGGGAGAGATAACATCCTTCATCACCAGTTAAACTTTATGCACTAGTGGCATCATGAGAATGATGTAGCCATCTTACTGGAGACGGACCATCTTGAGTCTTGCCATGGGCAACGGTCTTTTAAAAGTTCATAAAAAGGCTAATGAAAAGGGCATGAAAATACATCCTTCACTGAAGCCGAAGAAAAAGTCCATGGTAACTTCTGTTTCCACCAATATCCCTGACTGGGCAAACTTTTTGGTCAACCATGGAAAGCATCAGGAAATAAAATCAAATAGCTAAGTGCGAAAAGTTGTGAAAAATTCTCTCTCTTGGCAAGGCTCATGACTGAAGGTTTTTCCAAGCCTTTGAAGGATGAAAAAAACTACATGGAGACCACCTTGTATATCATTGAGATTTGGCAAAAATCAAAATGCGTGGTTAAAGGTTCAGCTCTTGAAGGTAGCATTACCCTTGTTTAGGAAGTAAATAAAGAATGTTTTGTGGAGCTGAAAAGGTGACATTGATGACAATGATGACATTGGTGGTGAAGAGCTGGAACCCCGGAGTATGTTCTTAGTTCCAGCTCTGCCACTGGAGCCGTGGGACCTTCAACGAGGGTGTGGCCAGTTGCTTGCTTGCTTCAGAAAGCTACATGCCCCTTTGTGCTTCGGTGTCAGTGAAGGACAAATACGCATGTCTTTTTTATTAGCTTGTAAAAGACCATTGACTATGACAAGACTTACTCTCTTCGGGCCTTAGTTTTTATCTTTAGTTGGAGAAAGGTGGAGCTAGGCTGGGCCCTGGCATCTTCATTGCTCTTGGATCGCTTTTGCGATCACGTTCCTGACTCCTGCTGTAGACACTAGAGCTACCTGTGTTATCAGAGCCCTAAACACTGTTTCCTTTAACACTCACCCACCGTCAGTGCTGCCAGTTGCCCTCACTGGAGCCTTCCATAATTGAATCTCCAGGCATTTGAGACCTGGCAAACCTCTAGGTTTTCTGGAACCCTCAAACACAAGGAGATTCAGCATTTGGCTACTCTCTCAGAGTCAAGAACGGACACTTCTCATAAAAGTAGAGGCCCCAGAAATCTCATATTTACACAGGGGAGAACAGAGGCTCCACCCTACTTGTAAGTACAGCCAATGTCATAGAAACAAGATGGCTGGGACCTCCTTCCAGCTCCGTCACTTATCAGCTCTATCACCTGGGGCAAGTTCTTTCACTTCTCTGAACCTCAGCCTTTCAAACTGTGAAGCACAAGTAATAGTATGGTAGCAGGTGGGGTGCCTGGGCAGCTCTGTCGGTTGAGCATACCACTCTTGACTTCGGCTCAGGTCATGATCCAAGTGTTATGGGATTGAGCCCTGCTCAATGTGGAGCCTGCTTAAAATTCTTCCTCTCCCTCTCTCTCTCTCCCACTTCCCACTTGTGTTCTCTCTCTCTCTCAAACTTAATAATAATAATAATAATAATAATAATAGATATGGCAGCAGGCAAGTCTGGTTTACCAGGAAGCTAATTTTGTTTAGGCTTCAGTGCCCCTCATTTGCATTGGCCCCTTTCAAGACCCTGTGCTTCATTTTGACTTTTTTTGTGATTTCATGGTCTTTTCCTCAAAGGGGGGCCTCCAAACAGTAGAAGCTTCAGATCCCCAAAATCTGGTCGTAGTAGTTAAAAACAAGATGGCACCCCGACAGACCACTCTCTCTAAAGAGATTACCCATCAAACAAGATGTGGTGGAGCCAGCCCAGTCTGCAGCTTTTCTATTTCTTCCAGATGCCATCCTCCCTCACATCCCAGCACACCTGCAGGCCATGCTGGCTTGGGCATCTCAACAAAACCGGAAAGGTGATACCTACTCAGTCGTGAGCACCTCTTAGGTACCACGGTGCATGTCCTCAGATGCCACAGAATTATGAAGTCCAAGATCTAAAAAAATACCTTCCAGGGCCCTTTACACATTCCCTCTCTCCCCAGATATTCCTTCGTCTCCTTTCCTTCAAGTTCCCTCCCCATATACAGATGCCACAGTCTCCTTTTAAAACCTGGTCTGGTGTTATGTCATCAACATTCTTCGGAGCCTCTCCCTTAGGTCTAACTCTAATCGAATTTCTCTCCTAATTCAGATATGGCGATGCCCTTAACTTCCTTTGTCATGCTGTTTTATGCAGATTACAAAGCACTTTCATAGACATACTCATTTGTTCTTCAGAACCTGCTTCATGAACCTCCTTTTAGAGGGAAGTAACTGAGGTTCAAGGGGTACGAAGCTTGTCCGGAATAGTGGCTGGTGGGGCCAGGACCCTGAGAGGAAAGCTCTACTCCATTATTCCCATTGTTGCCAGAGGCAGGTACTAAGCATGGCAGACCTCCCACCATATATGGAGGAGCCAAAGCCTGACTGGCTCCCAGGACTTGTTTCTGCTACAGGACAGCTGTCTCTGCTGCTATCTGCTGCCACCTGCTCTCTCATTAGAACCTCCTTGCTTGGTCACTGGAGTCAGAATTCTCAGTTTCTGTCCTTGGTGATAATCCAAACTTCCAGCAGGAGCTAAGGGAGGTACTTATGCCTCATTACTACCTCCTACTCCCCCCTCCCTCCTCCTCCATTATTAAAAAAAAAAAAAAAGAAGTCATAGTCCACTCTTTCCTCATTCATTCATTACAGAATTATTTACTGGGTGCCTATTATGAGCATGGCAGTAACATATAAGAAAGAGGAGCGGGAGGGGGGAGAAGGAGGAGGGGGAGAGGGAGAAGAAGAAAAAGAAGAATGGGGGAAAAAAACATTTAAAGAGGCCTATGGCAAATGACATCAGCAAGATGGTGGAAAAAGAAGCCCCAGGCCCTCATTCCCCCACAGAGATAACCGGAGACATCGACTTAATATATAGATCAAATGGTCTTTGTGAGAGCTGCTAAAGAGGCCTAAATAATCCTGTTTTCTAGGCAAAGGGAATTTCTAGTTATTTAGCCGAGTAGGCTACTTATCACTTGCACACTTAGCTAAAAAACAATCTTGGGGCACCTGGGTGGCTCAGTCTGTTAAGCATCTGACTTCAGCTCAGGTGATGATTCTCATGGTTTGTGGGTTGTGTGCTGACAGCTCAGAGCCTATTTCAGATTCTGTGTCTCTCTCTCTCTCTGCTCCTTCCCCTGCTCATGCTCTGTCTTTCTCTGTCTCAAAAATAAACATTAAAGAACTTTTTTAATCTTATGATTGCCACTGTGTGTTAGGCATGAAGAGCTTTATGAATATTAATGACATTTTCACCGTGATCTTGTGAGGTTGTGGATATTCTAATTAGTCTGGTTGTACTGATGAAGGAAACAGAGCCATAGAAAGGTTACACGACTGGCCTACGTTCACACAGGTGGCCGGTGGCTGAGCCAGCTCTTGGGGCAGCCTGGCTCCAGGGCCTAGACTTCAGATTGTGTTTAAAATTGGAAGCTGGCACAATCTGGGCACATTTCTGAGCTGTTCAGATGAACAGATGCTCGAGTCATGCCGCTTTTAGGGATCAGCCGTTCAAAACAAAGATGTGCTCTTCAAAGGAGTAATTGAATTCACCCAGTCTTAACTCTTGATGTAATAAACAGAAGATGGTGGAAAGGAGCTGGTTTAAGTTTTGGGTCTCCATCTTTGATCCTAACTCTTCATGGATTTTACCAGAAAAAGGAACAGAATGGCCAATTAAAGAGGACAGCAGGCAATGAGACAGCAAGATCTTTAAGGACAAATATTTCTTACAAATGCAATCTACCAGGTCTGGAGTTTCACGGTCTTTGCACACGGAATTGGGGAGTACTTTACCATGCTAAGCATTTCCATATTAGCACTCCATACACTCCGACGCACAAACGCTTAAATAGCTGGACATAGGTGGAGATATAGCCATAGCTCCTAAATTTTTCCATAGCTCAAAAAGAAGCAGGCTTTAGATAATATTTAATTAATACATAACACTGGGAAGAAAGTTAGAAAAATCCAGGTGGCTTTTTTTGGGGGCGAAGGGAGGGGAGGAAAGCTTCCTCTGATTAGGAATAGCCTTGCTTATACTAATCAGGAAGATAATAAATATCTCCCCTTTTCTGCACCATGGAGGTAGACTGTAGGAGGGACGAATGTGCAAAGACTTATTTTGTTTGCAGACAATATGGAATCAAGTCTGATGCCAGAACCCAGAGGTTCTATGGGGTTTTTTTTCAAAAGACTCCATGCCTTTGTAAAAGAGACTTACATAAAGAGCCAGACGCTTTCGGAAGATCAAATGTTTGTCAGCACCTCTAACGGTGCAATACTAATTAATTTCTTAGTGCAATAAAGCCATATAATTAGAATGGGTTGGGTGTTCTAAAATTTTTCAAACATGGGATGAGCAAATGGAAAGGCTTTCTTTCTTTCTTTCTTTTTTCCAGTCTCTTCCTTTATGTTTTTGGAGTTTGTGTGAAATACGGAGAGGAAGTGAGCCCATCTGTTTCTGATACTATCAGGCCTGAAGTATCAGCATGTTTTGTAGCAGTTATTTGATGTCTACTATGCCTCTCAAGTATTTTCCATAAGCCGTAAGCCTGTGTTTTTACTGACAGGAAGTTTGTTTTCGGCCGCTTTAGTGTCAGTTTGACACTCAGAAATGAGAAAGGAGTAATTGGTCAATTTCGAAGTTCCCCTGTGTTTAAGTCAGTTCGGTTTTGTGGACCGACACACTGGGAGAAAATTCGAGGAGAAACAAAATCGGATGGAGTCCCAGATTATTCTTATTATTTACATTGCTTTTCATCTGCTCCTCTTCNATGGTGGGTCTCACAATGGAAGGAAGGAAGCTGGAGGCTCATCTCTGTGTAAAGGTCGGGAGGAGGGAGGGTGGGGTGGCCCGGCGGTGACACAGCTGTATCCTGCCCGGTCCGGCCTGAGCTCCGCGTCGGGAAGGTGCGGGTGGGAGGGGAGGGAGCGCCGTGCTCAGGGCCTCCGGTCGTACCTGCAAGAGGCGCTCCCCGCGCCAAGTCAGCCCTCCTTCCCGAGTCGTCTGCTTCGCAGGGAGGGTGACAAGGCCACGCCTGCGTTCCGCCGGGAGCCGGGCGCTCTGGGTCCCCCTCCGCCCTCCCCGGATCGAGGAAGAAGAGGGTGGGAGCACTCACCGCTCAGTGCTGTCACGCGCATTTTCTGGGCATTTGGAGGCTTACAAAGATAACTTTTGATGGTGCTCATCGGCACACACAATTGCGCAGGAAGACTGTTAGGGGTTTGGTTCTATGAGAAGTCCAGGGGGCCCCTGAGCACCTCTGTGCGTGCAACACACCGTGGGCTGACTCTGCGCTCAAGAAAGGATCACTCTCTCTTTCTTTCTTTCTTTCTTTCTTTCTTTCTTTCTTTCTTTCTTTCTTTCTTTCTTTCTTTCTTTCTTTTCTTTCTTCCTTTCTTTTCTTTCTTTCTTTTTTTTTTTTTTCTTTTCTTTCTTNTGAGCACCTCTGTGCGTGCAACACACCGTGGGCTGACTCTGCGCTCAAGAAAGGATCACTCTCTCTTTCTTTCTTTCTTTCTTTCTTTCTTTCTTTCTTTCTTTCTTTCTTTCTTTCTTTCTTTCTTTCTTTTCTTTCTTCCTTTCTTTTCTTTCTTTCTTTCTTTCTTTCTTTCTTTCTTTCTTTCTTTCTTTCTTTCTTCTTTCTCTCTTTCTCTTTCTCTCTCTCTTTCTTTCTATCTAAGCAGCCTCCCTCCAGTGGTGGAAAGAAACTAAGGAAATCATTAGCTTCTTTAGCTCAGTTTTTATCTTCATTTTACCTGATTACCATGCCTTTAATTCCTGTTTCTTCTTTCCTATTTCTCTGAAGGGATGTAGGATCATCACTGAGAATGAATGCAGTTTGAATCATTAAATAGTATTTAAGGCTATGCAGCAGCATGGTATATTTTCTATACATTCATATATGTCTATCTGTAAATACACATAGAAGAGCTACCCACCAAACTGAGGAGGAGGAAGCTGGTCTAGGGGGAACTTTGGCCTCTTGAATTCTTGAGTGTCTTGATTTTGAAAAACAAGAAGAGAATATTTATGGGTCTCCGTATTGATTAAAAACAAGCCATCAACCTGAAGACCAAAAAAAAAAAAAAAAACCCCAAACAAACCCAGAAACCATCATGCTGATGCTTGCACATACACATGTGAGAGAAAAAGAAGAAAAAAGGAGAAAGAAAAGAAAAAATGAAAAAGAAATGAACAAAAACTTTAAAAAATATGCAATGCCTCTCATAGGAATTTACCCTACAGAGATGGTCACAGCTGCTGACAAAGATACAATGTCATGTACGGTAGCACTGTTTATAATGCCAGAAAATGCAACACAACTTAAACGGCTCAGGATGGAGTAGAATGTGTCCAATAGAACCAGTTATGATCACTGAAGGTAGAACTGTCAGCCAGTCCAAATGGTTTGTAGAAGAATCCTGGACCATGGGAAGATTTCCATTATTTATTAAGTGTAATGAAAAGGCTCTACAGTTTACAAAAGAGCATGTGCAATATTTAGCTTTTTGAAATGCAAATATATATACAGAAAAGAAGATTTCAAGGCGATACATGACAAATCTGAGCAGTGTTTTTCTTTGGTTGTAGGTGAACTTTACTTCTTTCTTTGTGCTTTTAAAATTTTCTAAAATGCCCATGTTATTTTGGTTGAAAAAATATATATGCAGTTTTGAAAATGTATTAGCCCATACGAAGTAGTTTTCAACCATGGATGACCCTTTAAAATCAGGACAGTCTGATCCCAGATGTACTGAGTTATCTGCCTATTTCATACTTTAGTTTGGTCTTCAAGATAGCATCCATTTGCTTCAAATATTCCTTCAAGTATTCTTCTGAATAATACTGACATTTTGCATCTGTTGCACAAGATAAACTAAAAAGAGAGGGAAAAGACCATGTATAGTGATGAAATACATTGATTTTCTCAGGAGTAATTTCCCACTCCCAAATATGTACTATTGCCACCTCTAGAAGTCAAAGTACCATTTTACAATTTTAAAAAGAGATAAAAGTTGCCTGGTACACTGTTGTTCACCATCATGAGAATGTGTGAATGACATTGTAACTGAGAAGTTGCTCTATCAGGAATTCCGGATTTTTTTTTCCTATACAAAACTCATTTTACAATCAGGTTTAAAGATACAAGATTGCTTAGTTTTGGGAGGGGGCGCTGAATATTACTTTGAAATAAGTAACTTGAACTCCCTGAATCTGTGATGCGAAGGGAGAGATTTGAGGGAATTTTCAACATAATCCGAGTTTAAAAGAAAAAAAAGTTTATTTTACACTTTGGAAGTAGACTGTTTCTTTATGTTTTCAGATACAATTTATCTTTGCTTGGGAAGTGGTATTCTGACATGGTTTTGTTTTTACTCTATATATTTGTTTTTACTCTATATATTGCTGGTTTATAGCAAATGAAAGTTAAAGTAGTTCATGACTACTTCACCACCTTTTGAAAACAGCCATAGAATATGGCACCCTTAAATATGGTAATTATTAGTAAAGTTACTCATTTTTTCAAGAGTCTGTTTTCATTACTTGATTATGGCCCTCTGGCACAAAACACTTCTTGTTTACATGAAAAAAAATATACGTGTCCATCTCCAGTGGTGAATTTGTGCTGTTGTGGTGTTAAAATAAAAAAAAAAAGTATATATTCATGATGAAAGAAATTTGCAACAAACAAAACAAACACTCCCTACCAGCTTCTCAATTTCCTTTCTTGTGGATGGTGTTTATCCACAAAGGCAAATGCGGTCTTTTAAAATGTATATAGAGCAAGCCCTTTCCCGCTGCAAATATGTGATTGATCAATCAGTTCTTACAGAGATTTTAAAATGTCACTGTATATTCTTATTCAATTCCTGGGTTCTTGCATCCATTAAAAAAATGCCCTAAACTATTGCCCTTCTATGGGGCATATCTATTTCCACGTCTTTTTCTTATAAAACTACCTTGGAAAGATTGATGAAATTATCCATGTCACATAATCTGTAAATTGAAATAAAATAAAATAGCACAGAACACAGACTTAGGACTTTCTCACAGTTGGCAATTTGGTCTATATATTTGGAACGAGGTTAACTTTTATCACTTGGACCCCTGTTTGAATATGTTAGAGTTGGATATTACAGGAAACTGAAGGGAACCAAGATTTAAAAACAGATTTCTTTCCATTACCATCTGCCACCACAATGAAATAATTTGGCTTAGAAATTTACAGGATATGTGATACATTATAAAGGCTGTGTTGCTATGAGTTTATGATTTAATGATTAACAGTTCTATTTGCTTTGTTACTGGAACTATAATATCTATAATATCAAGATGGAGAAGATGTAAATAACACTACAGGCTAAAACGAAATGGTGAGATATGTACTTCTGCTTAATTTAGGGGCCACAAACATAGCTAATCATGCATTTGGCTAAATACTTGCTTGATGATATTCTTAATTACATGTCCTTTGTGGCTTGCTGGTATTTTCAGGTGCTATTAATAAAAATCAGTATTCCTAAAAGTGCAAGTAGATTGGAAGCAGATGCTGTTAGTAAAACATAATTGGGGTAAAGGAAAATTTTTGCAATTTGAAAACAGAACAATGTCTTTAATGTGTTGGTTTGCTGGGATTATGCATTCATGCAGGGTTTGAAACAAGAATAATCAACAAATGCATCTTAAAAGGAATAGAAAGTATAGGGAAGGATAATTTTTGCAAATCTCCAGAGAAAACGTTTGGACGAACAATGTTGGAATTGCTGGCATATGCTGAAGAGAAAACTCCCAAATCAGCTCTTGCTAGATTAGCATATGAAAATGCAACTTTTAACAAATCATTTTTTAAAGTACGCAAAAAGGTAAATTAATTTTGGATATGCTATTTTGTTTTCAACAAAAAACTTATGTTTAAAAGTGATAATTTTGTGTTTTAAAAAAATGCAAATAAGTGACATGGGAATTATTTATGAACAGATCCTTAGATTTTATTTCTCCTTTTTGAACCCAATTTGAATATTGAAACAAAACAAAAGGACCATCCTAGTACTTATACATAGAAAGAGGTAGGAAAGAAATATAGGAAAATGTTAATTCTTGATTGTCAGAATATGTGTACACATTTCATTTTTTTATGCTTGTAAGTGTTTCTCAGGTTTTTAAAAGGCACTTATTTTACTTTAGAATTAGAAGAGCTTTATTCATAGAATAAAAGGAAAAAAATTTGATAGCTTGAATTAAATAATAATTTAGATATTTTAAATTGGTCTTTTATTCATCACACCACAGTTTGTTAAAACACAGCCAGTGCACTCATAGAGAGCTAACTTTTAAAACTGGTTAATCTGAACATATAGTCTTTTGCCATTAGGTTGTAAAATTAGCCACTTACAATGACTAAGAATCAACTGTACAAAAGTGCTAATGTTTTATTAATCTGTCTCAGAGTTCAGTTTCAAAAACCAGTTTTGACAAATTATCAACTGACATGCTTCTTGGCTTAAAGTGGATTTGTATTATAGTAATTGCTTGGAATATCATAAGCATTGACATGTATTTTTAATGTTAAATTACTTCTTAGGAATGGAATAATATTTCTGAATATAATTTCACTGAGGAGGCATAAAATAATGTTTCAGGCCATTTACTTTTAAGACTACAAAATTAAATATGAGTTGACCTAAATGTAACGAATACATTGATACAACTCCAGGAAGGCAGTAATTAAGCAAAATTTCTACCTCTACTATAGGTGAGAAAGTGTTTCAGAGAAAGAAGTTAGACCATATTGACGTATCAAACTTTTCCTTTCCCCTTGATCTTAACTTTCCTGGAACAATTATTCTCTACTGAGAGAACGTTCAGGTTTTTATTACGGTAGAAATTATTTGGAAACTTCTCTATTTCTGAGCTGAAGGATTAGGAATCGGAGAATCGGAAAGGTGTCATTTGTTCTCCAGGAGGGAGATAAAGACATAATTGGGGAGCGGGGAGTCTGTATTTTCGTGTTTGCTATGAATTTTATTTTTATTTTCTGTTTAAATAAGTCCTGCAAGCCCCCTCCTTTCTGCCCCCAATCCCCTCTTTCTTCTTTTTATAAAATTTCATTAAACGGCCTTATTGACTATTCAGACTTTACAGAGTAATCTACATTAAGGAACAAACACTCTCAAAATTGAGTTTGGAGCGAACAAACTACCGTGGAAGCTGTAAGAAATATTATCCAATGTAAAGGCACAGATGGTGTTTTAAAACCCAGTTTCCTGGAATCTGTGTTTGTTCCTTCGTTTTGCAATTATTTGTCACCTGACATCTTATTTCACAAGTCCGGAAAAGCTAACTTTATGTTCAGTTGGATATAAAACAGAAGGGAAATTTTCGTAAGGAAAAAACCCACAAATAAATCACAAAAATAATTCTCTTATTTAAAAAATGTCAACCGAGTATCCCTGGGGCATATTACTGTTGGAAATAATTTTTAACACTTGCATCATTCACAAGCAATTCACAAACGCTACGTTTGCAAGAAATTTCCATCCATTCTCTCGGCTTTTTACATTTCAACGCGGGCTTTCTCTATTATCTGCTAGCGGAAAATTAGGGAGACCGGGAATTCATAGAAAAGACAAAAATAAATACTAATTAAAGAGTAATTTATTACAAAAGTGTTTTTTCCTCACAAAGGGCCTGCGAGAGCAGCGGACCTTTTCGTTTTGGACATATTGGTAAACGCTTCGTATTTCCTGGCACAACCCTGGATGACTTGTAAAAATAAACAAAAAGATACACTTGGAAATATACAATTCCCTTTAAAGTGTGAATTAAAACGAAATTAAAACGGTTTTCAGAAAACCGTTAATTTCCTTAACTAAGTCCACGGCCAAAGCTGGGCGAGGTTGGTAGGGATCCACCCCCGACCCGCCCACACCCCCCACGAAGACCGGCGGGACACCCCGTCCTCGGGTTACACCACAGGCTCTAGATGCTCGCCCACTCATTATGCAAAAGAGAAAAATGCCCCCATTTTTCTTAATCCAACCAATGACCAAAGGGCATCTCTCCCCACGGGAGGTGGAGTCAGGAGGAGGAAGCGCAGAGGTAAACCCAGTCCCACGTGTCACAGCTCTCTCCGCCTCTTCCTTATTTCCCGCCCCCATCCCCGCCTCCTTGTCTCCCTCCCATCCCCGCCCTCAACCGGCCCCTCCCACTCGGTGTGGTACTCCCCGCCTCAGGAAGAGGAGGGGAAATAGGCGGAGCGAGAAACTCTCGCGGTCTCTTATTTACATACTGCAATTCTATTGGCTAAGACTGGCTACGAGCTCAGGAAGGAGGGGCGGAGGAGCTTGTCAAAGTGAGCTTCACGGATTGGTTTGGCTGTACGATGACGTAACATAAAGGGCCATCTAAGCAAATGAGAGCTTCGGGCAAACCCTTCTTATTACGAATCTCCTCCTTCTTGCCCCACCTGGCGGGGAGCAACCCAATGAGAGACGAGCCTGTGTGGCTCATTTCTTTGAATATTTAAATAAGAAGTTTAGAAATCTAGCTGTTTAAGTATTCATGAAGAGGCGGGAAGGTGTAGAGTGTCTCCCGGAAACGTTTCTGATTGGCTAGCTTTTTCAAGTATGTGTTAGTTTTAGGAAACCTGAGAATACCTCACCTTAAAGGATTGTTGACCACATTTTTTTCTTCCTCAAAAGCACCACACCATATACACCTATGGTTTTTTTTTTCGATAATTGATTTCATGTGTGGTCGGACCGGCTCAGCTTTGTCACTCTTTCGCTCTCAATATATTTTCTTTTTTGTAACTCAAGTCCCATTTTCATCAGTTTTTAAAATGCAAAGATCTGAGACAGATGGAAACAATTAGAACCTCCGCTCTGCTGATGTGTATAATCTTATTAGTTTAATGGGTCACAGGGCGCAGGACCTATTTCCTATGGATCAAAGTGAAAACAAACACGGTTAATATCCCATTTTGTTTTAGAACCACATCGGATCGGGTTCCCTCTGTTGGCTGTGGTAATGACAATATTAAGAGATCTTGGTTGCCTTGAAGTTTGGAGGGAAAATGGAGTCATTGAAATATTCTGGCTTAAAAACGCATTAATATTAACACCAGGTAACCGGTTGCCAGTTCCCTGAGCTCTCTTGAGTTTATCACAACAACATGGCTATTAAAGGGTTTCAGTGTTGCTGGGTTTGATCTACTGCCTTAAAGCAAGCGAAAAATCGCGCCTAGTTCGCTGCTAATTATACCGGCTTCTCAGATTTCGTCTATTCAGGCCCAATGCAAGCGTCAAGCTCTTTGTGTAGATTTCAGTTTAGAGCTCCTTAAAGATTTTTTCTTTATCTGTGAGTAGTGGTCACAAACTCTTTAATTTTTAAAAAGTTAAAGAGCCCCATAACCATCGCCCAAGTTTAGCTTTCCGTGTTAGGCACTTCTAAGGCCAATGCACAGACTCCTACACATCCTGGATCCTAGTTAACAACCCACGCCTGAAGGAAATGTTTCTCATACTTGGGGGGTTGTGTTTGAGTGTTTTATATATAATCTAAGCACCTATGGGGTTGGGCCGCGGCCTCTCTCTTCGTGACACAGGCCCCCTTTGGAAACCTCCCGCAGTAACTTCTCACCCCAATAAATTAAATGCAGCCACAGTGTGGTCCATTACCCGGGGGTGTGAGGTGACGGCGCCTGTCAAAGGTGGCCGGCGGAATACAGACCCTTAAATATTCCTACAGATAATAAATATCTGTGGAAGGAACGGATGTAAATAATAGGTTCATATTCGTTTAGAAAGCTCTGGACTACAGCAATGAACAAACAAAATCACAGCCTTGATGAATGTCCCCAAGTCTTTCACAGGGGTGGGGGGCAGGTCTTGAAAATACTTTGTCCTGGGCTGGGAGGCCCGGCTTCAGGCGCTGAAGGCACCATCGCCTGTGCTAGTTCCTCATCGGGCCTCTAGGAATGTAAATACCACGAGTTTAGACAGGTCGGGCCCCGGAAAGTGCGAGCAGCGGTTATTAGCAAATCATTTTAATTCCGAAGCTGTCGAGAATATTTGCTTTCACTTGGCCGCATGGGGTTGGGATTACTAAGAGAGAAAACTGTTCTTGTCATCCTCTCCTTGTAGGCTGGGAAGCAGGGTCACTGAGTCCTGGGGTCACCTTTCAGAGGCTCCAGGCGAGTTCACACACGCACTTCGTGGCGAAGCCAGCTTTGCCCTGGGGGCTGCAGGCGCGCCCTTCTCAGCGCGAGCGGTGTTGGGCTCAAAAACCGAAGTTGAAACGCAAGGAGCAAGTTGCGGGAAGTCGGACGTCTGGAACAGATGTGGCTGCTCCACCTATAACGTTGGCTGTGTCTCAAACAAAAGCTCGTTGCTTTCTTTTAATTTGCCCTTGAATTTCATTATTTTGGCGCTCGATCTTTACCTATGCCTCTAGGCATCAGTTAGTCTTTTTTATTTTTCTAATTTATTTGTCTGTTGAGGTCCTCTATGCCTTCAATTTTTATCAGTCGTGTAGCTTTATTGGGAAAGGATAATTTTCCCCTTAGAATTGGGGAAAAGGATCAAATCTCCAATCCGTTTTTTCCTGGAATTTATCCTGCATTTACTTCCGGTTCGTGAAATATTTAAACCGTTAAACACGTCCATCACTGGTCAACTTTAGAGTTATTTTCTATTAAAAAAAAAGAAATATAATATTGGTGTGTGTGTATGTGTCTTATTATAGTCCACGTTAATCTCCCTTCCATGGGGGGGGGTATAAAGAAGAACATTTACACAATTTGCACGTGTGAATCTAAGTAGTTGTTCATCTAGAGTAACGATTTCAACCAGGCTTGATTTTTCGTTTTCATCTAATATCCAGAGGATATATACTTCTTTGTATTTAATATGCAGAGACATTAAAAACATTCAAAAACAACAAAACCAAACACCTCTTCTGGTGTAGTGGAGGGACCCGACNAGCCCAAGCTGTAACTTCCATGTAAACTAGAGCCTTGTGGATTGGTTCTGCGACAGTCTCGTCTCGAGCGCGGTCTGACGCGCAGCTCTGGGACACGCAGAAGCGCAAGCTGTCATTCTCGGTGGAAAGAAATCCCGCGTTAATGCTCGCCTGGGAAGAACCCTGGAAAGCCGAGAATTCCTACTAGCTGCAGCCCACTAAACGACGGGGACTGCAAGGATCACTGCCTGTCAGCCTTTTGACAAAATGGTGCTTGGCTGTATTTAAAAATTTTGTTCAGTTATTGTTGTTGCTGGGAATGTGAGCCTTTATGATGAAGACCTTCCTGGCCTTCCTGGGCAGGTAGGCTCTTTAGCTTTCAAAGCGATGGCTTTCATTTAGGGAGGGTCAGCCTTCAGGTGACACTTCCTCCAGTCTAACAGTCAACTGCAAGTTGTTTGGTCCACATCTGGGGCTTTTCGCGCAGAAAAGCCGATGGAAAAGCCTTGACTTGACTTTTACCATCACACCCCAAAGCGGGGCCCCTCCAGACTGCTCGCCTGGCCCAGTGGTGCCAC
The DNA here is from genome assembly GCF_008692635.1 of Crocuta crocuta. Classification (NCBI taxonomy): domain Eukaryota; kingdom Metazoa; phylum Chordata; class Mammalia; order Carnivora; family Hyaenidae; genus Crocuta; species Crocuta crocuta. The sequence continues at coordinate 10,180,994 of NW_027532002.1, forward strand.
TAGCGCGCTGTCTAGCACGAGTTACAGGCCCGGACCTAGCCAAGATCAGAGGCTGCAGGGCTTGCGCGAGTTTAAAGGGGGCTCTGCTACCGGAAGTCATTTGACAGATCTCAGGCAGGCCTTTCTTCTCATCTTTACTGCTCTGCAGAGCTTTGCAAATCTCTAAACACGCTGTAACCTTCTTCAAACAGTACTCCAGACACATTTGAGGGTGGAGTTTTACTTTAGGACCCGGTGGAATGGAAGCTGCATCTGCAGAGGCCACCTCCACAATCAGGTGTGTCCCCTTTCCAGCTCTCCTTGAGACCCTTACCTCCTCCAGTAAGCCGATTCCCCCGCCCCCATCCGCCCACCCAGCCCAGAAGCCCTCCAGTCTGGGGAGGCCTCAGAAGACTTCCTGTTAGGGAATCACCCTGCGCCCCTGCGGCGGCTGGCGGCGGGAGAACCTCTCGGGAACCTAGCGGGACCGGCGGGGGCGGGGCCGGTGATTTATGACACTGATCAACTTTTTAGGAAGCAGAAATTAACCTGAAGGGGATTAGGCTCGAGCTTTGAAGTTCACGGTTTTGTTTTCAACTCAGCCCTGCGATCAAACAGCTCTTGGTTCTTTCTACCCTCCTTCTCTACCTCCCTAGGTCTCTCATCACCTCACTCTAATCCCCCAGCAACTCATCCTGCATGGATCTTCCTAACAACAGCAACAACAAAATCTCCAGACGAGCGACTGAAGTTCCTGACTGTGACCTAGTGAACAGAGGCAACATACTGTCCCCTCTGACTTCGTGGAATCGTGTTTTACGTTTGAAACTGTTATTTATATTTGGAGGTCAGGAGTAGTAAATTTAAATCCGTTTTGTCTCTGTCTCGGTCTCTCTCTCGACTCCTTCCTGCTTCTTCCACTCTCGGGGATTAATCGTCCCTCGCAAAGCAGAAGCCCAGCCAGGGTCAGGGTGGTCAGTGGCTCTGTGGGTGACCACTGACTTCTCAGCGTGTCCTCCAGGCACCGCAGATTTGTGGATTTCTCCGCTAGTTGACTAGAAAATTCAAATCCAGACATGAAAGACCTCCCTCACCGCCCCGCACTGTTACCTTGGCCCCCTTTACTTCCATACCTCCAGACTCGCCTTCCCTCACACCCGCCTCTCCTCATTCCCCAAACTGCAGGTCTCCAAGGGGAATCTGTCTCCTGCGGTTTTTTCCCGCAGGCGCCTGCTGAAAAGGCAATTTCCTTGGGGGTGTGGTTGGGGCGAGAGAAAAACAGAAACCAGGATTGTTTGGGGCCTGAAACCATCCAAATTTTATTGCATCCGCTACAAAGTCAACTAACTCTTAATGAGCATCCAAGCGGAAAAAGGCCGAAGTTTACTCGGTGTTAAGGCAGAGGTGGTGGTGGTGATGTGGGGGTGAGGGGGGTGGGGAGTTAGCTTACTTCTTTTTCTCCCAACCAAAGTTTGCAACACCTGCCTGAGGGGCTCTTCCCAACGCCAAGAGTACAGACAAGAAAGTCAAAAGGCGTCAGGTTTCAGCTCCCTGAGATCGAAGATCATTCGGCCACGAGAACTGTAAGTTGGCCCTGTCTACAGCTTGTAATGACAAGGATAATCTGTCTTGTAATAAAAAACAGGACCCACACAAACAAACCCAGCATCCAACCACCTTCCACCGCGCCTCACTCTTTCTTAATAAGGGCCAGTGACAAAATTGCCATCCAGTTCCACCCAAAAAAGAGGAAGCAGTAGATCTTCCTTTTAATAACTTCCCAAAGTGTTACAAATAATAAAAAGGATGCATAAATCATCACGGGCGCGACTGAACGTGGACTACGGAAGGATTTACTTCTTTCAATCTTGGACTTCCAAAGGCGCTCTCATTGGCTGCTTCCTAGTAGCCCGGCCCCCAAATCCGCCCTCTTATTGGTCTGTCAGAATGGATGACGTACGGAAAGGGCGTGGCGTCGGTCGGGGCCAAGGTCCAACAGTGCGCATGCGTCCTATGGCGTGAGTGTATGATTGACAGCAAGGGGAGGTGTGCGCGCGTGCGCATGAGTGAGACTGTGGTGGTGGGGTGCTGGTAGTGTGGGGTGATGGTGGTGATAGTAGTGGCGATGAGTGCTCGAATTGAAGCTGCTCTGCCCGCTCCGTGGGTGTAGTCTTCTTCGCGGGCATTTTCCGCTAAGTCAGAAGGGCTGACAGTTAACAGACTGCGACTCACGGGCTCGGGAGACTGGAAGCGATTTAGTGAGGAGGGTCTCCAGCAGTAGGCTAATTGGGGAAAGAGGAAAGAGAAGTAGAAGGCATGCTATACTGTGTCTGAAGAAGATACTTAAAAACATCGAGGAAGAGATTTAATTTTACCGCTGTGCCGGTTTGTGCATTTCTTGTAAAGCATACACTAAATCACTCTTCGTATCACAGCCCAGCCTTCGTATGCACCACACACCTCATCCCCGCTCTTCTCAGCTCTGACCAAGCCCGGGCCGGTTCCCCTGCAGTCACAGGTACGAGCACATCTTGGTCTCCTGCAGTCATGCAAATCAGGCCGAACTTTCAAGGCACCCTTGAAACACTGTGATAATCCTTAACTGGAAGAAAGAAAGCAAAAAAGAAGTTAAAAAAAGAGAGAGAGAGAAAGAAGAAGAAAAAATGAAAGAGGAAGGAAAAAGAAAAGTAGAAATTTGTAGCAACCAGTTAAAAAAATAGTGTCAAAAATAAATAAAATACCGAAGAGAAAACCCGACTGGTTGTTGAATGTAAAGCTTAAAATTAATTCCCCAATCTGGTTAATGTCATAGAAACAACTCCAGTTTATTGCAGTGCTTTTTGTTAACGCTTAGTACAAAATTCTTCGGAGGCGAGGGCTGGCTTAGCAGAGAGGAGAAACGTTGCTCCGTTGCCCTGTTGCATCCAAATTCTCACTTCGGCCAAGTTTCTTCGGCGTGTTGGGGCTGGACAGAAAGGCTGGGGAGTGTTTTCCTATCGCAAATTCTTAGGTCCTTGCTTTGTGTTTGCATAGATTTCAGGGGGATAATAAAAGTCTTATAAGGCTGAACATATTTTAAATTACAGTAGACTTAGTCGAATTTTGTAGCTAGCAAATCAAAGCTTCGGTTTTACGAATTCTGAGATTTAAAACTGGCAAATACCGCTTAGTAGGCCCTGAGATTTTTCCCCCGCTTTGTTTTCATTTTGGAGTGTGTGTGTGTCGGGGGGAGGGGGAGAACAAAAGTACAAATACAAATATTACAGATGCTCCATTCAAGTACTGTCCTCTCTGTGAGTGCGCGGTAAATAAATAAAAAGCAGAGTGATAGAAATATGTGAGTGTTAAAAGCAAAATGATGTTCTTTAAAATTTTCCCCTTGGTGCATTTTTTTCTTCTGAAGCAGTGCTTTCGGCTTGCCTAAGAATTGAAAACTGTTTTTACTCTATCACAGTAATTTTATTTAGTAGCCCATGTTCACCTAAAAGTTTGAAATCGTTTTCGATACGTAATTATTAGCATTAATATTCTCTTTGCCTTTTGTTTTGCCTTTCACTATTCATCAGTACTTTAAAGCAGCAAACATTAAATACAGTTAGTAAACGAGGCTTTGATAGCTGCTTGGTCTCGTTTAATTGCATGTCTTTATTTTATTAGGTAAACATACGCTTAAATTTATTTTAAAATAACGGGCAAAATAATGTTTTCCTTTCGTTTTGCTAGAACAAAGTGATTTTTCATTCTTCTCCGTCGGATTCTTTCCTGTCCAGCTGCCACAGCCTACTGACAAGCTCCTAGCGACCCAAGGAAAAGTATGCAAATTTCAGATGATTGACACCTAGAGTAGAAACCAATCACGCCGGAGTCGGTTGCTGATTGGTTGACAACAATTTTACGTAAAATTGACGTTTTAAAAGCCTACCATCCAATCAAGGCAATGCATGCAAATAAAGGAAGGTGTCATATTACCAGTGCCGGAGATACTTGAGCACGCCCTCACGTGTTCAGTAGTGGATATTGCACAATTGCCGGCAGGATCCTCTAAATGAAAGCAGTAAAATGTTCAACTCTACAGCTCGCCTTGGCCTTTCCTAAACTTGTATGTCACTGGCATATAAATGTATTCTGTTTAAAAAAAACAAGAGATATATCGTGCACGATACGTTGGTTTAGTCTAGAACTCTGTGTAACTCTGAATTTCCAACGTACAGAATTTCCCTCTACGTTCAATCTCTGTTTTTAAATCAATCCTTCGTGAAGGAGGCTGTTTGCCCTCTTGATTTCAAAAGGAGGAGATTTACGAAGCATTTCCCTGGAGAAACCCACTCTAGGCACAGATGGTCAGGAAATTTGGCTTCTTCAGCGAAATTCCGCGTGGCACCGCCAGATGGCATTAAGGATCTCCTTCCAGTCCCCGTACCTTCCCGACCTCCCCCGTGCCCCGCAAGTAATTTAGAAAAATTGAAAACCAAACACTTTTATATTTTATAGCTAAGTGAAGTGAGAACGTACTCGCACTGTTAAGGAGCTGCATATTACGAAAATAAGCTTTGTTTGTTGCTTTAGTGTGAAACTTACTCTTGAGATTTCGCCCAGGAAAGTTGGCGAATAAAATACTCATCCAGCTAGAGCGTTTGCAAACACATTTTCTTAAAGCAAAGTGTTCACCTTAAGCACAACACCAAGCGAGCTAAAAAAGTAAGGGTAACGATCGGCTAGGTTTCTTCAGAGCCTCAGATATTAAACCAAGATCGAGGGTGAAGCTAAATCTCCCAGCGAGCGGTCTTCCGCGAGCGGAGTTTGGCTGGACCCGTGGGGCCGAGGTTGGATCGAGCTCCTGTTAGGGCAGGGTAGCCTTTCCAGGGGCTTATTTTGGGGTCCCGATTACAGATAGGGAAGATGTTCTTTCCATTTGTAAGTCACTGTAATTGGAAGGGAGTGCCTTTGTTTTGCCAACCCGGGCGGCAGCTGTGGGGATGGGAGCCTGGAAAAGATTGACTTCCACTTCTCATCTGCTTTCCTTTTTATGAAAATATCTGTTTTTCTGTTTGAATTTGTCAGGAAGAGAGGGATTCGTGCTACTCCTATCTCAAGGCCAGACTAAGGGCTAATGGTATTTGCACAGGACCGAAGGGAGGAAAGAAGGAAATACCCAAGTCAAGTAGCAAGTAAGGCCATTTACAGGTTCACCGCTCTCTTCTTGGGAAACTTTGCTTTCTTTACTCATTTTTTTTTACAAGCAGGATAATTCTACACTTACTTTTGATCACTCTACTCCATAATTATGCAGTTTAAACTTGCAGTCAGGAGTAAAAACAGATCTTAAACAGGCGTATTTATTACTTAAACAAAAATCTTAAACTAGCCATTAAGCCCACGTCTTACAAAAAGGCAGATTCATTGGGTTTGCTCCTTGTGCTTTGTCTGTGGACTTTTGTTTAGTCAGGAAGTAACGGTTAGGGCGCCCATGAGGACTCACGTCTGCCCCTGACATCCTAACTGTGGGTAATTGCCTACCGTAGCGTCATATCCCCAGTGTCTGCAAGCACAAGGTTCTCCACATTTAGTGATCAACCCCAAAAACTGTAGGTAGGAAAACTCCTCACACCCAATCACAGAGACCTACAAAATGGAATAAAATTCTTTTTTAATTTCGAACTGCCACTTTGGATTCGTTAGGTCAAGTTGAACCGTACGTTTCTTTTATCCACTATCTGATTCCCCCCTCCACCCCCCACCCCCAAGCAAACTTAGGATCGTAGAGCATCACAGGCAGGCTAACAGTAAAGCAAACATTTTAGGGAGCACTTCTTTCTCTTAGGCAGCGAACACCGCAACGTAAACTCTCAGGCGATCTAAAAGAGCACCTTTGCTTTCTAAGCACAGTCTCGCTGCTTTCAAGTTTGTTTCTTGCGCTGCAAAAAGGGGGGCACATTGTGTTTAGACCGCGGCGGGGCCCAGGGCCTCAGGGAGCCAGCAGCTCCCCTCCCTAATCTCGGAGTCTGAGTTTCTTTTGCTTCCCCCCAGTAAAACCGGGCCCAAAAGTGCGTATCTGGCTCCCGCCGCGCGGCCGTGACGGCTGCATTCGGGGGCTTGGTCGCTGGGGGTGGGAAAGGCCGGCGGAGCGCGGGGCGGGCGCGCGGGGCAGNCCAGTAACGGGGTCCTGGAGGCCCACGAAGCACCTCCCGCGCCGCTTGCCCCCCCCAGCGGCTCGCTCCTTGCCCCTTCCAACCGAACAAGGCCAATTCTTTTCTCTTTTCCAGCGACTTGGACCCCCAAAGCCTGTCGTCCCAGAAAGTGCAGCGTAACTCGGTGTGGGGAGATTAGTCAATAGCAACCAGGGGCCACCGGCAAGTCACATTATCTCTCTGGGACTCAGTTTCCCATCTGTAAAATGAAAAGGCTGTTTTAGGATCTCTGCTTTTTTTTTTTTTTTTTTTGGCNTGGGTTTCCAGAAGGTCCGTTTCCTTGCGCGTTTACTGTTGCTCCAGCCCCCTCCTTCCCCACACCCAGGTGGGCACCGGGACGTCCCAGAGTGCCGCCTCAGGCCCCGAGGGCTGGGCCCTTTAACATTTGGGGAGCAGAGCCCTGGCCACGTGGATTTCAGAGAAGCCACCAGGGGGCGGTAGAGCCCAAGGATAGAGAAGCCGGGTGGCGCAAGCTTTTTGCAAAAGTTTCTCAAACTCGTCGATGCTTCCTTTTCCTATTTGCTTGACTTGTAAATAGGACAGAGTTTTTTTTTTCTTCTAAGCTCTCATTTGGTCATCAGCGCTGAGGTCGATGGATGCCGCCTGAGGTTCATGGGGGCATGAAATACAAAAGCGTTAATGAAGAACAGGCTAGCACCCCCCCACCTCCCAAGACCCAGGGACCAAGCAAAACCGAGTTGAGCGCAGACGGCTAACTTGAAATGCAAAACTTTGGTTCCGATGCTAGGCACACTTAGTGAGCCTTGGGTCTCGGAGAAAGAAGTGGAGACAAGGGCTAAAGTCATTGCGACAGTGAGGATGCACTCTAGTGTTTTTTTTTTTTTCCTGATTGTTTTGCAGAGATTGGGTTTATTTTGCGCTCGTGAACGGGAGGTAGGCTGGTGGGGTGGGAGAACGCAGAGGAAAAGGTGAAAGATATTCTCAGGCTGGGGGAGGAGATGGGGATGGTTTAGCTCCGAGAACTCCAAAGCGGCAACTTTTTAAATTCTAGAAAGATTCTGTCTGCGTGTGAGAGAGAACCACGTCCCTGCCCCTGTCTCCAAGAGCAGGGTCGGCCTGTTCTTTTATTTGTTTCCTGTGAATGTTTTACAATACGGATTAGCGGGGCCTCCGTGGAAACTGGGCCTTGCTCACCGCCAACAGCCACGGGATCTTTAGGAGAAAACGTGTTAGGCTGAAATACCATCTTTTCCCACATGTGCAAGCCTCTTGGATTGTGTTTGCTTTCAAAGTCCATAAATGTTTTTATTAAACTATATCTTTCTTGTGGCCCCTGCACATATAAAGTGCTCACAGCATATGTAAACGCTTCCATTTTGGTCCTCCGTTAGGAAAACTTTGTAACTCCGCAGTAAATATTTGCTCTAGGGTGAACCTTGGCAAGCGAGCGCGTAAAGTCTAAAATCTGGTTTCACTGTGTGTGTTAGTGTGCACATGTGTATGTTTTAACAGTATATACATATATATCTATATGAAAATGTGCGGTACAGCTTGGTATTTGTACTTCTTTGCTGCACATGGGGAGGTATGATGACTGTAATTACTTGAATGACATTTAAAAATTAACAAATTCTCTTTCAAATTCGATTCTTCCTTGTGTGCTGTCAGCCCTCTCCCCCAAATCATGCCAATTAAACGTTCTTACAATGTCACCCTTTTCTAACACTCTTTAATGGAGCGAGTTTGGAGGTCGATTTTGAAGCACTCACGTGTAGTTTTTGCTTCCCAAATTCTACCTCCGCCATAAGAAGGTAAATGTGAAACAAATCATGATCGGCATCGTTCTTATGTTTATACATTCATTTCTCTTAACATTTTGATTTGCAAGCCCTGCCAAAAAATTTCAGAGAGGGAAATGAGGACAGTTGGGTAGCGAGGCGCCTTTCGGAATTGGGATTTTAGGTTCTCATCCCCGGAGGAAAATTCGGATTGAGGCTACATTTCTGTCGTGAAAGAGACTTCAGTTTTGTGAAGACATTGGATCTGAGGTTGATTAAAGAGAACTCCATGGAAAATTATTTTCAAGTATGAAAACTGTGGGGCTAGGGCTGTGTGTTAGCCACCTTTGAGAGAGTAATCGGGAGTTAGTAGCTCAGTTCAGCTTCGAGAGCCTTGACAATGAGTTGCCATCTGTGGCTTCCCGGGTGTGCCCCCTGCGTCTGGAGGGGACATGGCATAGCTGCTGAGGGAGCCCAGGTCTGCCCCCATTTGAAGGACATTTTCTCTTTTCTCCCTTTCCTTTCTTTCTTTCTTTTTTTTTCTTTTAAACAATAGACACGAAAGGAAAAAGACTATGCTGAGTGGCAAATCCAGAACGCAGCTCTTTCCTCTGTCCTAGGGGGGCCTGGGGACACAGATCTGCCTTTTCGGAGAGAGCCCCTCACGAAGGACTAGAACTCATTGCTTCCGGGTGATGGGGACTGTGCTCCGGAGCCTTTGCTACTTGCTTCTTTTCTTTCTCTTCCCATCATCCCTGTGGCTGCCCTGTACTGCAAAGATGGTGTGTCTTCTGCTCCTCATGTGGACTAGAGGGGTTTTATTTATTCCAGTGACTGCTGCAGAGAGAGAATGGTGCTCTGAGCAGGGAGAAAACAGGCCCCTAGGTACCCGTGTGCTGTGGGGTGGGCTGGCTGTTAAAGTTGGAGTAGCCTTTGTCCAGAGAGCTCCATGTACACCTCCTCCCGTGCAAACATCGGCCCTGGAAAACATCATGTGGATCTGAGTCACTCTCTGGAGGACCTGCTTCTCAGAGTTTGGTTTGGCAGTTCGGGCAGATATAATCCTTCCTCTCATATTTTCCCTGCCCTTTTGAAAAGTAATCCCTGTCAGTCTGCTCACACCGGGGGCACTTTAAGAGATGGCCTAGAACCATATAAAGGGGGTCCTTTAGGCATGGCCTTTTGGTAGCTGGCACTATTTGAGGCTGTCCCAAATGGGGACTACACCCTGTGAATGAAGTGTTAACGCAGATGTGTGAGTGTGAGCGAATCCGTGGGAACGGGGGCTGTCCGTTGCAGATGTTGGGGGGAGTTAGAGAATTCTGAGCCACGTGGGCTGTGCGAGTCTGAAGGAAGGTTCGTTCTCTTTTGGTGCAGCTGGTAAGCGTTGTTGCCCCGGAATCGGCCTCAGTCCATCCACGCTGGGCAATGACTGAAGTTATCTGACCACTGAGAGTGTGAAAGAACTTAGAAGAGGGGTAGGCAGTTACGTTTATGGCGCTGGAGACATGGTGTGGGCAAGCCTCTGTGCATATCGAGATCCTGTATCTTTCTGCAAGATAGCGGATGGGTCACTGAATCATACTTCTGCAGAACTTTTTTCACCACTTGTGTCCAAAAAAAATACGAGCTACGTAGCTGACTTTACATTATCTAGAGTCCGCGTTTAAACATAAAACCCAGGTAAAATTATTTTAACATTTTTTATTTAACTCAGTATTTCCGAAGTCTTTTTTCAACATATAATCAACATAAAGTCAGTGGAGAGATTTTTTTACATTCTCTTTCCCCTCCACGTCTTCACTATTTGATAGGTACTTAACCCTCACAACACTTATCTTAATTCACGTTTTGGGTGTTCAGGAGATGCATGGGGCCAGTGGTTATTGTATTGGACAGTGCAGTTCTAGAGAGTTCTATGTCTAGAAAGTCTAGATGCATGTACAAAGTCAAGAGTAGGTTTCCTCCCACAATTCTGTTAAGAGTGAACAGAACTTTTAAGTATCAGTGAAAAGACTGAAGAAAGTAGGTTCTGAAACTTTTCACGGTGTCCTTTTAGCTTTGAAAAGGGGAGTCCTAGGCCCCAACCTATGAATTGAGGAACATCTGGTGTTTGAAAAAAGTGGGTGATACCTTTTAGGGATTTCATTCTATTTTAAAATGTTTATTTTTAAGTATAAAATAAATCTCTCCCTGTTACAGAATACCTCGACAATATAACATATAGAAAAATAATCAACATCATCTGCAATCTCACCAGCTAGAGATAACCACCCTTCAAAGTTCTGGGAGATTGCGGTCCTTATATGCAGAGTGTTTCCCTAGTTGTGATTATACTGAAAATGTGCTTATCTATCTTGCTGTTTGTTATTCATTCACTGTTACATCAGAGACATCTCTGTAGGTTGTTAAAAGTTCTTCATAAGGGGGCGCCTGAGTGGCTTAGTCGGTTAAGCGTCTGACTTTCGCTTAGGTCATGATCTTGCGGTTCGTGGGTTCGAGCCCCGCGTCGGGCTCTGTGCTGACTGCCGGCTCGGAGCCTGGAGCCTGTTTCAGTCTGTGACTCCCTCTCTCTCTGACCCTCCCCTGCTCACGCTGTCTCTCTCTCTCTCTCCTAGAAATAAATAAAACATAAAAAAAAAATTAGAAAAAAGAAAAGTTCTTCATAAGATAGTTTTTAGCATTGGGATGGGTGGGCTAGAGCTGGTGACTTTTGGTAGAGAAAGTGTGCTCATTAAACGGTGACCAGGACAAACAGACTACTTTAGGGAACAGTTGCCTACAATGGGGACGTCCTCATTCCCTCATATGGGGGGCTTGCCTTCCATGACCTCATCACCCCAGGTGACCATAATGCCTTCTACACCCGTGCTTCTTTTTTAGAGAATAGACGTAAATATCTTAGAAAACAGTCATCCTTCCTTGTCCCAGTCACCCACCCAAATGTGACACATTTGGATTATGATGTAAGGGTAAAAAGTAAACTATTCAGAAGAGAGGTGGAATTGAAAACAAGGACGCTATAAAGATACCCATATAGCATTTTTTTCTTCTGTCTTGTTGAATCTGTGTCCCCTAAGATATCACAGGACCCCTTGGGTACAGGTACCTTGCCACATTTGGATGAATCATAGTTGGATTTATTTTTCTTCCTCCTCTGGCCCTCTTTCCCACCATTTGTCCTTTTTGTAGGCTCTGGTGACATAAATCTTGTGGAATGTTGGCTATGCACATAGCATGAAGGATTCAAACTCTTCCATTTCAGGCGGGCTAGCCAACATAAGCAACAGAGGGTGGTGGAGACTGGGGACAGATATGACTGGAGGAGGCAGGGGTAGAGGGACTCTGGAAAGAACACATGACATTTGACAATGACAGCTTCGAGGGTACTCCACTTCTGGAAGTTTAGCCAAAGGTGACTTGCAGTTGACTGACGATAACCGGGTAATAATAAAGTCCATTGGAAAGGGCACCATTATGAACGGCCATTATTATTTCTTCCTCTGTATATCCAAAGGCCTGTGGGCTGTCTCCAGCCATAGTTTGCTTCTCTGGACCCAATCGTGATTCAGAGTGGTGTCTGGATGCTACAGACTTCTCATCCGGGAATCCAGAGACCTGCCCTCAAGGAAAACCTCAGCACCATATTTCTGTAGCATGTCTATTCTCTTCCTAATCATGGCTTCCCAAACTTGGAAGCCCCAACCTTTGGGCTGGAGGTGCTGGAGGCTCTTTAACAGCCGTCTCTTTGGCCTCACACCTTCTGTCACAAAAGAGCATTTTTCCTGACTTGTTGAAGGATTTGAAAGCACACAAGTGCTGGGGGGATTGTATTAAGCCGGCAAATATTAATACAAGTTTACTTAAAACCGGTGGCTCTTCTCTTTCTTGAAACAGCAGAGTTTGCACAGTTTTTTTTCTTCTTCTTCCTCCTCTGGAACTCTCTTTGGCCAAAGCAGCTCAGGGCAGGGAGTTTGAAGGGTATTTTGTTTCTAAAGTGGGCAGTCTGTAACATAGTGGACCTTTTAACATTGCACTGACAGACACTTTCAGGGCTAATATAATTGATGTATTCATAGGAGCTTAAGCAAAATAGCTTTCCAAAGGGGAGAAAAACTTGTCTTTTCACCTAAGCACTGACCGATTTGTGGTTTGGATGCTTATACCAGATATTAAACAGACTCGATGGAAAAGGTTTGTTCGCCTCAAGTTTGACTTTCCCTCGTCTTGTAATTTTTGGCCCCGTGTCAAGTTCTTGGCCATTCCCCTGCACGCCTTGGGTCGAGGCCAGCGCCACGGGCTTGCTCTCTCCATGGTGTTGACAGAGTGTTTTTCAGCTGTACCAAAGGCCACAGATTTTATGTCAGACTTCAAGATGCACAGCTTGATAAACATGTCTGCCTCTGGCGATTGGCAGCATTCTTTCTGGAAAAGAAAACAAAAATTGTTTTACATAAATAAGGAAAGTGGTATGAATAGCATAGAATAACACGACTTGGTAGGTGTGCCTGGGTCCTGAGCTTTTTTGCAGTACGTTTTGCTCTGTAGATTGATTTATTTTTGAATTCTCTTCTCACTCCACCACCGTCTCATTGCTCACAGCAGCCATATGTGTCTAGCTTGGTGACAAATAAACAAATCAACAACTGATTTGCTTGGAAAATTGGGAGAGTGGGAAACAAATCCAGGATGGTGTTTTGGAAAAGCATCTTGGCTTTGTGTAGATATTTTATTATTCATGGCGGACGGAATGGCCGACATCAAAATACCTTTCATTCACTGTAATATAAAGCAACCCCGTGATGCTATGTCTCTTTGATATTTTCCAGTGGAGTTTTCTTTACCTTCACTTTTTTGTCTTGGCCAGGTGTCGGGCCACTAAGTTTGGGAGGGGATCAGCACACCTGTATGACATAGATCTTGGTTCTGTGTTAGCTGGGAAACTCATCTTTTTGGGACTGACCAATTCCCACAGTCAGAAGACTGGATGATTTTTTTCTGACAACTCCTAAGAATCAGAGAGGAGTCTCGGCTTATCACTTAGACTTCAAAGTCTCTTGTTGGGAAGGAAGAGGGAAAGGCACGCCTCAGGAGGTGGTACCCCGAAGCTGCTTTGCCATTGGGGAGATGCCCTGGAAGGTAACAGTGGCTTCTTCAGCTTGAACTTCCCTTTGGAAGACTGATGAGATGCTAAAGGAGTCTCCAGCAAGCCTGGGTGGCCATGCGGCTTAGGGCTGGCCGGGGAGTCTCTTGGATCCACATTTGCTCACCTGGATGGTGACGGCTGAAAGATGGGGGCTGTAGGGACTCTTGGAGACTGCTCGCGGGATTCCTCAGTGGCATTTAACATCAACCACCCCTCCCCCAGGACCCACTGAAGAGCCCAGCACCAGACTTCTGATGTCATTGCAGGCCTATGATTAAACACCAGCTCCAAGAGCAGCCCAGTGACAGGAAGGGTCATCAGTAATGGGTCTGAGAGGGGTTTCAAGGCCCAGGGTAATATTTTATTCATTATCAATGTTGGCTGAGGAACTGTGAATCTGTCTGTTGCTTGGTAGCACTTTATCTGACACCTCCCCAGGGTCAGTGCGGAAGCTCACAACCACTGGAATGCAGTTTGTGTTTGATGAGCGCGCGCGTGCGTGCGCGTGTGTGTGTTGTAAACACGGGATATTAGTGTCTTAGCAGGTAACAGAGGTGAATAGTGATGAAACAATTCATTAGTCCAAATCAACTTTCGAAAGCTACATCGGGGCACCTGGGTGGCTCAGTCGGTTAAGTGTCCACCTTCGGCTCAGGTCATGATCTCGCAGTTTGTGGGTTCGAGCCCCGCGTTGAGCTCTGTGCTGACAGCTCAGAGCCTGGAACCTGCTTTGGTTTCTGTGTCTCTCTTTCTCTCTGCCCCTCCCTTGATCATGCTCTCTCTGTCTCTCAAAAATAAATAAAAGTTAAAAAAAAAAAGGAAAAAGAAAAGAAAGCAACATCAGAAATAAAAGTGGTTGATCCTTAGATGTGGTGATCTGCATGAACATACATAGGGATGCATATCTATGTGTGCCTGTATATATACACACATCTATGTTGTTTTTGAGGTTCTAGAATGAGCTTTGAATTTTTGACACCCTCAGTCACATGCTGAAGAGCCATTGTGTGCACCTGTTCTGTCTGTGAAGGGCGGGTTCCTAATCTGGGTGCAGGCTCAGTGGTCCATGGTGGGGGCCCCAGCAAGGTCTGGGAATCCTTATAATCATAAGTCAGTGTTTTCATGGAGGGCTAAGTTATGCAGCCTCTCCAAGCTCTTCTAGGCATCTGTAAGATGGGGGGAAATAATACCCGTCTCACCAAGCTAGTGTGAGGGGTTACATGAGAAAATGTTTGCAAAGCACCTAACACAATGCTGGGCCCCCAAAGTGTTCTCTAAACATTAGATGCTATTATAAGTATTGTTATTGTGATGTGCCTCTGTGGATTTTAAATGGATATAAAACCTATAGATATTTACCAGCTTTTCAGAGGGGACTTTGGACCAAACCGGGCATGGACTGCTGTCTTTGATCTGGCTACTGAAGAATAAATCTTTTACGGAGTCTAAGTTGCTTTGTCAGAAATGGAAGATGAAGGCATGTGATTTGTGAGTTTGACTGATCCGGGGAAATTCCTTTGGTCCCCGGGAGGCAGGAAGACTAGGCGAAGTTTTTATGTCACTCCTGTTTTTCTTCCACCTTCCATTAGTTAAAAAAACCTTTTTTTCCTCTTACTCTTCCCACTTTACTTTTTCCCCTGAATAAAGTCCACAGGGCATAGTCCTCCCTTTTGCACCACACACAATCCTGTCTTCGCTTGCATTCTCTTGGTGTCTTGGTTATTATCATCACAGTGATACCTTTTTAGCATTTAACTTCACGATTACAAAATAGAAGTTTCAACGGTAAACTGCAGCCTTTCTTGTGGCATGAGTAAATGTGGCTATTTCCACTTTACAGGTTTGCAAACTGAGGCAGAGGAGGGCACATTTATTCTGTATGTACAGAGTCAGAAATAGTTACTTTCGATTCGGGTTATGCCAAACCCAAGTGCCAAGTAAAACATCACAAAGGGGACGTCCTCCAAGCAGTGACCCCAGGAATCCAGTTACCACAAACTCTGTCGGGGAGGAGGTGGCTCTCTCCTGTCATAAATCTGCAGACCCTTAGCTATGGCTGAATGGTTGAAACTACACTCCTGATAATCTCCATGATTTTTCACATTGGAACGAAGACCAATAGCTGTGAAAGTTACAGAATACCAAATTACACGCAGTAAAAATAGACAGTCAAGCCCTTCATCTAAAAATTAACTTAACTGCTTGAGGAAAGATATGGTTATAAAGTTAAATGGCGTAATTTCGTGTATGGAAATGGCTGTCCTTTCTTATATTTAAAATTTACCTTAGGACATAATTACCTCTCCACAAAGCCAATTTCTAAATGGGAAACATTCCCCTGGCTGGATGTTCTTTCCATTTCTTGGGGGCCCCTGTGGAATAGCACTACTCAGTGACCCGGGGAGAAAGTGTCAGCGCTCAGAAGCAAACTTCCTCAATGGAAGCCTCCCTGGAAACTGGCCTCCTTCACCATTATCTGTTCTCATCTCGAGGCAGCCCGCCAGCTTCCCAGCCTATGGATTTTGGCGGGAATTCTCCTCCGAGAAGGAGGCTCTAGGGGGTGAGAAATTGACCCAGTGTGTGGAGGGGTCTCTGCTGGGGTTCCCAAGGAGGAGACCAGAGGGATCGCTGTTTAGCCAACTCACTTTGTCTTCCTCAAATCTTCTGGCTGACTTTAGAGCCCCGCGTCGTTCTGATGGGGCATCCTATTGTGTATGAGCAAGATGCTAATTCGGGATCCTTTTGCAAATGGTGTTCTCTTTTCCTGTTTGCCAGTAACACCGTTTCTTTCTGGAGTTCAGTCCAGTAAGCCTTCCACGTTGCCACAGCTCTTCAGTAGCCCCGTAGGAAAATCTGATGTTGATTTTGTCTGAATGTTTGGTATAATCAAGGAAGTGAAGTCTTCTGTGCTCTTCTAATCCTTTTTTTAAAATTCTTTTTTAATGTTTATTTATTTTTGAGAGAGGGAGAGAGACAGAGACAGAGAGCATGCATGAGCAGGGGAGGGGCAGAGACAGAGGGAGACAGAGAATCTGAAGCGGGCTCTGTGCTGACAGTGGAGACCCCGATGCGGGGCTCAAATTCGTGAACCATGAGGTCGTGACGGGAGCCAAAGTGGGCCGATTAACAGATTGAGCCACCCAGGCGTCCCTGCGCTCTTCCAATCTTAACAGGAACGGAAGCCCCATGCAACAACGTCATGACTTATAAAGCCAAATATTCGTGCTTATACTCTGGCTCCTGAGTCCCAGAGTCTAGAGGTTGGAGCCGCTTTGTTCATTCATGACACATTTGTCCAGCCCCTACTTCATTTGAGGCATTCCTCTGGGTGCTGTGTGGACTATAAAGATGGATGGGACCCCGATCCTGCTTTCCAGGATGTAGACAAGGGGGGGAGAATGAGGCATCTGCATATTGAAGCATGAATGAGGTGTGTTGCATGAGTGTGAGGCATGAATGAGGTGCAGGATTTCTATGGAAGGTCAGAATCAAGAGAGATTGTTTCTAGCTTTGAGGAGGGGCAAGGCTTTTTGGAGGAGGCAGCATTTATCTAGGGGAGTACCGTGGGCAGATCCAGAAGAGGTGACATAATGTAGGAACGGGATTTTGGCTTTATGTTCCTTTTGAGGATAATTCTAGGTCCTTACATTCTTTATGGAAATTAGGGCTAGCGATGATCAGCATGGGCTTTTCTCAGAACCCCCAACTTTAGTTTCTTTCGTACAAGTCAGCTAACTGTATGGCAAGGAAGTGTAAAAATAAAAAATGCAAAGAGAAAGAGCAAGTCAGCACGGGCATTATGGATCATAAAGAGCATCTCTTCTACACTGGAATAATTCATCAGGTCATAGTGCCAGATAAATATAATCTCGAGTCGAAAACCATGAGCAAAGTTTCAAAGTCCTCAATTTCCAAATGGCTATCACATGGCCTTGATCTGTTTACAGAAGAAATCGCAGTGGAATAAGGCAATCACCCTTTCCTGGAGAGCAAGAAGGATGCATTTCCTGGCGCTGTAAATAGAACCTCTGTGAGCCTGGCCACCCCCTCTTCTCAGGAGGCTGCAGACGGTGGATGGTAACAGCCCCTGTCTTTTGGGCAGGAATAATTAATGGAGAAAGTGTAGGTTTGTGGCTTGTGAGCAGCCAGGGTGAAACGACTTGTCCATTTCAGCTTTTGCCTAAACCACTGGGACACGTACTTCCTGAGTCAGTGGTGATCTTGCAACGCTAACAAAAGACCCCCATTGATCATTGCCCTCTCGTAATTGCTGCCAGTGTGAGGCTGTCCCTCAAAACTTGTTGACATCTCTTGACAATTTAAATCTGGCCCATGCTAAGGGCCCCAAGCCGTCATAACGCAGGGCGAAGAATGAAAAGGCAAACAGGAACCTTAGCGTCAAACTCAAGTTCAGGGTGCAACAGTGCTTCTCTAGTGATGACATTTAATTGTGTATTGGGAGCCTTTCCAGTAGAGCCTCCAGGTTTTGCTTGGTCAGGGAGGTTGCTGGAAAGCGAACTCTTAGGTAGCCCCATAATGTTTCAGAAATGAGACCTCAAGAGGCAGTGTGTATCCAAGAGTGCATCAACATCTGCTTGCATGTGAAAACAAAGGTGTGTTAGGACGCACCAGAAGGAAAGGTCTCACCCTGGGGGTGGGGGTAGAAGTTGGAATTTTGCATCCTAAACACTGCTTTGCAATTCATCTGGACTCAAGCTCAGCTAACTGTCACGAGGGCTCAGCTAACGGTGGCCTTGGGCCAAATCGAGCCCAATGCCTGGTGTAAATAATGTCTTACCGGAACACAGCCACACCCGTTTGTTTAGGTGATGTTTATGGCTCTTTGGCTCTGCAAGAACAGAGCTCAATGGCTGGGACTGAGACCCTACGACCCACAAAGCTGCACCCTATTCAGCCTTTTACAGAAGAAGTTCCCTCTAATGGATAAGACCGGATGACAATTTTCCTATGAAGTCACCAAATTAAGGTTTCAGTAGGGAGTTCTGTAATCTCAGAGAAGCCTCAAAATTAATTGTGCTTTGAAGCCTGGAGAGCTGGATCTAGGACATTGAGGCTTCAGTCTAGCCTTATTACGAAGCTTTCATACTCTTTTGCGTTAATCTGGTTCTGTTTCCCCAAGACGCCAGTGCCTGTAGCTAACAGGTCTAGCCTCCCACGAAGTAGGGAACATGGGAAAACTGATAGAGTCGGATGGCCCTATGGCCCATGGAGCCTTCAAGGTCTAAATGGCTGATTTCTTCAATGGAGGTATAAATGCTCAACACAAGCCTTTGACTGGCATTCGGTGTGGATGACTGTAAACATTTCTAGTGCCACATGTAGCTTTAGCAGAAGTTAGGCAGGCTTGTTGTTGGCATTCCACAGTTAATTTCAGATTTCTGGACTGCTTAGAGAAAGAATTCTTTTTTACTGTTTACAAGGAATTAACTTTCAGGCACCAGATTGCTATGATTGTTCAAAATTTAGTAGTTGTTTGAGTTGAGAGCTCTCTAAAATGTACCATATACTCTTAGTAGGAAAGTTCCTGGTTTTGGTCTGTCGCCCACATGGGAACTGAACTGAGACCCACTGCTAGGGGCTCCCCTTCCTGTTTTCTTCCGCTTTCTACCCCCAGACTCGTAAGCTCTCACACACATAGAGAAGATGTCCTTTGCTTTGAATGAAAGCCGCTGGGTTGATGTGTTGAGAAAGATTCTGAGGATGCAGCTAGGAGTGGTAGAAAAGAGCTCCATAATGCATGATTGACGTGTGTGAGGGTTCAAGAGGGGAGATTAGGTATTTTATGCTACACAATTCCAATTCTCATTCTGTGGCTTCAAGGGCTTCTGAACGGCAGAGTGGTGGGTTTTTTTTTTGTTTGTTTGTTTTGTTTTATTTTTTTTTGTTTTTTTAAATCAACTCTCTACTCTGTTGTTAGCAGTTCTGAGATTCTGTGTTCCCATGGCTGGGTCTTAGCATCACCTCACATTATGTTCCTCTGGTTTCTTCACTTCTCTCCCCTGCCTCCTTTCATATGTTCATCTAGTTTTCTTGGCTCTTCTGACTATAATGAATTCTCTGGAAAAGTCTGTCTTAAATTGTTTTAAATGTTTATTTATTTTTGAGAGAGAGACAGACAGACAGACAGAGTGCAAGCAGGGGAGGGGCAGAGAGAGAGAGAGAGAGAGAGAGAGAGAGGGAGACACGGAATCTGAAACAGGCTCTATGCTTTGAGCTGTCAGCACAGAGCCTGATGCATGGCTCAAACTTGGGAATGACTAGATGACCTGAGCTGAAGTCAGACACTTAACCGACTGAGCCATCCAGGCACCGCGAGAAGTCTGTCTTTTAGACACTCCTGGTCAATAAGGTGCTTTCTTTCTGCTCCCCAGGGCCACTGCTCACTGGATTTGGGGGGATCATTTTAAAATTAGCTGAAAAACTTTTTACACTGTTATTTTCTTCTGACGGATTATATAGGGTTGGTTAGATTTTTTTTTTTTCCTATTCCTATGCATCTTGTGGGTGAGTTTTCTAAATCAAAAGCACCATTTTACTATCACTGTAGTAAAGTCCAGTATCTTTAATGGATAATGGGGTGGACTGGGAGTAGCCAAGATGTCTTATTTTTATATTTGTTTCTGCAGGCTTCTTATTTTTAGTTTCTTCCTTCCTTCTTGGCCTTCCTTGCCTGCCTAACCAAGTGATACCACTTCTTCTCTGTATTTCTGACCCTTCCTCCCAGATAGTGATTCGTCAAGGCTGATACTTCCATCTTGCTCACTTTCAAGGCCCTTCCCAGTTACAGATTTCCCGAACTACCAAGCCCAGGACCACTGTTTAATATTTTGGCAGATAGTGTTGGACTTGGTCTTTCTGAGATTTTTCTCTTTTGTCTTCAGACCTGAAGTTTTCTCCTAACATTGCTTCTGGCCTCTAGATCTGATGTAGGTCTGCTCTGACTTGACTTGGCGCTGGTGAGTTGTACATTTCTTTTCATTCCAGGACCTAGACTGAAGGCATAGTGCCTATGTGGGTCATGCTGTTCTTGTAGCAAAGGCAGGAACAAAGAGATTGACCTAAATTACTCAAGCCTATTTAAAGCTTCTACTTATATTAGGTGTATATAATATTTTGTGCATATTCCATTGACAAAGGCAAGTCACAGGGCCAAGCCTCCCAATGCAAGCATAGCCAAAGTGAGGAGTGGATTATACTATTACAGGGGTGGGGGATGTTAAAATACTCAACTGCATAGTAAATCTTCAAGTGGGAGATTTTATTAAACAGATTTACCCAAATTAATTGATCACAGAACCCTTTCCTTGAGGTACATCTCAAATTCTCCAGAGAATACTTTGGGAAATGCTGCTCTGCTCCGTCTTGAGGTGTTAGAACTAACCTTCGAAAAGATATTGCTTTGAAAGTCTGGGCAAGTGCAGTGTATGGAGATGTGAGACTCATGTTTCAGTGAGTGAGAACCAGACATTAAAAGCTTCCCATGTCAGCAAGTCCAATGCCCCTTTATTAGCTACCACTTCTTTCACCCTCAAGTGCTATAAAACACAGATTTGGAAAATAATCCTTGAGTTCTCATGCTTTCTGATCTTTATGGAGCTCAGTGATCTAGTTAGGAGCCATCCCCTCCCCCAACCATCTTTCCCCCACTCCCTGAACAAACTATTAAGGAATTACCATTTGTATTTCTTTAAATAATAAAACCAAGGGTCTCTGTCTGTATGAGCGGTATCTTTCTCAGATTCCCACATCAGTCAGAACTGTGGATTGTTCAGCTCACTACCCATAGCTCCTAGTGTGATATCAGATATATGAACACTCTATCACTTTTAGTGATGGAAAATTGCTTACTGAGCACGTGGTGTGTGCATGGCATGGAATCTCCACTCTGTGGGCTTTGGCTCTATGGAAATCAGAGACATAAAACAAATTAGGACCACATATTCTTTTTTTTTTATAGCATAAGGTAAGTGTCTCACAACCTTGAAGTGATGAGATACAGGTGATTGGGCTAAAAGATAGAATGGAAACGAGGGTGTCCTCATTCATGTACCTAGCTTGGTGGTTACCTTGGGAAATTTACTGTACTTTAGTCTTCCCACTTGCCAAATAAGAGATAGTACATAGGGCTTCCAAGAAATTCTGCTACTAAAGCTTGAAAAGATGAGAAAAAGCATTGCTGAAGGGTGGGAATGTGCCATCGAGTATTGTGTTGTGGCATTCAGTTTCTTTTTATCCCCAATAGGTATCTTGCGAAGTTTTTTCTCCTAATGTTTTCATTATGATAAAAAATACATAACATGACATGTACCCTTTTAATAATTTTAAGTGTAGAATTCAGAGGCAGTAAGTACATTCTTATTGTGGTACAGCCATCACCACACTCCACTTCCAGAGCTTTTCTACCGCCCCAAACAGAAAGTCTACCCATTAAACCAAAACCAAAACCAAACCAAAACAAAAAAACCAAAAAAACCCCCAAAAAAACAAAAACAAAAAAACAAACAAAAAAACCCCTCCAAAACCCAAAACACCCATTTCCTCTACCCTCAGCCTCTGGTAACTTCTATTCCCCTCTTCTGTCTCTATGAATTTTCTTATTCCAGATACCTCATTATAAGTGGAATCATGTGATATTTGTCCTATTGTGTCTGCTTATTTCTTTTAGTGGAATCTCGAAGGTTCATCAATGTGGTCACATGTATCAGAATTTCATTCATTTTTTTTTTTTTTGTCCAAATAATATTCCATTGTATGTATACACCACATTTGGCTTATCCATTCATCTGTTGACAGACATTTGAATTGTTTCTGTCTTTTGGCTGCTGGGAAGGATGTTGCTATGAACATTAGTGTGCAAGTGTGCAAGTTAACCTTCTTCTGGAAATTTCCAGTCCACCTCTGCAGTCTTGAAGTCCTGACACTCAGTTGAGCAGAGGTACAGTGTCTAACAAATAGAAAAGGACACCACTGGCAGCAGGCAAATGGTTAAAATTCTGGCTTGAAGTTTTATAAGCTCAGCTCTCTTCCCTTTTTTCCTCAGGGCAGACCTTTTCCTGGAATCAAGTTCAGCTCTTAGGACCACTCCCTGGGTGGCTGATGGACAAAGCAATAAAGCTGACCGATTCCTGCTCCTTTCCATATTAATGGGGCCGTTTGCTGGTGTGGGATTGAAAGTATTATAGCTGAGTGACAGTTGTTTAATATTCTAATTACATAAACTTTCTGTGTTACAGTTTTGCCATTTGACATATGAGATTTCATAATGTGATTGAATTTGTATGTTGGAGCTGTGTTTGTTAATGGAGACTGACAACAGTTCTAGGAAGAATTTATGTTAAGCTGGCGGAGCCAGTGATATGGGAAATCCGCGGTGATTGTCTGTGGGAGGCTGCACTCCAAACTGACCAGAGTCTTTTCTGTTTCAGTTTCACAAGAAAATTTCTTGGGGGCAAAATCCACATTTTTACTCATTTGGACAACTTGTGCAATGATTGGATGTGAGATGAGGGAAGGCTGGCCCAAAAACAGGAACTTGTAGAGGCTGGAGGTCAAAGGAATTGCTCTATAAAGATTGTTCACTGGCGGGAGGTGCACGGAAACGTATTTCTATAGTCTGATTTTATTCTCTTTTCTTTCACGAGGCTTTCCTGGCCATGGGTATAAATATAGACTAATTAGCAGAGGCTTTAGGTTTTTCTTTGGAGAATAACTAAGGTCTACTCAATCCAAGCCAGATAACTGGGTTGGGAGCCATTTTTCAGACAGCTGCCGTGTCCTAAAAAGGTGACAGCATGATTTTTGCCTTTGTACTCAGCTTAGATCTGAATCAAACTGGGTCGCGGCCAGGAGGTTTCAACAATGTATAATTTAGTGAGGTTAGGCTCGCGCTGGTCTCCAAAGGTAGTTTAAATCGAGTTTAAACAGATTTATGCAAAACTCCAGTACAATATTAGTAAGACCCAAATAAATCAGAAAACTATAGGCATTTTCATCTCCTAGGATATTACAGTCTTAAACTAGCTGAGAGAGTTTGTATGCTAGCGAGGTCAAAGATTATAAAGCAAACAGTTGAGTTCTACCCCTAACCAGACCTCAATTTTTAAAAATGATTGTATATTAATTTTTAAAAAAATTATGAAGATAATATAATTATCCTACAGAAAACATAGGAAAGAAAAAAAATTACACATAACCCAACACCCTTAAGCAGCTTCTAATGCATTTTGGTGTAATTCTTTACAGACTTTTCCCTTCACGTAACTATTTATCTATTTCTCTTTACATATTTGTCATCATAATGTAAGGACAGATTTGTGTCTTATTCTTTTCATTTACTATTGCACTAAATCATTTCCCATGCTCTATATTGTCTCAAGTTCTATACTCAAGATTTCAGCTGTTCTCAAGTAATTCCAAAGTCCCAAGGCTTATGATGGTTGGTAATTTTATCGAAGCATTTGGGGGAATTTGAATTGTAAGATGGGAGTCCAGGAGCTAGCCAGCCAGTTCATGAGCTGATTGCCCAATACCAGGATGTTAACGTAGATTTTCTATTTTCTGTTTGTCCCTGTATGCATTTTATGGGAAATTATTGTATTCATTTTTGCTGCATACCAAGCCACGAAGAACTTTGATGCTAAAAACAACAAACATTTGTTATTTAGCTCATGATGCGAAGGTTGGTTGAAAAGCCTGGGAGAATTCTGGCCTGGGATCACTGGCTGGGGCTGGGTGGCCTAGGATGGACGTGGTCGTGAATCTGAGGTTGGTGGGCCGTCTGCCAGAGCAGCTTGGCCTTTTCAGCACATGACCTCTCTAGATTGAGCCCATGGTGGTCTCAGGGTTTTAAGTGCAGAAAGAGAAAGCAAAATTCTCATGCAAGTATTTCTTAAGCATTTTTTCAATGGACTTGCATCATATTTGCTAATGTCCCATAGGACAAAGCAAGCCACATGGCCAAGCCCAGATCAAAGTCCATTCACAGACCTTATCTTTGATGGACAGAGAAGTAATACTACGTTGCAAAGAGGCGTGCATACTAGAATAGAAAAAGCTGTTGTTTGCAAGCAAATGAATACACTTTCACATACAGATGTATGATCCAATTTGGGAATCTGCAGAAGTCTGGGAGAAATCCAAGGGCCACACAACTTGTGATTTATGGGGAGGGGGAGCTTCTAGTCATGGGCAAATATTGTAAATAATACTTTAATGTGGCCTTTGTGTATATATATTTAAAACGATTTTGAGTTATTTGGTTAGGATAGATTCCCAGAAGAGGAATTACGAGGTCAATGAGAATGAGCGTTTTTATGTCTCTTAGTATTTATTTTAAGCTTGCTTTTCAAAAATTTGTTCAGGACCATGTGCTGTTGGCAATGTATGTTTGATTATGCACGCGATCGCGTAATTACATGTTTTACCACACTTCGGTTAGCACTGAGTGTTATCATGAATGGAATTTGCTAGTGAAAAGCTAAAAAGTGGTTCCTAGAGGTACTGGGGTAGCTCAGTTGGTTCAGCTCAGATTATGATCTCACTCTTTGTGCCCGAGTCAGACTCTGAGCAGACTCAGACTGCACAGAGCCTGCTTGGGATTCTCCCCTTCCCTCTCTCTCTCTCTCTGTGCTAGCCCCACATGCATGCATGCGCTGTTTTTCTTTCTCAAAATAAATAACTAAATATTTTTTAAAATGTTCTTAATTTCTATGGGTATTTATTAGTCTTCGAGAGCTGGCACATCAGCATGCTACACTGTGGCTGGCTTCGACAATGAAGATTTATTTCTTTACAGTTTAGCGGCTAGAAGTCCAAGATCAATATGCCAGCATGTTGGGTTTCTCCTGAGGCCTCTCTTCTAGACTTGCGGAAGGCCACCTTCTTGCATGTCCTTATGTGGCTTTTTTTCTGTGTGCATGAATCCCTTTTCTTTCTTCCTTTTCTTATAAAGACATGAGTCATTTTGAATCAAGGCCCCACTTTTAGGAGCTCATTTAACCTTAATTACTTCTTTAAAGGCCCCATCTCCCAATGCAGTCACAGTGGGGGTTGAGGCTTCAACAGTGGGGGTTGAATTTGGGGAGAATATGATTCAGTCCATGACAGGATGTATTTAGGTTTTGTGAGGCCTCAAGTTTATATAATTTTGGGGCCCTCTTTAAAAAGAATATACGGGCACCTAGGTAACTCAGTTGGTTAAGCATCTGACTTTGGCTCAGGTCACGATCTCGCAGTTTGTGAGTTTGAGCCCTGCATTGGGCTCTGTGCTGACAGATCGGAGCCTGGAGCCTGCTTCGGATTCTTTGCCTCCCTTTCTCTCTACCCCTCCCTCACTCGCACTCTGTCTCTCTCTCTCTCAAAAATAAATAAACATAAAATAAAATAAAAATAAAAAAATAAAGAGAATATAAAATCATGAATATAAAATTGCTAGATGTTCTTCTTGGGTCTTGGAGGGGCCCTGAGGCTGAGGCCTTCATGGCTGCACAGTTAGCCTGCCTCTGCTTGTTGCCGTTTTGTACCTTAGTTAGTAGTGGGCATAAATGCTGCTAATTTATATCTGCCGGGCATAGAGCGAAGGATATTGGTTTTGAATAAAAAGTGGTGGGATACGAGTGTTACCATTTAGCATGGAAGAGTCTCAAGTTTGAAGCATTGGGTGGGAACAGACATGTCAAGTTTCTTAGGAGAAGCCTTACTCGCTCCAGGAGAGCAGCACACCGCTTATGTGGTGTGTTTGCCTTGGTGACAAAGAATGTGTCTTAATGTCTAAAGTCTTACCTGTGCCATCTGAGCACGTGGCTGAAACAGGATTAACAGGGAACAAATCTCCATCCTTTAATTAGATGCACTCCCCGGAGACAGGGAACACATGAATTTAAGTTTACATTAAGATATAAATGCCTCATGCTAGATTTTCTAGGAGTAGGTTTTTCATAAGGGGAAGAGAGATGGCACTGGGTACCTTGGCACGTGTGTTTGAAAAGAAGGTACTGAAAAATGAGTTTTGGATGCTAGTGGCAAGCTGCACTCTTAAAAATATGGGCTGTAAAACTTTTCACTATTTGCAGGTGACATGCTACTATCTATAGCAAAGCCCGAAGACTCCACCAGAAAACTGCTAAAACTGATGAATGAATTCAGTAAAGTAGCAGGACACAAAATTAATACACAGAAACCAGTTGTATTTCTATACACTAATAATGATGTAGCAGAGAGAAAAATTAAGAAAACACTTCTGTTTGCAATTTGATCCCCAAAATAAAGTGTCTAGGAACAGACTTAACCAAGGAGGTGAAGGATCTGTACTCTGAAAACTACAGAAAAATATGTTGGCGGGGCCGGTACTGCTGTGGAGGAAAGGGCTGTCGTGTCTGAGGACGGAGTTGTCTGTCTGGAGAATCTGTTGTTTCAGAAATGTGTTTCTGCTGTCATTCCTGCTTCCTTCCCTGTCAGATACAGGGGCCTGAACACAATTAGGGATTCACAGGAAGGGGCAGAGCAATGCTGTGACAGGCATTGCCATCGACCAATGAGAGTGCAGAAACAGGTGAACCAGGCAGGGCTCCTTGGGAGTAAAGGTGAATTAAGCATGAGCCTTTAGGTAGAGTTGAGGGGAGTTTGGAAAGTTGGTTTGGCGGTGGGCGGGGTGGAAGACAAAAGGAACATGGGAGTGGAGGTAAAGAAGAGAAAGTCAGAAGAGAAGCCCTCACGAAATGATAGATTTAAGGATACATTCACTGCGTATCAAAAAGGTAAATCTAACTTTCTTTCCCTCTTGTTAAATAACACAGATAATTCATATAGCTATGGAGCTCGTTCAAAATCACCACGAACGCTCAGGCTTCTGGAAGACAGCCAGTGAAATTCCCAGAGCTGAAAGAGGCCTGTCTTAACCGCCAACCTGAGTTCCCACCGACACCGAGCAAAACATGTAGGAAAATATTAGCATTTCCTATTCAAACAAATAGCAGATAGTCTGGGGACGTAGGTTTATCTAATTTGCCTTTGAAAAGATAACATATAAGAAAGCACAGAGTTTAAGCAGGAAAATCAGTTTGCACAAAGTAACCACTGATCCAAAGTGGGGTGGTCCTCCTGGCCCCGGAGAACAAGCAGCGTGTTGTCTCAACCATGAAAAGAAAACACCCTCTGATTTTCTAATTTTGCCCTGAACCAGATTCTCGGTTAGAATCTAAGGATCGGTTTTCTTTATGCTCCTCCTGCCTCCCATCTTAATTTTCTTAACCTCCTATTTTTCATGGGCCTATCTAAGTGGATGTTGAAACAGTCTGAATGTTCAGAAAGAGTACATTTCCTACGTAAACAAACACAGCCCGGCTTACAGAGAAAGGAAAGCAGTCTTGTCAACCCGAAAGGACCCAGCACATGGTAATTTTCGTAATTGAAGTATTCCAGGGATTCCAGGGTCCAGGAACAGTCCATAAAACAGGAACTGGACCACACAAAAATACCCCCACGGCTCCAGGCGGGCATGTTTGAAAATAAGCAGACCTTGGGGAGTAGGAAAGGGGGCTTGCATCAAATGGTCTTTATAAACGCGCCCTCTAAAATTAAAACCCTCTCTAAGCTTCTTCCAGGTAAAAATGTTGTCTGGGGGGCTTGAGGCTGGGAAACCCAAGTGCTGTGGAGAGGAAGACAAATAGACTGCTGAGGTCAGGGCCGGAATGACCTGACCTTGAGATTTTTGTTTTCTTTCTCAGGGTCTTTTACATGCATCATTGGATTACAGTCTCAAGATACTAGGAATTCATATGCATTGAGGATTTACTGTTAGGCACAGAGCTACATGGCTGTAAACACAGTCTCCCCTTTGGGTCTTCAAAGACAACCCCGAATTATTCCCACAGAAATCATGGCTGAAAAGATGGGAGGGCAAAAGCTATTCTAGACATGATTTTCTTTGGAAGTTCTCTGCCGCTGTCAAACATGCTTTCTTGCCTACCTGTTGGGTAAATATCTTGACTCTCTGACTTCCCTAAATAACTGTTATTGGAGCAATTCGATTGTTTTTTAAAACACCAGGTGAGATATCAATGCTTTAAAGGATAGTCTATCTGTGATGCTTGGAGCTTCCATTCTAATCCAGATGAAGTGCTGTGGATGCCAGATGAGAATTTTAGCACCTCTAAGGATTAGCAGAACATAGGGAGAATAAAAGAGACCCTATTATCTTTCCATAGGGGTGGCTACTTAACCTCTCAGAGATGGAAGTCAAAATTTCCTTCGGTGTAACTGGGAGCTTTTGACTGGCTGTAAGGAGAGCCTGAGGTTGTTTAATTTGGAGTAAAGTTTTATGAGTTAATCTCTAGTGAGGGAAAGCAGCAGTAAACACAGAACATATTGGTCATTATTCCAAGTATTTCTACATTCTTTCTCATGCATGAGAGGAGAAAAAAAATTCAAAAAAATGGGGAGGCACGGCACTTGAACATGTGTGTGTGTGCGCGTGCGCAAGAGTATAATTTTGTTTTGACCAAACCATCTGGTGTACAATATGCCCCAGTAGTGTGAAGGCAAACATTTACCAGGAGATTCACATGGTTTCTGCCATGTGTAAACATACTTGCCGAAGACTCTGACGTTTCTAGAAAGTGGAGATAAACATAGATCTCTCTCTGCATATATTCATACAGCTCAATCCTTTGCAGACCAAACTGTTGTTTATTTTGGTGGACCTTAGACACTCAGGTGGGTTCAAGTGCCCACACAATCTGGAAATGATCACTCCTGCGTCTGAGGAAAATGACCTTTCTTCTCAACGTTAGTAATGGGAGCAAAACATTCAGGGATATTGTGATATGATTGTGTGCTGAAAAGTGGATTAAATCTCAATTAAAGTGTAACATAAATAATATGTTAACTAAGAATGTTAAAAGTGAACCTGAAATGGTCTTAAAAACAAAGGAGGGAATTTGCCTGATTTATTAGGGGAGAGAAAAAGTAGCGTGGTGTGTGTTCTGCGGATTTCATGTTTAATGGGACAGACTTCTAGGGAAACTGCTGGGATTTGGGGAAAGCTAAACCAAGAGCTCCTAGCATGCTGGTTGGATTTTTAAGAGGCTGGAGGGAGGGAAAAATCACCCACCCGTCTAAGCAATCAACCAATCAAACAAGCTGGTGCCCAGGCCCGGGGACTGTGGCTGTTGTTTCCAAAGGGGGTCCTGGATATCAGAAGGCCACTCAGTGAGGGAGCACTTAAACTTCAAAAGGAAAATGGGGATTTATTAGGGGGCTTGAGGTGAATGTTCCTGTAATGGGGGCCCCTGCCGTTCTCATTCCCAGGCCTGTGCATTGCTGAAAACCTTCCCGTAAGATCCAGATACGACTTTGGCTCTTGGGTTAGCTGTGGCTGGAACCTACCTCTTTGAGGAGTCCAGGATGTCAGGTGCTTCCTTTGAAAGCCTCTCACCCCTTCACAAAGTGTGGGCCACATTCAGCTTCCCTATGCGTTGGCGGTGGGGTTGAGGTAGGGGTGCTGGAAGACGTGCTTCTGGCTAGTCGTGTGTCATTAGGCAAGGATGTCACCTCTGGGGCCCTCGGTCCTCATGTGAAATGGGGGAGTTGTTCATTAAGGAACTTTGCAGCTCTAAAATCCCATGACTCTCAGTGGGCCAGAAAAATCCAGCTTCTGAGCAAACAAACCTTGGAGTGGCAGAGTGGAAAAGCTCACTGAAAGCCAGGCGGCAATTGATTGTCAGTTCTAAAAGGAACTTGAGACCGTATCTCTCTTCTGACAACTAGACTCTGACATCCAATAAGGCTGTGGGCTCTTGGAGGGCAATGACCAGGCCTATCCCACTCACGATTGTTTGACCCATACGCCTGGCACATAGCCAGCAGTCCAAAGACATTTATTGACTCAGTAAATGAAAGGATGAATAGAAACCAGGGACTTCCTAGGAGAGGATGCGACTTTCTCAGTTCTGTGGCATGGGGCCCCGCGTGATCAGCAAGCCTGAAGTTCCTACTGAAGATGGCAGACACCCCAGCACCCTGGAAGAGAGACGGACAGAATGACTGTCTGGGAAGGTAAAACATTTCTGTCATTAATAGTGATGGCAAAATCTGGATTGCCGTTTCACAGACGCACACACCAAGGGTCATACTTCTGGAGGCAGCACAAGGAAAATCGGATGACAGCTTTGACTTTGGATAGTAATGAGTCAAGCAGCAAATCTTGAACTGTCTAGGGTTGTGCAACAGAGTCACTTTGACGGCACGTGCAGAGGAAGTGGGTTACGTGAGGGCACTTCATAAAACATGTCACAAGTTTTTGAAATAGCATGCTGTGACCTAGTGCTTACTCACCAGATGAAAATTAAAACTTTACGAAACTAAGCTGACTTTTACTCCGTGCACCGTACCCAGATATTTTATGTTAGCTCCATTTGGTGTTTATTGTATTATTTGAAGCTGCTCAGTATGATTTACTAAATTGATTTCATGATCAACCCACAATCAGCAAACAATACTAAACAATGTGCTTGAAGTGGGACAGTTTATGGCAGTGGGCACTAGGCAGTTCATCGTTTTCATTTTGATTAAAAAAATAGTTCTATTGAGATGTAGTTTTAATGCCACACAATTCACCCATTTATAAATTTTTTTAATGTTTATTTATTTTTGAGAGAGAGTGGGAGAGAGACAGGGTGTGTGAGCAGGGTTGGGACACAGAGAGAGGGAGGCACAGAATTAAACCAGGCTCCAAGCTTTCAGCTGTTAGTACAAAGCCCGACATGGGGCTCAAACCCATGAACTGCGAGATCATGACCTGAGCCGAAGTTTGAGGCTTAATGGACTGAGCCACCCAGGCACCCCAATCCACCCATTTAAAGTACACAATTCAGAGGCACCTGAGTAGCTCAGAGGGTTGAGCGTCTGACTTTGCCTCAGGTCATAATCTCACAGTTTGTGAGTTCAAGCCCCATTTCAGGCTCTTTGCTGTCAGCACAGAGCCCTTTTCAGACCTTCTGTTGCCCTCTCCCCACCCCCACTCTCTCCCTTTCTTTCTAGAATAAATAAACATTAAAAAATAAAAAAATATATATAAAAAAATAAGGTACGCAATTCAAGGGTGACTGGGTGGCTTGGTCAGTTAAGTATCCAACTCTTGGTTTTGGCTCAGGTCATGATCTCACATTTGTGGGACTGAGCCCTGCATTGGGCTTTTCAGTGACAGTTCAGAGCCTGCTTGGGATTCTCTCTCTCCCTCTCTCTCCCTCCCTCCCGACTCTTTCTCTCTCTCTCAAAGATAAATGAACATAAATAAATAAAGTACATAATTCCACAGTTTTTAGTATATTCACGGAGAAGGACAACTGACTCCACAATTTTAGAACACTTTCATCACCTCAGAGAGAAATGCCATATTCTTCAGCTGTTGCTCTCATTTCCCCCACTGCCCTGGCTTCCCAGCCCCAGGCCACCCCTCATCTGCTTTCTGTCTCTTATAGATTTGCCTGTCCTGGACGTTTTGCACAAATGGAGTCATAGAATTTGTAGCCCTTTGTTGACTGGCTTCTTTCTCTTAGCATCCTGGTCTCTTGGTACATCCATGTTGTAGCATGCATCAGAGCTCCATTCCTTTTTTGCTTTTTCTAAGTTTATTTATTTTGAGAGAGAAAGCAAGGGCTGGAGGGGCAGAGAGAGAGAGAGAATCCCAAGCAGGGTCTGCACTGTCAGTGGGGAGCCCGATGCGGGGCTTGAACTCGTGAACCATGAGATCATGACCTGAACCGAAATCAAGAGTTGGAGGCTTAACCGACTGAGCCACCCGGGCACCCCTTCATTCCTTTTTATGTCTGAGTAATATTCGATGGTATGGGGTATGCCACATTTTGTTTACCCCTTCATGTAAGGGGCATTTCGTCTTTATTTACATAGGCTGCTGATTGTTGCTGTTAAAGTCTTCCAGAAACCACTAATTTTTAGCATCCAGAAAGATGACATAGTGGTACCCGGACACCCTTGTTGGTGAGAATGATCCGGGCCCATTTACAACCCTACAGTTCACCCTGACACGTCTTCCTGCTTCCTCTTGCCTTCTCACCATCGCGAGGAGTCACTGATGGAGTGTGCAGGAAGGAGCTGGCTCTGATGGAAATGAGGGACACAGAGCACCGTTCCTCCCTTCCTTCAGGGGGCAGGGACTGCTGGCGGGAAGCATGGGCAGGTGCAGCAGACTGCGTGTGTCAGGGCCCACGAAGAGCACAGCCCACCATGCACGGAAGCGCCCGGCAAGAAGGAGACCTTTGTCCGGCTGCCATGATTTGAGGTGCAACCTCTTCTATAGAAGGAAGTTTCTCGCATCTGAGTGTTCTCACCTCGAGTTCTTTAAACCCACTCTTTTAAGGTTCTCAGTCTCACCAGAATCACAAAGACAAGCTACTGTGGGGCAGTTGGAGCCTCTTTTAGGGTCTGTGTTATTTTCTTTAAACATCTCCTTTGACGCTTTACATGAAAATAGAAGTGACATGTGGACAAATCCCCATGTGGAAGACAGTGGCTGCATTCTTGCTCCCAAGGACCTTATGGCACTTAGTAGCGGATTCGATTCAATGTTCACTGAAAAGACGCCTTTGGCCTGACCTGATTTCTGGAATTTTCTGGGTTATGGAAGCTGTGCAGTTTTTCATTTTCTTGGCCTTGTCTGTGACATTCCATGCGGACATGGCTGCGTTGGCCTGCCCTGTGTCTGAAATGTTCCTGGCATTTTCCTTGGGTGTCTGCTACCCCAGCGTTGTTCACGATGGGTTCAGAGAGGAGAAACCGTGCCACAGAGCAAGGCAGAGAGGAGATGGCACCCCTCAGAGGGGGCTCCTGGGCTTTGCACGCAGCCACAGGTCATTGGAGCAGAGGGGACAGCAGTACTGTGTGGGGTCCGCTGACCTCTTAGGCTCAGCCAGAGGCTCCAGCTGATGGTTCCAGACAGTGGCCACACGTGTGTCCCCTCCAGACCTGGGAGAGTGGGGAGGGCTAGCTTCGCAAGCAGCAGGCCCTGGGAATGTCACAGGGATGGTTCCCATGAGGGTGGGAGCTTAGGGGCACTTCTCGAATCAGGATGCTTTGTGTTTGGAACATGCTGCTTATCGAATTTCCTCAACAGGTGCTTACTGAGTGCTCAGGACGTGCCAGGCAGAATTTAGGGCATTCAAGACACATTGCAGGACAAACTAGAGAATGTTCCTATCTTCATGGTTGTCTTGTGGGCAGAAGCAGGAATCAAATGACCAAATATGTAGGTATAAGGTGATTCAGGGAGAGACAAGCCTTTTAAAGAAAAATAAAGCAAGTAAGGAATGTAGAGTGAGGCACAACCATAGACACAGAAGTCAGAATAGTTTTTCAAGGAAGTGATGCTTAGCAGGGATCTGAATGAAGCAAGAGAGTGAGCTGATGAATTTCTAGTGATTTATATTGCAGGCAGAGGAGGCAGCATGCGCAAATGTCCTGAGGAAGGTGCTTGCTTGGCATGCTAGAGGAGCAGCAGAAGGTACAGGGTAGCCGGCAGGCGGCAGAGGGCAGTGGGGGTGGACTCGCAAGGCAGCTGCTAGCTCCATCGTGTTGGGCCTTGCAGAAGTACGAGGCCTGATGTGAGTCCAGTCCATACCTCAGTCTCCTTATTTAGTGCTGTTGGAGATCGTAAGATATAGAGTGAAACGTCTGGATATAGGAGGCACTTGGAAGCGCCAGCTCTCTCTCTCCTTTCCCAGGAGATGGCAACAGGAACATTTGTGTTGCCCACATCCTCAGGTGACTTGCTTGGTTCCCCAGGATCGTCAGCCTTTAGTTTTGCTTTCAGTTGGATGTTTATAACATTTGGTTTGTCTCTACTTTTGAACATCACTAGGTCTCCTGGGTGCTGACTTTGATGGTGGTGGAGAAAGGAAGTGGAAAGCCTGTGCCCTGGGAATGCTTTCCTTGGCTCGCCAGCAGGGGCTGTACCTGTAGTTCGTCATTATACCTGGTGCCCAGAGGAGGAAGGAGCATATAGAGTGCCTGTGACCGTCGAGGGGCCTCTGTAAAACACCCGAGTGGAGAAATGGCCAAACTAAACTCACCATCCCAACTCTGAGGCAACTACTAGGGGCGCATCAGGTCCTGCGTTTTCGACTCTTTCCCAGCATCAATCAATTAAGAACTAAATGTTCTGGGGCGCCTGCGTGGCTCAGTCGGTTGAGCATCTGACTCTTGATTTCGGCTCAGGTCACCATCCCGGAGTCATGGCATCTAGCCTCACGTGGGGCTCCATGCTGAACATGGGGTCTGCTTGGGATTCTCTCTCTTCCTCTCTGCTCCTCCTCTGTTTGCACACACATAGGTGCTTTCTCTTTCTCAGAATAAACTTAAAACAAAGAATAAAAAATTAAAAGAATAAAAATCCTTTAGAAAAATTACCACCACAAAGAAGAACATATTAATGGAGGAAGAAGCTAGATAGAATCTGGGAAGCTGGTTGTAGTGTGAGAGGGATCCTGATGTTCCTTGGTGAGTGTGTTACTGAGTCTTGGGATCGTAGAACCAGCTACTCAGATATACCAAAGACAGACGTTTACATTTCCAAGGGAAAAGGCAAACCTGGCATAGAGAAAAATAATAATGCCTGATTTGCCTTCTAAAAAGGAACACAGAGAAGATTCCAGTGGCCTTTCAGTCGCTTTTCCCTATGATCCTGCTGGAGAGTGTGGTAGGTACCCACTCCCTTCCCTCCCCGAGCACTCCCGCTGCGCGAGGGACAAGCCACTCGGATCGTTTTTGAAATGTCACCAGCTCCTGATAGAGACACAATGTAAATAAGGAATGCTAAGTGAGTAACTTGTAGTTGTTGTTCAGAATTTGAAATTCTAGAAAGTTTATCCAGCATTTCTACGCATTTTTTCCCCCTTGGAGAGCCTAAACAATTTCTTTATTTTATACCTTTTGTTCCAGCAATTCTATTCTTCTCCATTACCACTGTCCTAATGCATCATGTTCAACTTCCCTTTTCTTTTTCTTTCTTTCTTCTTCTCCTTCTCCTTCTTTTTTTGTTCTAATGATTTTCATTTTGTAATCAGTGCCGCAGGAAAAGAGATAGTTTTTCAACATTAAAGCGATTTTTCTTCCTCCTAAGTAAACCATTAAAGACAATGGAAAGAATAAATGTCTTTTCAAGAGCCATTCCCACCCTCCCCCCCCATCCTCTCAG
>NW_027532002.1:10216321-10255122 GCF_008692635.1 Crocuta crocuta
CCCCCCCCATCGTATCAGCTCATTGCAGATGCATGTCTACAATTCACTTTTGACTGAATCATAATAAATACGAGACAATATGGTATAAACCACTTTTTTATAATGCGATGCTTACCAATAAATCCCACTTACGGCCTTAAATCAAATTGGTGCAGATGCAAAAATTATGTAAAACTGGTGGTACCTGCCCATGACCTTGTGCAGGCCTTCCCAGGTTTGACTCAATAAACTTTTTCTTCCCTAATGATCTGGCAGTTATTCCTGTCATGAGAATACAATGTGGGAGCTACAAGGTGGGGGAGGGAAGCGGTGATTCAGAGACCACCGGGGCCCTTACGAAGATTAATTTGTATGAGGAACCTGAAAAGTTGGAAAAATCTCAGTGCATTTCTGAATCCACATATTCATTTTGAGCTGATTTCTGTTCCTCTTGTGCCCTGTAAAATTTCAAGGAATGTAGTTGAGGTCTGGAGATTTCCACAAAGAGATTAAGAGGGGCTATAAACTGAAGAAATAGTGGTTTTGTATTAACTGCAGGGCATGAAGCATTCTCGGTGCTGAGATGCCCTGGTTTTCAGGATAGAAACCAAGTCGAACCCTTACAAGCATTTAGGGAACATTTCTATTAATGCTCTTAATAATAGGGCATCCAAGTTTAAAAAGGGCCTGCATCTGTTGTCTTTACTTGGAACAACACATGAATCTAGGGTTGTATCATTTCGTTAACTAGTCAGTGAAGTGGCGCAATTTTCTCTAGATATGTAGGTCCGATTTTGTGTTTTGTTTAGAAGCCAACCCATTCGGGAACCTTAATAAACACTTTTATTTAATACTCGCTGGGTTTCATGATACTAACCAAGTACTTATAACCTTTCTACTTTTAAAAGAAGTGGAGCCCTCTTGGACCAATGAAATCCTGAAATGTTCTCTCACCTCACGTCCGTCAGTCAAGTCTAGAGCAGGGCTAGACAGACTATTTCCTGGCTCCTTGGAGTCGAGGTGCCACACTGATCCTGTAACTGCTTGGAGAAGGGGAGAGGTTATTCATCTCTTTTAGAGTGGTAAGGTTAGGGGCTTTCAGGGAGTCTTACCCCAAATTTTGGCTATCTCTAGCTCGGAGGGGACCCAAGGGGAACAAGAGCAGGGCATGATGGGAGCAGGTACCGTTAGGTAGACCTGAGGTGCAGCCTTACTTGAGCTACTTATGCTATGTGGACTCAAGCAAGGGACATACCCTCTTTCAACCTCTGTTCTCCCTTGTAAATTAAGGATAGTATTATTTACCTCCAGGGTAGATGTTAAGATGAAATGACTTTGCAAAGTGCTATGTAGAATAGAAACAGTTATTTTATTGTCCTCATGTAGTTATAGAGTGGTCCTGCATCCCTAAGGGGTAAATAATAAGAGCACAACTTTGAATGATAGGGAATTTTTTAAAATATAACTTATTGTCAAGTTAGCTAACATACATTGTATACAGTGTGCTCTTGGTTTTGGGGGTGGATTCCTATAATTCATCAATTACATACAACACCCAGTGCTCATCTCAACAGTTGCCCTCCTCAATGCCCATCACCCATTTTTTCCTCGTGCCCCCGCCGCCATCAGCCCTCAGTTTGTTCTCTGTATTTAAGAATCTCTTATGGTTTGCCTCCCTCTCTGTTTGAAACTATTTTTTCCCCTTCTTTTCCCCCATAGTCTTCTGTTACGTTTCTCAAATTCCACATATGAGTGAAAAAATATGATTATCTGTCTTTCTCCAACTGACTTACTTCACTTAGCATAATTCCCTCCAGTTCCATCCACATTGTTGCAAATTGCAAGATTTCATACTTTATCATTGCCAAATAGTATTCCGTTATATATATAAACCACATCTTCTTTAGCCATTCATCAGTTGATCGACATTTGAGCCCTTTCCATAATTTGGCTATTGTTCAAAGTGCTGCTATGAATGTTGGGTACATGTGCCCCTATGAATCAGCACTCCTGTGTCCTTTGGATTAATTCCTAGTGGTTTTATTGCTGGGTCGTAGGGTAATTCTATTTTTAATTTTTTGAGGAAGCTCCACACTATTTTCCAGTGTGGCTGCACCAGTTTGCATTCCCACTAACAGTGCAAGAGGGTTCCCGTTTCTCCACACCTTCGCCAACATCTGTTGTTCCTTGAGTTGTTAACTTTAGCCACTCTGACCAGTGTGAGGTGGTATCTAAATGTGGTTTTGATTTGTCTTTCTCTGATGATGAGTGATGTTGAGCACTTTTTCATGTGTTGTTTGGGCCTCTGGATCCACTCTTCTTTGGAAAAGTGTCTATTTTTATGTTTTCTGCCCATTTCTTTACTGGATTATTTGTTTTTCAGGTGTTGAGTTTGGTAAATTCTTCATAGATTTTGGATACTAACCCTTTATCTGATATGCCATTTGCAAATATCTTCTCCCGTTCTGTCGATTGCTTTTTAGTTTTGTTTTAGTTTTGATTCATTTACTGTGCAGAAACTTTTTATCTTGATGAGATTCTAACAGTTCATTTTTGCTTTTAATTCCCTTGCCTTTAGATATGTGTCGAATAAGAAGTTGCTGCAGCTCGAGTCAAAGAGGTTGTTGCCTAGTTTCTCCTTGAGGGTTTTGATGGCTTCCTGTCTCACATTTAGGTCTTTCATCCACTTTGTGTTTATTTTTGTGTATGGTGTAAGAAAGTGGTACATTTTCATTCTTTTGCATGTTTCTGTCCAGTTCTCCCAGCACCATCTGTTAAAGAGGCTGTCTTTTTTCCATCGGGTACTCTTTCCTGCTTTGTCAAAGATTGGTTGGCCATACATTTGTGGGTCCAATTCTGGGTTCTCTATTCTATTCTGCTGGTCTTTGTGTCTCTTTTTGTGCCAATACCATCCTGTGAATGACAGGACATTTGATGGATTCAAAACCTTTTGGTTCCCACCCTTGTTCCCTTCACAAGGCAGTCTTAATTTCGAAGATATTAAATAAGTGGTCTCTATATGCTAAGGAGCAATCTTATTTTTTAAGCAACAGTAACTTAATCTATTATAAACTACAATAGATTATAAAGAGACATGGAAGGTATCTGTGGGGACAGATTTACTTCTCAGATAAAAAAATACAAAATAAATTTGGGAGAAAGCCTTCTGATTATCCTCTTCTTTGTTAATTGCAACAGTTGTGTGAAAATATGATGCTAGAGCTCCAGCAGCCATCTTGCAACCATGAGGCCATTAGCAAGAAAAGCCAAAATGCTGAAGATGGTGGACCTGCAGGAAGGAATAAGTATGAATTTTCAGTAGTAAAATCGAGCTGCTGAAAGTGTTGAATTCACCTGCTTCCAGACCATGCAATTCAAAGCCCCCAGAGACAGATTTTCAGTTTGTACATGAACCCATTGGCTACTATAGGCAATATTCAAAGTGCAGCATGGGATCTGTGGCCAGGGGAAAATGGATGCAGCCTTTTCAGAGTTAGGAAGGATGAATCCGGTGAGAAAGGAAGGCCAAATGAAGATTTCAGTTGTAAGGAACAGAATGTGCAATGACCCAGAGGCATCGTATTGTGTGGAGTGTTTTAGAGGCTAGGAGTAGTCCAGCTTAGTTAAATGCAGTGGTTGTCCGCCACACTACCCCTCAGAGAGAATTTGGAAATGTCCCAACGCTCAGGAGGTGATTCTAGCATTTGGTGGATGGGATGCTAATTGCCTTGCGGTTTGAGGGTTGCAAAATGAGTACAAATATCAAACAGGAAATCCACATGGCAAACAAGATCTGGCTTGTCTACCTTGTTGACACAACATCTCCTCTAGGGACAGGAAGTCTTCCTCTCTTCAAATACTGAAGAAGAGAAAGAGTGACTTCATTTCTTAGGGGTGAGAGACCATCACTATGCTTAAGGAGTGAGGGGCTCTCCTGACAGCCACTCTTGAATGTCCTCAGAATTGTCCACACTTCAGTCTCTCAGTCCGAAATGTGTCATTCTTATTGTTAAAAACCAACAACCCAGGAGCAAGGAAGAAACATTGCTCACGAATGAAAGGTTGTTCTTCTATTTAGAACAGATCCACTCTCAAAACTCCCTAGCTACACAGCTCATTTGTTTAGAATTTTAAGGACTACAAAGTGGGCATATTTACAAATGTAAAAGAGGTCGAAATACTTGTTTATGTTTCTTGATTAGAAAATAATATGAGCACATGGTCAAACCATGCAATCTCTGAAGTTAACGTTTCCTGCAATTCCCTTTCTTCCAGATCAACCCCATTAATAGGCTGATGAATTAAAATGTTTCTGTTGATAAAGCAACATGTTTACTTTCACGTGAATGGATGAGACCTAGTTTTATATTTTGGGGCAATGCACTACATCACGGAAGCCATCTCTCACAAGCACAGTAGGGATTTTTCCACAAGGAGGCCAAGAGGAGAACTTTGGCTTCTTCTCTTTCTTCTAGGTCTGAAGGGCAGAGCGAATGTTCTGCCAGTATGCACCAGTCCGGCCCCGATCCGATCAGATTTGGCAAGCATCTGTTCTAATTGGTTGGTGCCTGTGCCCAATAGTTAAATATTTTAAATATTGCCCCTCTGCTATGGACTGAATTGTGTCCCCCCCCCCCTTCCCATTTATATGTTGAAGTCCTGATCCCCTAGGGTGACTGTATTTAGAGAGAGGGTCTTTATAGAAATAATTCAGGTTAAATGAAGTCATGAGGGTGGAATCCTGAGCTGATAAAATTAGTGTCCTTACAGGAAGAGAAACCAGAGATTCCTATCTTTCTCTCTCTCCATCCTGTGAGGACACAGCTAAACGGTGGCTGCCTGTAACCCACAGAAAGAGCTTTCACCGAACACTGACCCCTGGCACCTTGATCTTGCACTTCCAGCCTACAGAGCAGTGAGAGACAAATTTCTGTTATTTAAGCCACCTGGTCTGTGGTATTTTGTGATAGCAACCTCAGCAGACTGAAAGATCCTTCTAACAAATATTGATTCTCCCTGAAAAATCCAGCAGTCCATTTAGTTATCTTTAGGGTATAATAGCTTGAAAGAAGATTGTGTGTGTGTATGGGGGGAAGGGGTTTGGTGGCCATTTGCAGTTTACCTGTCCATATGCAGTTACATAAAAACAGATTCCACGTTCAAATTTCAATAGCATCAACTTTCCAAGGTCAGCATATCCAAGGTACCACTCTGCCTTCTTTGCACACCCTTGGGTAGAAGGAAGTCCCACTCAGGAAAACTTGCTCACATAATTACCAGCAAGGGGATAACCCAAGGCCATGGTCCACAGACATCTTTCTTTTCCCCTCATTCTCAAAATCTTAAAGCTTGGATGAGGAAAAAAGAAAACCTTTCCCATGGAAATATTGTATCTCATGTTCTCTCTTCTCCTGGGATACACCAAATGATCATTTTGGACAAGTGTATTGTGAAGTGGGCCATGGGAAGAGAAGGGGAGAGACAGAAAACAAATTGTTTCAAGCCACTTGTTGCAGGGATTTGTATTTGTCCTTAAATTTTAAGTTAGAAGAAAGTATTATTAAAATATTTGGTTCTAGTTGTTTATGAAGGATGTTTTTTCTTCCTCTTTTTTTAAAAATTTTAAGTTTATTTTTGAGAGACAGAAGGAGTGGGAGAGGAGCAGAGAAAGAGGGAGACACAGAATCCAAAGCAGACTCCAGGCTCTGACTGTCAGCACGGAGCCTGAAGCGGGGCTCAAACCCATAAGCGGTGAGATCATGACCTGAGCCGAAGTCAGCTGCTTAACCGACTGAACCACCCAGGCTCCCCATGATGTTTTTCTTCTAATGTTTAGAAATAGGTGAATATGTTTTCTGCTATGCATTGACATGATAGGACACACAAAAGCTAGGTGATATTGGGACTTCTGGTTTGGTTCATTTTCAACTCAAATTTACTTGGAATCTCATTGCCTGACAAAATATTCTCAGAAAAAAATTACTTAACTTTCCTGGGAAAAGCTGGGCCATGTCATGTTTACCTGAAGATCACTTTATTTTACAACTTATTAGAGTTGTTTCCTGAAATGGTTCTTTAATATTTCCTACAAAAATAGTTTATTGGTGTTTTTTATTTACTTCATTTCAAATAGCCTTTGAGAGATTTCTTATGTAGGTATGAGATTTATTTGGTTAGATTGAAATTTACTTTAGCACATAATACAAAGCTCCCCTTTACTTGTTACTGGAAAAATCTAAAGAGTAGCTTATTATATATCAATATGCCCTGAAGGGTGGGACACACTCAAGCCTTCCTCAGTTGTTTAATAGAAGCTCCTAATTTTCTCCTGGCCAGTGTTCATACCCATTAGGATTTGTCCAGAATGCTCTTAAAGGTGCCTGTGCATCTGGCTCCCAAAAATGACCACACCCGTGTCTAGAATGGAGGGAGCTCTTCCTCGCCATGGAGGGCAGTGGGGAGTCACTACTGGAATTTTCTGGTGTGAGAAGAATGGAGAGGCTGGGCTGTTCACGTCCATCCCCTTGGCCATGGGGCAAGTTAAGGTAGAGGCCGAATTGTATTTCATGGTCATGGGCGCTTCACTTTGATAACTGGTGGTCCATGTGCCCCTTCACACAGCAAAGGCAGGAAGGTCATCAATGTGAAGGATCCTCATTTCCCTATGGTCAAATGGCATACAGTCCTCATGTACCATTCGGAGAGAATATATTTTATATATTCTCTTCGAATGCAAAAATAGCAATTGAAAACTTCGATCATTTATAGGCCTTTTATCCTCTTGGAGAAAACAAAGCCACAGAATCTCAGGGCTGTGAACCTGTGGCTTCAGACCATGGTGGGCTTTTTGGGAAAGTGCCAAAAAGCTTGTTTCTGGAGGAGAAACATCAGCATTTTTCTTGTGGAACTTTAATTGGAAAGAGAATGGTGGTTCAGCCTAGACAAGAGATCAAAATGAAACGAGCTGTGTTTTCATCCTCGTCCCTTAATGGACCGTAATCCTGGTCATAAAAACCCACCACTTAAACTTTGGCAGTCTTGCTTTCCCAGGAAGCTTTATTACTAGTATTAGCTCGACTCAAGACGTAGCTTCTCCACGCCAGGTTTGAGCCAAGGCCACTGGGGAAGAGAATGTGTCTGTGGGCAAGTCAGGGCTCCCCCATGGCCCTGCAATGGGCTGCACAGTGGTCCTCTGCGCCCCAACGGCATTTTTCTGGGTGGAGAAAATATGCCTTAGCCTGTGTCATACAAACCATAGCTTGGGCCAAGGACAAAAGGGAGGCACAGAGAATCCCGAGCCTCAGGCTTTCCTGAGAGTGGCAAGCTGATCCATAACCGTAAACCACTTTAAGAACATTTCCCCCCTTCAAGCGAATCCAGCATGCTCTGGATAATCTCACGCAAAAGGGTCAAGACCCTCAGGCCACCTGGGGACGGTGTTCCTAACCAGTTCTTGCTCATTCATGACTAGTGCTCGGTCTGTTTACCTTTGTGCCAGTCAGTCAGCTCTGGGTGCTCTTGACCTTGGTGCTTGGCCCTGGATGTTTTCCTGGTCAGACTGATCTGTTCCATTCATCCTGCCAGTCAGGTCTTCTCCTATGTAGGCAGTCACACGCTGAGCAAGCGTCCGAGGTTCTTGCTGTATCCTTCGGCTTCCCCGGACAGTCGTAAGAACTGGAATTTGCTCTAGCAAAAGCCCATCCCTGATTGTCTCAGGTAGCTTTCATGTCAAGAGTGGACCCGCTCCAGGGGCTCCCTAGGCTGGGGATGAGTCATAGTTATTTAATTCCAGTAAAAGATAATCTGTGTCCAAGTTAGACATTTTTCTTCTCTGATCAATCTTGTGGCTTGGAAAAATTCAATGGAGATGAAGTGTTTTCACTTAGATGACCGAGTCTTAGCTTTCCAAATATATTAGTAAACCACTTAGATTTCTGTTGCCCACCCTTCTCGCCCTAGAGCGTTTTGCGGATCCCCCCCAGGGACCCTGCTTTGCTACAATGCGCCCACTCAGCAACAGTGGGGTGAAAAGCCAGCATGGCCGTGCCTGGCCAGCTTTCAGAGGATGAAATGAAAATCATTTCTGTGTCTGAAATGAGAGGGGGGATATTGTGGAGGCAGGAGGCAATTATCCCGCTTGGACCTGGGCCAGGCCAGTAAGGTTC
This sequence comes from Crocuta crocuta, assembly GCF_008692635.1. NCBI lineage: Eukaryota > Metazoa > Chordata > Mammalia > Carnivora > Hyaenidae > Crocuta > Crocuta crocuta. The sequence continues at coordinate 10,224,466 of NW_027532002.1, forward strand.
AGTTGCTCCTCTTGCAAAAATTACCATCTGGTCTTTAATGACCCAGAGTGGTCAGGCTGGCATTAATTTACACCTCATCTCAGGAAGGCACCTCTGAGAATGAGAAGGCCTGGTAATGCAATACTGCTCCTCGGCTCCAAGGGAAGGGGGCTAGTGTTAAGTGGAGATGGGAACTGTTTGTTCACAAGAGAGTGTATTCCAGAATGGGGGCAAGAGTTCACAAAAAGGCAACCCTCTGAACAGAAGGCAGTAAGAGCTAACATCAAAAGGGATGAGTCCAGACAGGAGTAACCTATCCTAAGATGTGCTAGGTCCATTTGTATCATTCACCTGTTCATTTGGCAAAGGTTCATGGGAAGCTCACCAGGCATCGAAGACTGAGCACCGCGCTGGTGAGCACTATGGGCACCATGACGTACTGTGGTGAACAGATAGTGGTCTCTGCACACAGTCCAGTGGGGACGTGGATATAAACACGTATGTTCACAGAGGTCTGTTCGAGGTGCTATGACAGTACAAGAGAGGCAAGAAAGGACATTTCTTGGGGGTCGGGGGTTAGAGTGCATCAAAGTAAGGAGCTTAAAAATCCATTGAAGGTGACCTAAGTGTCAATAAGTGTGGAATTTTTTAAAATAATCGTTTATGTTCATTTGAGCCTTACATATATCAATTGCTGTTCTAAGCCCTTTATATATGTATAATTAATAAACTAGATTAATTCTCCCAACAGCCCTGTGAAAGAGAGGCTCTAATTGTTTCCATTTTCCAGTTGAGGGAAATAGCACAGAGAGATGAAGCAGCTTGGCCAGGGATACCCAGAGACTAAGTGGCAGAGTCTTGATTTCAACTTGTAGCAAGACAGAATATGATATAAAAGAATATGATCAAGAAATCAGTGTGAACCAAAAGATGACCTTGTAAAACGATGCGATGTGGTTATTGACGATGACGTATATTTTGTTTCAATTTTTTTAATGTTTTATTTATTTCTGAGAGAGAGAGAGACAGCGTGAGCAGGGGAGGGTCAGAGAGAGAGGGAGACACAGAATCCGAAGCAGGCTCCAGGCTCTGAACTATCAGCACAGAACCCGATACAGGGCTCGAACTCATGAACTGTGAGATTATGACCTGAGCCGAAGTCGGACGCTTAACCAACTGAGCCACCCAGGCGCCCCTATATTTTGTTAACATTAAATATATTCATAAAGAGACCAAACCACTTGGCGATTCCTTCCTTTTGACCAATGGAATATTTCCTAATGGGCTATGAGGAGAAAATGGAACACAGTAAACTATAACTTTGAAGAGATCCTGTTTCAATAGCTGTTGAAAATCGTTGTGCTCAATACAAGTATCTGTAAACTCTACTAATAGTTGAAAGAAACTAGTTTCAATAAGTTGGTGAAGTTGGGAAATTTATCGAATGGGATGTTTAGATAAATGGATTATTTGGCAATTGATTTTTAGCACATTAGTTTCTGACCAACTGATTCTCTGTTACTGATTTACGGCCTGTTCTCACTCCTGAGAGAACTTAAGACAGGGCCCAGCAAATGCCTCCTCTTGTACCTGTAGTCTGTAGGCTATGACAGTCATCAGAGAAATCTGCCGATGTGACATGATAAAGAAAGGTGGGTTCTGTACAATTCAGTGGCTGCAGCCCTTTAGGACTTGAGCAGATTCAGAAGTCATACCCAGTGGAACTTCAGATTCCACGTCTTTTCTATGATGCTCTGTTGCTGCACGAGAACAGCATCATACGAGCGTCAGGATTCCAGTGAAATATTTGCAGACCAAGCTCTGAAATCTCATTAGGGCTCCTTCCTGGGATAGCTTTGGGGAACTATACTTGTGGTGTCTTATCTCTTGCAGATTTCATGCAAAGGGGCTGCAGGTGAATGTGAAGGAAATAAAAAACAAAACAAAACAAAGCAGGTAACACCCGCAGTCCTGAGGTGAGTAATAGATAATGTTAAAAAGCATGGTACGGGGGTGGGGGTCGGGGCTGGGTGGCTCAGTTGGTTGAGCATCCAACTCGGCTCAGGTCATGATCTTGCGGTTCGTGAGTTTGAGCCCAACATCAGATTCTGTGCTGACAGCGCAGAGCCTGGAGCCTGCTTCAGATTCTGTGTCTTCCCCTCTCTTTGAACTTCCCCCAGTTGCAGTCTGTCTGTCTCTCTCAAAAATAAACATTAAAAATAAAATTAAAAAACCAAAACCCGCAGTACCACCCGTCCCAATATCCTGCTTGAGGAGGGCTCTGAGGTCTCCTCCAGCCTGACCAGTCTTGTGAGTCTGACGGCTGCTGGAGTTTGTGGGGTGCTTATCGTTGGTTGGACCAATGGCCTGGCCATACTGTCTGTAAGTATGGGGTGTGGCCTCCCTGAAATGTTGCCATAAGATCTTTCCATCTTAGCATTTTGGTACCCATCTTCTTTAGCGTTTCTTAGAGAAATTCTTTGGAATACGATCTGCCAGTTTTCAGCACACCATTCCAGCAAGCCCACACCATGCCCAGCATTGCTTCACCACGTCAAATAAGCGTTGATGCCATGTTGGCACAAATTTGGCATTGCTCTGCACAGACTGCGTGTGTCTGGTTTGTAAACACGACACCAAGCTTTCTTTCTTTTTTTTTTTTTTAAATATTTTTATTTATTTCTAGGGGAGACAGAGAGAGAGAGAGAGAGAGAGAGCGAGCGTGAGCAGGGGAGGGTCAGAGAGAGAGGGAGACACAGAATCTGAAATAGGCTCCAGGCTCTGAGCTGGCAGTCAGCACAGAACCCGACGCGGGGCTCGAACCCACGAACCGCGAGATCATGACCTAAGCGAAAGTTGGACGCTTAACCGACTAAGCCACCCAGGCGCCCCGACACCAAGCTTTCATTAGGGGGATGAGGCAAGCCCCAGCCCTTGTTTGCCTGCCAAAGGGACCTGATGGTGATAAATCTGAGGCACTGGCGTCACCCTGGTGAGCATCTTTTAAAGACAAGCCCTCCTTCCAAGAACGTTGTAACGTGTGGGCCCTTCTCTTGGGTATTTCTGCATTTTATGTCTATTACGTGTGCCCTGTTATGGACCTTTCCTTTCTCCCCGCCATGAAGCTTTTAATAAACTACACGTTCTTAAAACAAAGAGTATTTTCTTCCTCTTTGGTGGCCATCTAATGATTTTTTTTTCCAAGGCTGTTAATACTGTAGGCATTCTTTAAACAGGGCTACCCTTCGCCAGGGGATTTGTATTTCAAATGGCAGTGCGGTAAGGGAGGAGGCTTTTATGGCTGGAAGAGCCATTCTGCTTTATAGTTGTGAAAATTTGTTTTTGAAACAGGTTTTTATGGATTTACAATACTGCATCAGCCTGGCAACCAGAACCTTAGGCAGTTTTGTGAGATTTTGCTCACTTCCCTTCTCCCAATATCGCCTGCATCATGGGTCACAAATAGCTCCAGGGGTNCAACATTTTCTTTCTTTCTTTTTTTTTTTTTTGGTGCTTTTATCTTCAAAAGGGCAGAAATGGCCCTAAACATGTGTATTTTATTTACATCTCATACATACATAGACAAGAATAGTTAACGAGAACTAAGCCACCTAGGGGCGCCTGGCTGGCTCAGTCGGTGGAGCCTGTGACTCTTGATCTTAAGATTGTGAGTTTGAGCCACACGTTGGGTGTAGAGATTACTTAAAAAAAAAACCTTGGAGTGTCTGGGTGGCTTAGTCAGTTAAGTGTCCGACTCTTGATTTTGGATCAAGTCATGATCTCATGGTTTGTGGGATTGAGCCCCATGTTAGGCTCTGTGCTGATAGCATGGAGCCTGCCTGGGATTCTCTCTCTCTCTCTCTCTCTCTCTCTCTCTCTCTCATTCTCTGGCCCTCTCTCTGCTCCTCACCCCCCTCCCAGAATAAATAAATAAACTTAAACAAATAAAATATTTTTTAAAAGTATAGGCATTAGTCTTTTAATTAAACAAGGGTTATAATAGGGACACCTGGCTGGCTCAGTTGGAAGAGCATGTGACTCTTGATCTCAGGGTTGTAAGTTCAAGTCCCACGTTGCATGTGGAAGTTACCTAAAAATAACATCTTAAAAAAATTAATGAAGCCATCTAACATTTCTGACCAGAAATTTGGTAATATACACAATATAAATGTTGTAGCTGTCTATAGTCCTATTTTGCTTTGCAAGCTATCTTGATGTACAAAAAGTTCTATTTTCAAGCTAACACTTTATTTTCATGTGTCTGTGCAATTTTGGCCTACTACGAACATACTTATAAAATTGAAGTGTTTTTATAGTGCTCCAAATAGAACTATCAGGAAAAAAATTACAACCATTAAAAATTATCTTTGGACTTCAGTTCCAAGATGGTAATTACACTCATATTACCAACTTGTTTTTCATCACAGAAACATTTGTTTTAGTTGTTTGGTCTGACATTTATTATTTGAAACTAGAAACTAGAAATGGATCGTGTATTGGGAAGAGATCTTTCTGTTAGTGATCTGGAAAATGGTCATAATTTGGTCTGCATTGCAAATGAGTAAGTGAATGGATAAAAAAATGTCCAGGGCTCCCGGGTGGCTCAGTCAGTTAAGCGTCCAACTCTTGATTTCTGCTCAGGTCATAATCTCACTGTTGGTGGGTTCGAGCCCTGCATCAGGCTCTGTGCTGACAGTGCGGCACCTGCTGGGGATTGTCTCTCTTTCTCTTCTCTCTGCCCCTACACCGCTTGCATGCTCTCCCAAAATAAATAAATAAACTTAAAACAATGTTCATGTGCTTCTGAAGTACTGAACTTGAGGAAACATATGGAGGGTTTGGGAAGGCAGGGAGGTAACACCCTCCTGAACAGGGGGTATCTCAGGGCAAACAGTATGGAAACAATTTCATCTCAGGAATTCCTACAATGATAGAGACGTGGCCAAGAAAGAAATGGTCGTGTGGATGGCAGGGTGAAAGGAAATAATCTGGGTGTAGATAAATGTTTTAAAACATTTATGTATTACATTGTTGGAATTATTAATAAATGGTCGGGTGTGTTAACAAGCCAAGAATGAGAAATGCCCTTGTGCATAGAGACAATGTAAGATTTGTTTGTAAAAGTCAGCTGTGTATAAGCCATGGCCTTCCTCTACAAATTTTGTTGTAGAAAATCAAGAGGAGGAATTCCTTTCACTTATTATCGAGAAGGGATATTGGAGAGAGGAGCACAGTATTGGTCATGTGCTTTGAGCATCAAGTGCTAGGGTCCTGCTGCATGGAGGAGAAAGTCTCTCTGGGGACATAATTTCCAAAGAGAATTTTCTCCCATGTCACATGTCACCTCCAACCACAGTAATACTTCTCTAGCTTTTAAATATTCTCGAAAGGGTGCTCATTTTTCACCACAGAAACCATTTTTGCTGCATTTGAAAATAGGTTTTATTATTTAATGAGTCCTGTTCTGTATTTCACCACTGACCTGGATACGTTCTTTACACAGCACACTCCTCTTTTAAGTTAGAGGAGAGAGTAAGGCACTTTTTTTTTTAAGGAGGAAATCAGAACTTTTATTTCCATTTTCTAGTGGCAGATCTTTAAAAAAAAGTTATGTAAATTTTCAAACCAAAAACAAAAGGAGAGAAGAGATGGATCTTCCCCCCCTTCCTCCTTTCCTTTTTCATTCCATAAGGACTACCTTTTGCAATATGTTGGACCAGAAAGTTCTTTTTCTCCACAGGATTGTTCTCATCTAACTTTAGTGAGAAAGTGAAGAGTGTTATAAAGAGGTTTGTGTTGTTGTGGTGATGGTTGTTGTGATTTAGTAACATATGTGTTTGGCTCCTGTTTTATGGGTCAATTTTGTATGAGAAAATCTTGAAGCCGCTTGTTTCCAGAATTAGTAGTGATCACACCTGTATCCCATAGTTGCTCACTTTGCACAAGGCATCATATAATTCGGGATTTAACCCCCTGGGAATTCAGGTCAAAATTGTCCCTTTCAGAGAGCAAATGTCTCTGGTACTTACCGGTGTCTTGGGGAAAACAGCCTGTTTACTGAAGTCTGGGTGTGCCCTCTCCTTTAGGTAGGGATAGGTAACTAAGAATGTTCTGTGTTAGACTCGGCTGGGGACCTTCCCAGCATCCACCACCCCCTCCGCCTTATTGACACAAATCTAATCCCATTTGGGGCGGCAGTGCACCCAGCCTCCCCAGTGAGATATTAGTGAAAATTTTCCCGGGACTTGGGGAATAAATTTTGCTTTCCTGGTGTAGGCTGGCATCACTTTCTTCCTTCCTTCTTTCTTTCTGTCTGGACCAGGGGACTCTCTGTCTTAAACAGGTGTTCAAGACCACCATCTTGGCACCATGGTAAGAAGCCCGAGGAAGAGGTGAGGGAGGTGGAGACCTGGCTCATGTTGAGGAATTGCTACACTTGCCTGGATCAGCCACTTCAGGACTTCTTGTTATGTTTGGGAAATAAACCCCATTTGATTAAGTTGGTAGAGTCCGCTTTCTGTTGCATGCATAGAAGTGCAATTTCAAAAGGATGCATGCATAGCATATAGGAAATATTACCCTGACTTCTGGTAGCGTCTCTTGAGTTTGAGAGAAACTTTCTCAGAGAACTATGAGACCAGGGCTCACCCTTCCAGGTAGTGAACGTTCTTCTTGAAAATAGCCTGTATTTTCTATGGAGGACATACTGAAAATGTTCCTAAGAGAAGAAAAAAAAAATCTTCTCCTCCGTCTGTGCTGACCAAGTGAAGCAGAGAACTGAGGAAATTGCCTGGAGAGACGTGACTTCTCGAGTTCATCACGGGAACTAGTCATGGGATCCAGTCACAGATGATTTTTAGGCATTTTATGGCATCGTTTTTCCCTCAGTGGGTGTAGATCTGCCTTTGATGTCTACAGGTATTACACAAATACTCTAACAAAGTTAGCACCGTGTCGTTACATATTTTAAAATGCTTTTGCTATTTAGCTGAGAAGGTCCCACGTGGCGGTGGCTTATTCTGAGGTGGAGAAGCAGGGCCTGGGTTGGTACCACTGTGCCTTCAAATACTCAGAGCAGGAGGTACAGGAGGGGCATTAAAGACTGGTCTTTTTGAGAGGTGACAGATTACCTAACACAATAATCCGTGTGATTGGACAAATTGGTTTGAAAAGGAAGACAGCTGGCTTTGTTACAACACCAATAATACTATTAACAGCAGTGGCAGAACGATGCCAGGAGGGCGGGGTGGGGGCGGCCTGCCTGGCAGACCTAGATCTTTGGCCGTGCTCAAAGAACTCTCCCCACCCCACGTTTCCGTTTACACTCAGCATTCCGCAACCACATAAGGGCTGTTAACATCGGATGTTGTGTAAATCTAAACAGGTAAAGAACAGAACCGATTTTTAAGATAGAGAATTTTCCAGCCACTCATCTCGAACACAGAACCCCAGCAGGCCTCATTCTCTGGGAGGCCTCCTTTGCCACCAGATAATTTATGACGCCTCGATCTCGGCATTTCGTCAAAACCCAAAGCATGTGACGAACTATATATTTTTACAAAGTTTTCTGTGAGTTGGTTTCTAGCAGGAGGAATTTATGATGAGTTGACTTAATCCTTGCTTTGCAGAGACTTCTAAAAACAGTTCGTTCTCTCAACAACAGAATTGTGTGTAGGGGCTGCCCATTACCGGGCAATGGTAAGATGTCAGGGCTGCCGTGGGAGAGAAATCTCCCTAAGTGACTTCTTAAAGGCCTCTGTGTGTCGCCCGGCATCTGTGTCTGCCCTCTGCACTAATTGTGCTGTATGAGTGTTGGCAGGCTTCCAGCTTTACCTGAACCAGTTTCGCTCCTGAGCCCAGCCAGGTTGCCTCTGCAGGCGCTTATGACAACTAACCGCTGTGAAATCACTCACAGACCTTGGAAATAACCTACACAAGGTGATTTATTTATATATTTTGACTAATAATCTTAACTTGTCATTTCGTTTTTAAAATTTGATGAACGGACTGGGAATTTGAAGAGGGAGCTGTTTGTGTTAAATTTATAACCCTGCTTCCTGGCATTTTGGAATGGGTTATTGCTTTTGGATTCTGTTCTTGTCAGAGGGAGGTGTGTGTGTGTGTGTGTGTGTGTGTGTGTGTGTGTAAAGGGTGTGTAAGAGTCCCCTGCTCACTCTCTTCTGGTTTTCCCGATATTTCAGTATGAGGTCACAAAGACAATATTTGAGAGGTGTTCGCTTCACAGGATGCGTTGGTATTTTCCAAATTTCTATGCACTGACCAAATGGAAAACTGAAAAATGGGGGTAGTGTTTTACTAGTGCCGTTTTGGCCTTCTCTTGCTGTACTTCCCAATATAAAGTCAAATGGCATCTCAGGGACTGTTCTGTTATTTTGACAGGCAAATAGAAAATTCAGACGCCCAAATCGATCTATTTCTTGTCTGTTTCACCGTCCATTGCCAACTGCATGAAATTCCATGATGTTCATGATTTCATTTCACTCTGACCTGAATAGACATGGTTATCTTCCTAATCCTTGTATTTTCCTGTGACCGAAGAGAAATGGATGGAGAGCCATGAGACAAGTGTTTGGATATTTCATATCACAGTTGCAGTTGCTCGAGAGAAAAGTAAGAGGACAATTATTTTGACTGAATGCAGTTGACTGATACATTTCCTGCTAGTCTCTGCTTGTGCAGACGTAGATCTGTGTGGCTTGGCTAAACGGCTAGAGTTCTGGCAAAGAAAATTAGAGAGATGTGGCAATTATCTGCATAATTCAGATAAAAAACTACTTGCCCTTGAGACACTTTCAAAGGATAAGTGGTTTTGTGGGGACTTATTTAGATTGGAATCTGGCAAACTTTCTGCAAAAAAACAGATAATAAAGATTTTACATTTTGCAGACCCGATAGACTCCATCACGATCCCTCGACTCTGTGGTTGTAGCACTGAAACAGTCATAGAAAATACTTAAAGGGGCAGGCATGGCTATATTCCATCAAACTTTGTTTACAAAACCAAGCAGTGGACTGGATTTGGGCTGGGGGTCAATAGTTGCCAACCTCTGATTTAGTCCCCCTTCCTCAGTTTACTGATGAGCAAATGGACCCAGGGCGATGGAGCACATCGCTCAGAATCACACCGCTAGTCATGTGAGGCTAGAATCCCTCACTTGTGGCTCCCAGTTACCATGTTTCCCTGCCCAGACAGCTTCCCTCAGTTACTCCTCTGTGGATCTTCCTTCTCGAAGATTGTCTTGTTTGATTGATTGTCTTGAAGATTTGAAGTTGTGTAAACGTAGACAACCAGTGATTGCTATGCCTTGTGGGAGGAAGGCACATGTGCCTCAGCACATGTGTAAGAATGTACCTGTGTAGAGCTGACTAGTGCTATTTATGGATGTTAAAGTGAATCAAGATATAAGAAATCTGCAGTGCGTGCAAGCTACTGGTAATTGGTAATGTTTTTACATGGCCTTTTCTCCTGTCAATCTTTGTGGTCTCCCCAGATCTTCCTGCAGACGTGCTGGTGGAAATCGGGGTCTGGGACTGGCTCAGGGTGCTGACGGGCCGTGGGAAGGGTCTCTGGCAGAGACTGAAAAATGGAAAACCGACACCTCACAGAAAGTGAACAGGGTGACATGGTCTGGGACGTTTGAAGAAGTGAAGAAATGTGATGTGAAAGCTGGATTAGGCTGTGAAGCTTTCTGAGGTTTAGAATTCATCTGTCACAGACAGTCATTGATTTTGTCTGCCCCATGACTGCTCCATCAGCCATAGTGACTGGGGAAGGATTGTCACGTGTCACCCACTAGGTGTATCGGAAGCCTTCCCCATGGTGTTAGAATGTGGCTCTGGCAGTGAGGGTGTCTTTCCTCAAGCCGGAGCTGTCTGTGACCACGCTCCGTAGAGCAAAAGAGGCCCCTTGCAAGTAGAGAATGACTTCAACAGCATATAGACCCAGGGAGATAAGATGCGCAGAAAGAACTCTGGTGCCCAGCTTTCCTTTGCGATGCCCAGATCAGCTCTGATCCTTGAAGTCCTTCTCTGGCTCCGTGAACCACGGCAGTACCTCCTGACTACTATCACCCCCTACCCTCCGACTTTGCTTGAGCTATTTTTAGTTGAATATTTGACACCCCAAACCAAACAGTCCTGTTTTTTTTTTTTAACCATATCATTGGTAAAAGCATCTGTCTTCAAATGTCAAGTTGTATATAAAATCTATATTTTCATGTAAAATCTGTTTCTTTTTAGCAAAACTGATGCCGCTATACTCCTCTGACATTCATTATGCTCCTAGAGAGACAAAAGTTCCCTTTCAATGTCTTTTTAGGGAGAAATGTATAATTATATCCAGAACTTAATGAGTTTATGTGCACATGCTCGTAAGACGCACACATACAATCCTACCTACCCCCTCTCGTAGCCTGCAAGAAAGGTTGCTATTTTGAGATGCAGCTACATTTCGTAAAGAGAACAAATAACAAAAAGAACAAAGAATAAAGCTTCCACAGAGGTGTAGGCCAGGACAGAGGAACTGAGCAGTGGTTTAAAGAGGGCTTTCATTGCATAAGGGGATTCTTTGAGATTTGGATTCATAACCATATAGCTTCTCTCCTCTGCTAAGGTGAAACAAGCTCATGACAGAAAGCCAAGTAGAGCACTGGAAATGAATATAGGCAGTGTTCATAAGCAAAGTATAAATTTCAAAGAAAAGGTTCTGTTTGATATGCCAATTTTCATATGAGGCAGTCCATAAAAATCGTGATAAATAGTATATTTTAAAATATCCTCTTGATTCTGTGCAATGGCTTTGCAACCAAGCCATCAATAGAGACAAATTCATGAAAGAAAGTGTCAATCATTTTGATTTCCAATGGTCAAGACATTCTTTTGACTTTTTAGAGCTTCGGTACAGCACTTTGCTGTACACAAAGTGCACACATCTTAAGTGGACAGCTTAGTCAATGAATTTTGATATGGAATCACCACTCAAATCAAGATTTACAACATTTCTAGCACCCATAATGTTCCCTCATCTCCCCCCGCCCCCGGTCCCATAAATATTCCCACCAAAGGTAACCACTATGCTGAGTCCTTCACCGTATATTAGTTTTACCTGTTCTTAAGCTTCATATAAATGAGATCAAATGCCATATACCTTTTTAAGTTTGGCTTTTTCCACTCAATGTATCTGAGTATCATCCAGGTGACTGAATGTAACAGCAAACTTTACTGTTTTTGTTTGTTTGTTTAGTGTGTGTGTTTGCTGTGGAATATTCCGTTGTGTGAGTACCTGTAATTTATTTTACTATTTTTTTAAGTTTGTGGCTATTACACATTAAAGTGCTAAACATATTCTTGTATATATCTCTTTTTAAATTTTATTTTTAAGTAATCTCTTTACTCAGCGTGGGGCTTGAACCCACAAACCCTAAGATCAAGAGTCACATGCTCCACTGACTGACCCAGCTGGGTTCCCCTCTTGTATATATCTTTGAGTGGACACATATACCTTTTCTATTAATATATCCCCAAGAGTGGAATTGTTGGGGCATAGAGCAGGCATATGTTTAGATCTAATAGATACTGCCAAATAGTTTTCCAAAGCAACTGTACTAATATGTACCCAAAAATGTTCCACATCTTTAACACTTGGTATTGTGAGTCCTTTTAATTTTAGTTCTGTTGGTGGTCTTGTCCTGATATCTCACTGTGGTTTTAATTTGCATTTCTCTGAAGACTTGTAATGTTGAGCAATTTTTATATGCTTACTGGCCATTTGGCTATCCTTTTGTGATGCTCAAAGATTTTTGCTCAGTTTTAAATACATTGGGTTGTCATTTTCCTTATTGATTTGGAGAAGCTCTTTATATATTTTGGATACTAGTCATTTGTCAGATATATGAATTATAAATGATCTTCTCTGAGTCTATAGTCTTTTAATGTTGAGTTATGATGAACAGAATTTCTTAGTATTAACAAAGTCCAGTTTTTCAAACTTTTAAAGTCAATACTTTTTGTGCTCTGTTTAAGAAGTCTTTGCCCCCTTCAAAGTTATGATAATGTTCTCTTACATTTTCTTCTAGAAGCTTAATTGTTTTGACTTTTGCATTTAAGGCTATGATCTGCATTGAATTAATTCTTGTATATAGTGTGAGGTAGGAGATCAAAATTCATTTTTTATATGCAGATCCCTTTGACCTTTTTAATCATTTATTAAAAAGATTCCTCACTGAATTATAAGGTATTTTAATTGTAAATCAGATGACTGTGTATGTATGGGTCTTTTTTGGGGTTCTCTATTTTTTTCCCGTTGGTCCATTTCTCTATGGCTGTGCTTCCGTTACTGTTTTTACTGCTGTAGCTTTATAAGTTTTGTTATCCAATTACATAAGTCTTCCAGAATTGCTCTTTAAGATTTCCATGGCTAGTCCTTTGTATTTTTATATACATTTTAGAATCAGCCTGCTAGTTTCCACAAAAATCCTGCTGGGATTTTTATTGGGATCACATTGAATTTATATATTATTCAGGGAGAATCAATATTCTAACAATATTGAGTCTTTTAATCTGTGAAAATAGTCTACCCCTTAATCTATTGAAATCTTTCATTATTTCCATCAATGCTTTGTAGTTTTTTGGGGTATAGATCTTGCATATTTTTTTGTTAGATTTATTCCTAGGTATTTTATGATTTTTGGTGCTACTGTATTTGGCATTTAAAACATTTAATTTCTAATTGTTTTTAGTATTGCATAAACATACAATTATTTTTTGTGTCCAACAACCTTGCCAAGTTAACCAAATAAATGTAATAGTTTGTAGTTTCATTTGGATTCTCTCTGTACACTTAATCATGTCCTCAATGAATACTGGTATTTTACTTTTTCTTTTTCAATCATTTTACCATTTATTTCTTTTTCTTGCCTTATTGTACTGGGTAGGACCTCTAGTATAATATTGAATAGAAGGAATACAAGAGTGTTGCATGTAGAGTTTTGTAATTTCTTTTATCACATTAAGGATTTTCTCTGCTATTTCTAGTTTGCTTAGAGTTTTTTAAAAATGCATGAACAGTTATTGAATTTTATCAAATGCTGTGTCTGTGAGTATATTTGAGATATGACTATATTTGAGATGAGCATATTTCTTTCTCCTTTATTCTGTTAATGTGACTAATTATTTTATTTTAGAATGTCAAATCAACTTTGCATTCCCAGAGCAAATTGCATTTGGTCATGATTTATTACCTTTTTTATTTATTGCTAGATATGATTCATTCATATCTTGCTTAGGATTTTTGTATCAGTAATTTTCTTAGATCAGGTTCTAATATCAAGGTTATGGTCTTCATCAAAAAGTTGGGAAAAGCCTTTTTAAAAAATATCCTCTGGAAAGATTTGTGTAAGAATTTACAATTGAAGCCATTTGAGTATGTGATTTATTTTGTGGGACATCTTTAAATTATAGATTAATTTCTTTAACTTAGGTAAGAATATTCTGATTCTTATTATTCTTATGTCAGTTTTGGTAAATTGTGTTTTTCTGGAATTTGTTTATTTCACCACAGTTTCAAACTTCTTGTCATAAAGTTCTTCCTAATATCATCTTATTATCTTTTTAATATCTGTAGGATTTGTAGGGATATCCTTTTTAAATTTTTATTCAAAAATAAATTATTTTATTCATAAATAAATACATTATTAATTTATTTTTGAAGTTTATTTATTTTGAGAGAGAGAGAGAGAGCGAGAGCTTGCAAGTGGAGAAAGGGTGGAAGGAGAGGGAGAGACAATCCCAAGCAGGCTCTGCATTTGAGCCTGATGTAGGCAGGGCTCAATCTCATGAACCGTGAGATCACGACATGAGCTGAAATCAAGAGTCAGACGCTTAATAGATTGAGCCACTCACGTGCCCCTTATATCCTGTTTTTAATCCCCTGAATTGGTTATTTGTGATTTCTCTCTTTTTAAGAACCAGTCTTACTATATGAATTTTGTTAATCTTTTCAAGCTACCAACTTTTTGGTTTGTTGATTTTTCCCCATTGCATATTTATTTTATCAGTGATATATGCACTTATTTTTATCGTAGTTCTCCTATTTTTCTTGGGTTTAATTTGCTGTTTTTTTCCCAAGTTTCTTCAGATGGAAGTTCATCTCATTAACTGTCAACCTTTCTTCTCTTAAAATATATGCAAATACTTAATATATTCATTTATATTTTTAATGTATGCATTTAGTTCTATAAATATCACTTTAAGCACTGCTTTAGCTGCATTCGAAAGGTTTTGATAGGTTGTATTTTCACTTGACCAAAACATTTTTTTCATTTCCATTTTGATTTCTTTGATGATCTATGAGTTATTTAAAAGTGTGTTTCTTAATTTCCAAATACTTGGTGATTTATTATTTCTTTTTCTGATATCGATTTCCCATTCGATGCCACTACAAAGAAAATATTTTTATTTCAATCTTTTGAAATTTGTTGAGACATCTTTTTGTCCAGTTTATGGTTTATTTTGGTAAATGTTTCATACGAAAGAACGTGCATTCTCCAGATGTTGGGTTGAATGTTCTAAGTACACCAATTAGGTCAAATTGGCTAATCGTGTTTCAAACTGTATGTTTTTTACTGATCTTTTATCTGCATGTTCTATCAGTTACTTAGGTGATTCAAAGCTGGTGCTCATTTGGCTTTGGAGAAGGTGGGCAGGGCTGCCTTGTATAGCTACAGAAGCTGGCCCTCCCATTTAGGGACACGTAAATATGGCCCTCCCCGTATGGAATATGTAAATATGGCCCTTCCCTTACAGAATATGTAAATGGCACTTCCTGAAGGTGTAGATTGGAACTTATGCTGAAAATGAATGTCAACCTAAGACTTGGGTTGAAAGGCTAGACAATTTCAAGATGAGCCCGAGGCCTGTGTGAAATATTTAGTGCCATAATAGAATGACAAGTCAAACTCTGTCATTTATATAATTGGCTTCTGGTTGGACTTTTTATTTCTTCGCTGTGCTATTTCTTTTTTAAGTCAGGCCATAAAAACACCACTTTTCCCAGGCTACAGAGCATACACTAAGGCCCTGGCCAAGTTCTATGTGAAGACCCTGAGGAATGTGAATGGTGACTAGGAATAGCACAGATGCTGGGGGGTGGGCATATGGTAACTACCTTTTGTATGGAGATTTACTTCCTTAGCAATTTCTGACTTGGGAAGTGGGACCCGACACTGGCTGAAACCTGGGTTCAAACATCTCTCCCAAACCTATTTCTACCGGGTGAACATTTCCAGATGGGCATATGTGCTGACTCCAAATTGTCTATGGTTCTGGGCTCGGTACTGGTGACGGGTTAACAAATGAGCGTAGACTTTGGAGCATCAGGCTGGGAAAGAACAAAGGTTTTTGAATTCAGAAAGACCTTGGCTTGTATCTTATTTTTACGCTTTCATGCTATGTGGCAAGGACAAAATCACAAGCTATCTAAGCCTCCATGTTTTTATCTGTAAAACTTGATTCATAATATTTACATTCAGGATGAAATGAGTAGGAAGCTTACAGCACTGTGCCGGGCTATAGAGAAAACGAGCACATGTTCTTCCTCCTCTTCCTCTCCTGTGTCTCAAGTGAAAGAACTTAAGAATGACCCTGTTTTTCGGTGTAGTGTTAGACACGGAGTGTGGGGTTGGCAGAACATATAAGAACAAGGCTGGACTAAGGCTAGGAATAGAGAGGATTGGGGTCCAATCTGCTGTTGTTCAACAGCAAAGTTTTTTCACAAAGGGGATGAGGACCGGGTCGCAGCAATATTAGACCCTGCCTGCTACCCTCATTGATACTGATGCAGTTACTCCACGCAGGAGAATTGTAAGGCAGCCAGGAAAGTCCTGACGGGCACTCCAGCTTGTGTACAAACGTGGAAAAGGCCCTCACACATCCGAGGTCTCCCCCCAAATATAATTCTAATGTTTTACTTTTGCACAGGACTGGGATCTGTTAGCACTCATCGCTTTCTGAGATTTGCAGTAAGGCACACCAGAGGAAAATGTTATTGCCAGTGACTGAAGGAGGGCTGGTGGTTGGGACTCAGCAGGAGCTCCGGCAGAAATGGAAACCTCGGTTCAGGCGGGTGGAGAGCGAGTCAGGAATGAAGAGTCACTTTGAGGGGGCGAGGGGAGTTTCTGGGAGCCCTAGCATCTTCAGTTGGGTCATCAGCTTGACATGAAGTAATGGAGGACAAGCATTCTCAGTCGATACAAGCCTGTTTAAACTGTGAGAATAAGTTACAGGCAAAGCATGAGGCAGGTACACGTTACTTAAGGCCTGTCCCAGCAGAGGCTTCATCTTTCGCAGGATAAACTAAAGATTCCGGAGGGTCTTCCTGGGTTGGGGGAAGATTAGGCAGCAGCTGATTAGTGCTATCTTCCTGTGGAGCAGAGAAGGGCTGGTTGACCCATGGGCTCTTTCTTTCTTGATTTCTTTTAGAATTTAATTTTAATTTCTCTCAAAGGGATATATTTACAAAATGGGAAAAGGCTACGATACTACAGGGCTTTGATGAGAATAGCAGTCCCTGATCTCACCTTTAGCCGTACCAGAGTCCTGCCTTCCCCGCCTCCCCACCCCCCACCTCCACCGGCTCCAGTTTGCTCTAGAAGCAAACCTCTTCCACTTTTAGCAAGCTATTCTTATGTCCATATTTCTCTTTTTCCTTTTATTAAGGAAGAACTTGAACAGACACAAGAGTTGAGAGAATGGTGTAAGAAACCCCTTTTTCCATCACTTGGCTTCAACCATTATCATCACATGGCCAGTCTTGTTTCTCTCTCCGCTTTATCTCTTTCAAACAGACTATATCAAAGCAAGTTCAAGTCACTGAGTCATTTCATCTCTAAATAATTCACTATGATTCTATAAATAAGGAGTCTTGCTTTTAACATAAACACATACCATCCCCTCCTTAGTATCATCAAATATTTGGTGTTCTAACGTACTTGATGATCTTATCATTAAAAAAAAATTTCGACTCACTATTTTTAAACGATAGGATTATATTTGAGCCACTTATTTTCAAATCCAATAGCATGGTGGCTATCCTCCAGGGATCCCCATCTATTTTGCAGAGCAGGGCTACAGTTCACTGAGGGGCACAAAGGTGGCTGTAGGTGGGTTTCCCAGCTGGGGTCCCCTCTCCTGTGGCCTTCCCTGCAGACACTGGGATTTGGAGCAGCTGTGTGCTGGGATTCACTAACATGGGGCTTTGTGTTTTTACTTAATGAATGAGAGCGCAGTGCTGGAGACAAGTGTTGTAAAGCGCACTTATGTAGTCACAGTTATTCGTTCTGGACACTGGGAAAGCAGCAGCGACAATGCCAATTGTTTCTGAGGTAGCCAGTGTGGAAAGACATCATGGGTTTTGGAACTAGAGAGCTGGGCTTTGTCACCTAGCAGCAGCTATGCGACCTTGGAAAAAATGACATAACCTCTCTGGGTCTCAGTCTTCATATGTGTGATACAGATATACACCAATGTTTACTTCTAAGGGAAGCTACTGTGAGGACTCAATGAAATAACACACACATCACACTGGAATAGTACCTGGCATTTAGCAGGGACTCAATAAATTCACCTGCTCTTTGTCTCTTGGTATATATGTATATATGCTACATATATGATATGTGTACGTGTGTGTGTGTAAATATATATATATATTTCCAAACATAATATTTTACTTTTTGTAAACAGATGGACAGCAAATCCTACTCAATTTTATTTTGCATATTTACCATTGTATTCATTAAAGAACCATCTAGCTTTTCTATTTAAACGTCTACTTATGACTGCCTAAAATAGGAAATAGAAAACAATTCCTTTTAGTAAAACATCCTTAATGCAAGGTAAGAATCAAATTATAGAATTAAAAAAAACAAAGTAACTGATCAGTTTCACATAATGCTACTAGTCAAATGTAAATTCTCTTCTCTTGGTTGGGAGTATTTTAATTTTGTTTTTAATTTTAGAGAGAGGGAGAGAGGGCACATGCACATAATCAGGGGAGAAAGAGAGAGAGAATCTTAAGCAGGCAGCATGGAGTCCGAGGTGGTGCTGGATCCCATGACCCTGGGCTCATGACCTGAGCTGCAATCAAGACTTGGAAGCTCAACCGACTGAGCCACCAGGCACGTGTGTTTGGGCCTACTTTAAAGAACATGTGACTCATACAATTAAAAGTGTTTCAGTCAAGGCTCCTCCGGTTGCAAGAGATAGAAAGATAGCAGCAACTTGCTTAAACAACGAGGCCTTGTACTGGCTCACCGATGTGGGAAGTCTAGAGTTGTCTCCAGCTATGCCATGATCCAGGAGCTCACCTAGCACTTTGATCTTTCTCTTTCTCTTGTCACCTCTCAGCTCTATGCATTGGCAGCAGTCTGTAGTCCCTTCCAGTTCTCAAAGGGCATCAGGGTAGCCACCTACCATCTCTAGCTTGTGTTGTCCCTTCATCCCAGGGGAAGAGGAGCTTCGCTTTCTCGGGCTCCACCCATCACCTCTCCGGGAAGACTCCTTTTGGCTCACTTTGGTCATGTGCTCACACAGATGGTGGGAGCACAGCACGGAGGGACGGGGCTGGTTGCTGGGGTTGCTGTCTCAGCAGGACCATGTGGAGGGAAAGAGGTGAATCTCCAGAGGAGAAGCAGAGTTGATATCCTATCAAGATACTGTTTAAGGAAAAATAATTGTACCACATACATAACTTATTTGTCAAGTGGTTACTGGACATGCTCACACAATCAATATATTGCCATTTTTATCAACCTGAGAAGCTGAGTTTTAAGTTGGGCTGTAAGGGAGGAACATATGTGGGTTAGCAAAAACTCAAGTGAAGCCTTGGCTAACATAGGCATGGTGACTGATACTTATTTGTGCTGCTGTGAATCAGACAATGTACTAACCTCTTCGTGTGTAGTCTTGGGTAATCCTCACACACGATAGCCCTACGAGGCAAGTATTATCGTTACCCTCATTGTAAAATATGAGGAAACTGAGGCATAGGGAAGGTTAGGAAAAGTATTCAAGGTCACAAAGCTAGTGAGTAGAACTGGCGTTCATGCCGAAGTTAGCTGCTCTAAACCCCAGTTCCCAACCACTATGCCCTTAGATATATCCTGTTAAAAACATTCTCATTTAAGAAATGTTGAACTCTATCATGTATCAAGCACACTGGTCAGACTGATAAAGCATTCACTTGGTTCTAGATGTGGGGAAATACCCTTGGGTGTCGGGTGCACAAGAGTGTGCTAGGTTCTACCACCTTCACTCATGTGGCAGAGTGGTTGACCTGGCAAGGGACATTTACAGACATGAGTGGCTCAGTGATATTGACGCCAAGAGGTGCCCAGGCTCCATATTGTCCAAACTGGACCGTTGTAGTAATTTCCATGGGTGTCTTTTCCGGGGCCATAGATTATCATGGCTCTGCAAAGAACGTGAAGGTTGGACTATAAAGCATCAGTCTAATCTTAAGCCAGTGAAATAGCAAGGCAACGTTATTCAGAGTTTGCTCACACCAGCATAATCTGAGTGAACCAACCCCAAGGACAAACCAAAATGAGCAAGGAAAGGCATGTAAATGACGTACAGTCATCAGAGGCAGAGGAAAAGACACGAGAAATTGACAAAGCCAGCTGTATGACATTTTCTAACCAACTTTCCATCATCTTTTTCGGCTATAGGGTCCCCAGGCACAACCCAAGTCCCTAAGTCCTTGAAGCTGACAAGGAAGAAAAAGGACGTGTGTGTGTGTTTATTTTGTGTGCATGCATGCTAGTATGTGAGAGTGTTTAAATTCATGGCCAGCAACTCTGTTGCATGTGTTAGGTGGCTGAAAAATTAGGAGAGTGCCAGGCTCTGCTTTAATTGGATTTTCTAAAGCATAAATAAAAGGTAGGAGAGGGAGATGCATTCTTTGATCGATGTCTTCCCTCAGAGCGTGCACAGCTGGTCCAGAGTCCCTCTCTTGCCTAATTAAGGGACCTTATTCTTCTCACGCTCAGAGGTGCTGCCTGTGTGCTGGTCTGGAAGCTGACATCAAACCCATGTGGCCAGAAAAGCCTCCTCTCTAGAGGTGGAACGAGTACAGAAGACTGGACCCCTAAAGTGTTCTGGACTCTATACAGGAACAAATGTTGACATAATGGATAGTAAAGAAGCATGATCTACAGCTCTAGTTTGGAGAAAAAAGTCCCTAGAAAACTGGTTTCAACTGAGGTTTAAAAATACACCCAAAGGGCAAACCTTTAAGAGGTTAATGAAGATAAGCCCCTAAAGCTCTTGAAGACTAGCCTGTAGTGGTGGGAGTTGGATTTGGCCAGGCCGGGAGAAGAGAGAAACCATCTTGTAGTCTTGTCTTCTATTGTCCATTTTCCTCAGTGGGGCCAGGACCCCACAAAGGCAAGACAGGTGCTTAGGGCATGAAATTTAAGGAGACATTCACTCTCTGGTACTTGCAATACCACAGCCAGACATATCTGCCCACCATGCAAATATGAGTGCCCCAAAGATGGAGTCCAAAGGCCTTAAGGTTTACAGAAGTGCTTCTCCCATTTTAATGTGCTTACAAACCACCTGGGGAGCTGTCAGACATAAAATGCAGGTTCTGGGTTAGTAGGTCATGAGCTGGTCCTGAGATTCTACATTTCTGACAAGCTGCTGGGTGATGCTCTTGAGGCTATTGGTTTGGGAACGACACTGAGAAGAGGGAAGATTCAGATGCCGGCTATATAAGGCCGAAGGCCACGAGCCATACCCAGGCTGCTGCCTGTTCTTATCAATAAAGTTTTATTGGAACACATTCATTTATATATTGTCTGTAGGTGTGTTCTTGATACAGCAGCAGAATTGACTAGCTCTGAAAGACTGTACTGACCACAAAGCCTAAAATATTTACTATCTGTCCTTTATAGAAAAGTTTGCTGATTCTGGTTTACAAAATCGATTCTTTTTCCTCATCACTCATATTTTAGCCTAATGCCATGTACTTCAATTTCTAGAGATTTGTGAATGATGGTGCTACTCTTTTGAGGTTCTATCTCTTTTCTTTGTTACTTCTTACCATGTCATTCTGATCTCAGCTTAGACGTCATTTTTTCCCATGATGCCTTGTTTGATCTCCCCAAACCGAGCTAGGTGACCCTTATACCTGCTGAAACACCAATTACCCTAGACTATAATTGCCTATTTCCTCATCTGTATCTCCCATTAGATCACAGACTTTTTTTTAAAAAAAATGTTTATTTATTTATTTTGAGAGAGAGAGCACAAGTGGGAAGGGGCAGAGACAGAGAGGAAGAGAGAGAATCCCAAGTTGGCTTTGCACCGTCAGCATATAGCCTGATGCAGGGCTCCATCCCATGAACCTGTGAGATGTGACCTGAGCCGAAACCAAGAGTTGAACACTCAATTGACTGAGCCACCCAGGCATCCCTAGATCACAGACTTCTTAAGGGTAAGGACAATATCTGTTAATTCTTGAATTCCTAGCACCAGGGACATAGTTCTCAGTTTTAAATTTGGTAATTTGAATGGAGAGATGCCTTGACATTCCAGGGGAACTTAGTCTGCTTCCCATTACTGGTCTCCTTGAAGAGGATGAATTACTTAGTGGTCATCCACTCTAGTGAGAATAACACCACCACACACACCCAACCCCCCCGCCCCCCCACACCCCACACACACATACACAGTGGTTGTCTATTCAGATTCCTTGCATTGGCCAGAGGACCCACATACCTTTTGAGATTAAAAATATTTGGCAATGGAAGAATGGATCTATTTTTTCTGGAATCTTCTGCATTAGGATGCTTAAGAGCTTCAGTAAAAGTTTTGTGTGTGGGGGGGTGCAGAAGGAGGTAGTGAAACTCTTGTTGATAATGATTGTTGGATTATATTTATCCATGTTCTCCTTTAATAGGGAGAATGGAAATCCAGCTCAATGGGCCATTTCAAGAAAATAATCAACCATTGGGTCAATTGCCTTTTAAGAAGTCAAGGAGTGGTTTTCAAAGCTCATTTCCACTTGGCAGGACCCATGGAATGCTGGGGGAAGAGCCAGACTCTGCCCCATGAGTCACCATGGGCCAGCCTGGGGTCTGGCTGCTGCAGACAGGCCCCCACAGTTCCCTCAGATTCTTCCTTGAACCACACAGCACGTGCTTCCAGGGTGGCCTGCTGGCAGTAGGAAGAGGTGTCCAGGGGCAAGGCTTGAACATGTTAAGTCAACCAAAGACTGAAAGTGGGTAAATTAGCTGGGTGAGATGGTCTGAGGTAACCAGATGTGCCTCAAACCAATGATTCTTCCATTCTTCCCTGAGAAGCTTAAATCATCACCACAATGTTTGCACATCATGAGACAAGTACCTCTTTTCCTCACAGTCTTCATTTCTGCCCGTGTATGGTCAGCTCCATTCCCTCGAGTTCATGGGTAACTATCAGAATCTATGTACATCCAATGCCGCCACTTTTTCTTTATCACAGATGAGTACTTATGACTTTTTAATATCATAGGCATTTCCTCCACAATTTCTCTCGCTCTTTTTTTTTTTTTTTTTAAAGTGAGACAAAAAGCTCCTTAGGAGAAATTATGTAACTCTAGAAACACCAGCCAGCATTTGAGACATCCTGTGACAGTGAAAAGCCAAATTCCAGATGTTGGGGTTTGATTCTCCAAAGCGATGTGTGCAAGGAAGGGAAGGATTGCAGGTGGGTCAGGAACTCGTTAGAGGATTGCTGGTCTCCCCAACCCCCCCAAGACACATATGGTTAAGAGTTGAAGGCAGGCAGCTGTGAAAGGCTTCAAGGGACAGGTCAAGGTGGCCAGCACCTTCAGCCCTGTCTGCTGAGCAAGCAACGGTCCTCCAACTTCAGATGCCTGGCCTGTCTTCCTTCCTGATGCTCTCTGGAAACTTTTACCAGTGGCCATCTGAGGTAGGACAGATAGGGCGAGGTGCTTGCAGAAGATAGTTTATTTATTTTCCTTTGTGTAGGAAAGGAAATAAAAGGTCCTCCCTCTTTCAAATATGAAGTAGATGCAAATTTCTCTGTTTTAGGTTTGTCATAACTGAGATTCCTCAGGCCACACGCAGGCATACTTTTTAGTTTTGGCAAGAAGTAAACAGCCAAAGCTCATAAATTATATTCATAAATATTTGGTGTACTTAGTTGTGTTGAGGGGTGTTAAAGGGAAGGAAAGAAAACTGAGACTGGGTAACTACAAGCTCTATCTAGAGGAAAATGAAATCCTTTTTTGTTTGAAGACTTGAAAGCCGTCACCAAGAAACAAAAATGAACTTTTGAAGTTTTCAAAGGAATCATATTCTGCTTCCAACGTTAACAGCAAGGAAAATAACTCTTGATTTCAATATTTTTGGATTAAGTGTGCCAATGACAGGGTGAAGAAATAGTTGCTTTTAAGAGTCGATGAATCATGAAGAAAAAGAGACTGCTCCTGGAACTAATCAGTGATCTAATATGGAACCGCTCTGGGGTCAGACAGTGGGCAGGAGTCAGAGAATCCGGCTTCTCCTCTTCCATTCCCGGGGAGGGAAGCCTGCATTGCCCTCCTGTGTCTGAAAGAGGTAACTAGGTGGATCCCATGTTAAGAGGCTCTAAAGCACAAGCATTTGCATGTATCAGAAAGGATGCTGATGGGAATGTGATTCCTTTGGGAAAGGATACTTTGCTTCATAAGAGTGTTCACCTCGATTTATCTAGTAGATGGCTTCAGTACATATAAAATAGAATTTAATTTCTAGAACTTTGATTGCAACAAAGTTGGTGTTTTTCTTGGGGGGGGGACTCTCTTTATTGCATAAAGTGAGATATTTTTGTATTCTTGTGCTAGCTAACTTTGTCCCTGATTTATATGGTATCAACTCCAACTTCCTTGCCCCAAAACTCCAGTGTCTCCCCATTGTGTACTTACTGCAAACTTTTTCAAGTTTGGCATTGTTGATATTGGGGTTGGATAATCCTTTCTTGTGGGCAGCCATCCTGGGCATTGTAGGGTGTTTAACAGTGCTTCTGGCCTCCACCCACCAGCCTCCAGCGGCATCCCCACTCTCGCCTGTAACAATCAAAACTGTCTCCAGACATTGCCAAATGTTTTTCCATGGGAGGTGCAAAACTGCCTCCGGTTGAGAACTAGTCTCTCAATTGAAGGGTTTAGGTATTTCTTTCTCCATCACCAAAAGTGTGGTCCCCATCTCCCTCACTCTCTCCTTGAGGCACGTTTGTCTCTGAGTCCCCGTGAGAAAGACTTTGTTCATTTATTGCTCTTTGGTCACGTGTCTTCCTCCCTTGACGCCTTTCTTTTTGCTTGTTCCTGTATAAAGCCTTCCCCTTCTTCAGATATGTCTCTAGTTCCGTCTCCTTTAGAGTTCCCAGCCTGTATTTTTTCCCCTTCCAGATGCAGGTAGTGTTTATTGTTCCCCTCGCAGTTTTTGGGCCAATGGAAACTCCAGCTATGGTTAGGGGCAGTTGAGAGTAGGGAGATCCTGAGGTTCCGGGGACAGCCCTGGAGAGTCAAGAACCAGAGTGGAAATGACTGCCTGGAATAGCCAAAGAGTCCCTGTTATCAGCGGAGACCAGATGCTGCTGAGAGAGGACCAGACTCAACGAAGCTTTCCAATAGGTTAACAGCGATGCCCGGTGATCACTTAGTAGACTGATTTCCAGAAATCCAGATGGGGACAAGAAACACGGCTCCTGGGGGTGGGCTCCTGGGGGTGTTCTTGTGTGCTGACATCTTGGCACTGCATAACCTGTGTCAGACAGTCAATGGGGGCATCAAATAGTAGCTTTATTTTTTTTTTAATGTTTATTTATTTATTTCTGAGAGAGAGAGGCAGCATGAGCAGGGGAGGGTCAGAGAGAGAGGGAGACACAGAATCTGAAGCAGGCTCCAGGCTCTGAGCTGGCTGTCAGCCCAGAGCCCGATGTGGGGCTTGAACCCACAAACCGTGAGATCATGACCTGAGCCGAAGTCGGACACTTAACCGACTGAGCCACCCAGACGCCCCTCAAATAGTAGCTTTAAAGTTGAAGTGCCCCACAGTCCCATCAGATTCTTCTCTATCTAGTCATTTCCTATGATGATGATGATGATGATGATGATTTTATTACTTAAGAGTGACCAACTCTCCCAATTTGCCTGAGATGGGTTGCAAGGAGAGCCTGGGGCTTTCAGTTTTAAAACTGAGGGAGGAGCACTTGGATGGCTCAGCTGGTTGAGCATCTGACTCTTGGTTTTAGCTCAGGTCATGGGATTGAGCCCCATGTTGGTCTCTGAGCTGAACGTAGAACCTCTTTAAGATTCTCTCTCTGTTTCCCCTAGACACCCCCCCACCTGTACTCTCTCTCTCTAAAATAATAAAATTTAATTTAATTTAAAAAATAAAATAAAATAGAGAGAGTCCGAGCATATTGGAATGAATTTGTCACCCTACTTCCCACTATGACCACTGCAAATATCACCATCATCTGCAGTTTCTAGTGTTCTCTGTCATGTACAATCTAAGTTGTCTCAACTTTATGCAGTGGTACCTGAAAGCAACTTAAAAATTTTTTTTTCTTTTTGATCTGTAGCAAATAATCCAAGAGAAACAAAGCTGTGGCTCTCACGCAAACATCTTTCACTGAG
The DNA here is from genome assembly GCF_008692635.1 of Crocuta crocuta. Lineage (NCBI taxonomy): Eukaryota > Metazoa > Chordata > Mammalia > Carnivora > Hyaenidae > Crocuta > Crocuta crocuta. Next base: position 10,250,150 of record NW_027532002.1, read on the forward strand.
AGGTCAGTCCTAATGAGGAGTTCCCCACTGCCCATAGGGCTGTCCTTATGTCACTGGCGGGGATACCNAAGGAACATCCAAATATTTGAATGAGTAGGTTAGGTTTTCTTTTCCATTTCTGCAGTTCAGGCCTCTTTACTGATGAAGCCACCTGGATGGCTCCATCCACACCACCTGTGTTTGCTGTAGGCGACGGTTCCGTTTAGAAACCACCTCGAGTTCCAGATAATTTTGTTACTTAGCCGGGACTCTCCCACCGAAACAAAATGAGCCAGCAAAAGTAGTTTAATGGTGCTAATCTGCGTAGAGTTGGTCACAGAAGTACTTGTCCTGAATTCCAGTCTCATAAACATTGCTGACAGGCCTTACAACTGCACAGTCAGTTAACTCTCCCCAACCCCTGGCTCTCTCATCTGTAAAATGGGGATAATGTTGCTTCATTTATATCAAAGGAGGTGAAAGCATGCTGAGAAATGTTAAATGTTATGCAGATGGAAGTGTTTGTGCTGAAAATGGTTTCTTTTGGTGACTTTCAGAAAAGAATGTTATGTTAACCAGATCCTGGATTTGTGTTCAAAATCCTCTGATGCATTAGCACTCGATTTCACGTGTGTGGGATAGCTGTTATTTTTGGCTAATGTCATTATTCCAGTCACCTTGCCGTCCTGAAGCTTGGGCCCTGAGACAGCACATGTGGAATGGAGACAATGGAATTCTCTATCCTTGGATTCCATGAAATGCCCTCGACTTCACACAGGGCCCACTTGATGGTAATTCTGAGCTGTATTGCTCCACAGAATAAACTACCACAAAGTATTAAAAGCCTTATTCCAGATGGGCAGAGGTGATAGCACCTAAACACACCTCCAAGTTCAAGCTCAAAAGAAAACCAACCAATTCTGTGATTCCTATGTGATGTTTCAGCCTGGGCTTTGAGGGCTGAGTGTCGGGTAGGACATTGGGCCTATTTCACTTTTTAAGTAGTATTTTTGGCATTGAGAACATCATGGAGGTTCTTAGAGAGAGGGAGAGAGAGAGATAGAGAGAGTGAGTGTATAGGGAGGATGAAGGAGCACATCAGCTTTAGAGTTAGACGACCCTGGGTTTAAAGAACTCTTTACCTGTGACTGTGAATTCACGATTATTGAATTGATAATACTAATATTAATCATTAATATAATTATGCTGGCTACGTTGAGATGAGAACGTGGTCCCCGTGCCAAGGATAACTACCTGGGGGGCTCATGATAAGACAAACCCGGGAGGTGCTTGAGGGAGGATGATTCAGGACAGGACGAATTAGCTTTGGCCTCGTCCTATCAGCTTGAGTGTCTCTTCCCAGAAGAGACACCTGGGAAGTAGAAGTGTGGAAGGCTGGTTTCCAGTAAGGTCTACGGGCAGATGGAAGAGGAATAGAGGAAAACTGTCACCTAACTGTCAGGCAAAGGGGAGAGCCCAGCCTGGGCCTGTTGAGGGATGGGAAGGTGGGTTTCCAGGTGAAGGACAGAAGCTGTGTCCTTCAGCAGCTCCAGGCTGTTCGAGGGCGCTCAGATAAACCTTACTGTGGGCTGTGGGCAGAATGCCCCAGTCTTTCTTCATCCTTCCTTGCTTTCTCTTCAGGTGCCACTCACACTGCAGTCATTTCCGTCTGCTGGGTTCCAGCCCACCTTGAGGCCCATCTCAGGTGACTTCTCAGGTGGCTTCCTGGAGTGACACTGCTGACGGTGTTCTCGGTGCCTGGGCTGTTGGGGTGAAGGCAAAATAAACACAGAAAGGGAAACTACGTGAGGTTTTGGAGAGGGTAGGTTTTAGATGGACAACTTTTAAGTAAGGATATTTAAAAAGGCACAAACAAAACTATTGTTTTTTGAACTTCATAAACGTTAGTATTTTAATTTCAAAGACAGGAAGAACATGTATCCGGAATCAACAATGGCTTTTGAAACACAACAGATTTAACCTTACAAAGAAGTCTGTTGTGCTGTCCTTTTTTGTTTTTCCTTTGCCTCGTTTCACCTTAGGTTTCTGAAAAATTCACTATGGGCTTATATCTCCCTGCAGACCATGATATTTAATAATCTCAACCCCGTAACCATTTATCGGTTCTTTTTTGGTCTTTCTCCAGGTCCTCACTATGCTGGCATACTTTGGGTTCATGCCTATTGGATCCTAATCTTTTGGAAGGACCCCAGTCTTTCTTATTTCTGAATCTTATAAAGCTCTTAGCTTAGAGTCAATCCCTACAGAAGTTTGAATGGATGGAGGATAGGCTACGCTTAAACAAGGTAGACTTCTGGGTGGACCGGAACAAATGATAAGGGCTTTCCTAGGTGACCTTTACTGCCCTGGCTCCAAACTGGAACCAGCACTGTGATAGATTGACTGCATTAGCTGTCCTTTTTCCTGTAACCTTATAGTGCCCTACAAGGGGCCTAGCCATTTGACTTATTTGGGATAATTGGATATTAGCACGCATGATGCAAACAAGGGCTTGAGAAGGATACTTGCTTATTTCCACTCGTGCTCTTGCACTCTGTTATTGCCTTGAAAAGAACATGTTGGATCTGCCTGCTGGGAAATGAGGTAAGTGAAGAAAGCCAGGTTATCCCGGTCAAAGCCCACCTATATTCGCCAGCAGAAAGCCAACACGCAGACACATAAGTAAAAAAATAACACTATTCTAGGCAGAGGTAACTGGTCAACCTGTAGCTAATGAGAGGCTCGTGAGATTTCAACCAAGATCAGCTTTGTTAAAATCTGAAGTGGGCAGAAAGAAGACCGAGCCAGAAGAAGGGATAGAGAGGAAAGGAAAGCTGCAGAGAGGGGAGGGGTCAGTGGTTATCCCTGGGCTTGGACTTAGTGGCAGGCAGCCCCCCAGGTTCCTGAGGACCAGCTGAGAGGGGGGTGGCACCTCTTGAGCAGGCTCAGGTTCCCAGGAGACGCCCCTCTGTTCCCTAGGGCTGCTGGCCCTAAAGTCCCAGCCTCCAGCAAATGAATTTGCTGGTCTGATACACAGGTAAGTACTCACCTAATTCTGAGTTTGTTCATTAAACACATATAAAATGTACCTAAATATTTTCAAAACAACATGCCGTAAAAACCACCAAAGTTCTGGTATTTAAAACTAAGCTACACGAGGCAGGCCTATACCTCCTCTTGATGCCTTCGCTGCGTTTATGTTTCATCTTCTCAAGTTTGTCAGCCAACAAGCAGAGGGGAGGCTTTTAAATTCTGCAAATACATCAGCAGCCACGACTATCAGCTTTTCTGAATTCACGGCTATAGAACATGCTTTGCTCAGCTCTGGCCACAAATTTCCCTGCCATCTTGGTGAGATTTATTGCCTTTTAACGCAAGCCTCCAGTATCTCTTGTCAAGCCATAGGTCAGATGCAAATGAACCGTTTCATTCTGGCTTTTCCTACGTTCTCAAAATTCAGCCCTCCCTGTCAGGTGGGGAATTCTGCTTCGAAAGGGCTTGGGAAGAGAATAAATAGAATGAATGTTGGCCATTCACCAGCAACTATTTGGCACCCGTGGTCAAAGTGGTCTGTGCAAGATGAGATTGTTGTACCTACGTTCTAGAAAATGTACTTCTTGGCTACACCTACATCTGTACCTATAGAAATCACCTTGCTACCTTCCCTGAAAGAAGCAGTAACTGGTTTAGATGTAAAATACCTTATCTTTCTCTGTCCTGGGCAGTTTGTTAAAGGCTAGGCAGTCTTTGGTTTTGAAGAGACTGTAGGCAGTGGTGAGTATGTGGAATGGCAGATAAGTAGTTCTTCACACCGGCCATACAGAAGAAGTATCTATGAAGCTGTAAAATGACCCATGATGGTTAACTTTATGTGTCAACTTAGCTGTGCCACAGTGCCCAGGTATTTGTTTGAACATCATTCTGGGTGTTTCTGTGAAGGTGTTTCTGGATGAATTTGACATCTAATTTGATGAAAGCAGACTGTTCCCATAGTGTGGGTGGGCCTTGTCCAATCAGGTGATGCCCTGAATCAAACAGATGATGGAACTCTCCTCCCAAGCAAGAAGGAATTCTGTCAGCAGGCACCCTTTGGACTTCAAGTGCAGCCTTGACTTTCTAGCTTTCCATCCTGACGACTCACCCTGCAGGTATTGGGTTTGCCAGCCTCCATAATTACATGAAACAGTTCCTTAAAATAAATTTCTGTTTATATATATGCATCCTACTGATTTCTGTGGAGAATGCTGACTAGAAATGGCATCCATATTTGGGCCCTCTCCCTTGTCGTTAGGATGCGGCTCTCCTGTGGTGGGCCAGAGGATTGTTATTTTTAAAAGATCTCTGGTGATACGCATGTGACCAGTGTTGAGGACTACTACCAGGGCCACTGTCTTCTTACACACAAAATCGGTCCTGGTCTGTGGGGCACCTGAGTGGCTTAGTGTGTTAGGTGCTCACTTCTGCTTAGCTCATGATCTCATGGCTTGTGGGTTCAAGCCCCACCTCGGGCTCTGTGCTGNGTTTTAAATAGGTCCTAGTCCAGTCATATCACTGTCATTTGAGTCTTGACTGCCGCTAACCGGCTGAATAATCTTAGGCACATAATTCTAAAACTTTGAGGCTCAGCCTTCTTATCTCTGAGGGACATTAGATTGTCGTGATGATGACGAGGTGTCCCATGCAATGAGTGTGGAAAGGTGGGTGAGTGTGAATATGCGTGTGTCATATACCTGTTACTTTTGTAATCTTCATGTGTGAAAAACGCAGGGCTCTGTGAGTGGTGGAGGAGGAGTTTCTTCACCCTCAGGCACACACTCTTGCTCTTTCCTCTCAGACGGGCAGCTCAGTATCTGTCCTCAGCCTCCTGTGGCCGAAAGCCTGGGATCTGCCCTGATTTCGGGGCTGCAGGGGGCCAAGTCAGGATGGGTGGGACGCTGGCTAGTGACCATTCAGCCCTTGTAATTGATTTGCAGTTTCTGCTGGGGGGGGGGGGG
>NW_027532002.1:10255232-10296861 GCF_008692635.1 Crocuta crocuta
CTCCGCTCTGCACAGCGAGACTATCTGGGGCTTTGGGTGAAGTCATAGGTCACTTTACAAATGTTGGTGAAACAAATTGAAACATTGTGGTCCAATCAAGGAGACACATCTGAGCGATTTGCATGGTTGGCTGAGAGGCGCAGCGTGGCCGGGAGTGAGAAGCTTGGGCTCCTGCGTGGGTGAAAGCGATCCGGCTCCGGCCCAGGGGGCAGCCTGCGGCCGGCGGCGTGTTCCTTTCAGGCGGCAATGCTCCCGTTCAGGTATCAGGCGGCCCGGCCGAGAAGCACGCTCCGGGCTGCAATTTCATACCAGGACATTCGAGAGGGTTATGGGAAACCATTTTTCCCTTACTCTGTCATCTTGAGTGACACGGATTCACGGCGTGTAAAAAGCGTGTCCTTTAATTTTCGGCGACATAAACAAACCTGAGCAGCCTGGCCTGAAAGTCAGAGATGAAGGTGACGCCGGAAGAGAAGCGTGGGCGTGGATAATGCTGTTAACATCCTTTTACCTCCTGTGACGGGGCTCCGAGAGGGATGGCTTCCGCAGGCGGGCTGTTTGCAACATGCTCTGCTCACATTAAAACTGTAGAAATAGCTGGATGTGTTTACTTCTTGCATTGGAAGAGGGCATTTTGAAGAGCTAAAGGAAAGCGCTTCATTGGCAAAGATTGGAGAATAAGAAATCAGCCTATATTCAGAAAAGCAGAGAGCCGTTATGCAGGTTTTTGCCTTATCCAGGAAAATACAGTATTCAATGGCTACTAATGGGACCCCCTAGCAAGATCATAAAATTCTTGATGGTATCAGATGTAATCTATCCATTTCAGCATATACTGATAGGTTGACTAGGTAAGGTTTTGTGCTAAACTATGAACAGGAAAAAAGATGTTCTTCTAATGTCAACCCTAAAGGGACTTCTGTTAAAACGCAGTGACTAATAAATACAGTATGCAAGTTCCAGGTTTTACTAGCTAGTAATTATATGCAAATCACTTTAAGACTTAGTTTCCTCATCTGTCAAATGGGTTTGACAATGGCGACGATGATGATGATGATGATGATGATGTAGTAAACACATATGGATCATTTTTTGTGTGCCACATTCACAATGAGCTCAGTTGTAAAAGCATGTATTCCTTATTCAATCCTCATAATAACCTGAAAAAGTTGACTACTATTGGGGCGCCTGGGTGGCTCAGTCGGTTGATTGTCCGACTTTGACTCAGGTCATCATCTTGGAGTTGAAGAGTTTGAGCCCCACATCAGGCTGTGTGCTGACAGCTCGGAGCCTGGAGCCTGCTCCGGATTCTGTGCCTTCCCCCTCTCTGTGCCCCTCCCCCCACTCATACTCTGTCTCAAAAATAAATACACATTTAAAAAAGTAGGCTACTATTATCTCTGTTTTTGCTTCCTTCATAGGCTATAGCGAGGATTAAATGAGCTAATGTATATAGAGCCCTTAAGACAATGCCTGACATTTGCAAACCTCAGTAAATGTTAGCAATAATAATAATGAATATTACATTATAATTGGTTGCCAGATGCCAGTGCCCTAATAACTGTAATATTTGCTCTAAGAGAGGCATAAGAAAAACGCTATGAGGGTTCTGAATGGGGAGACAGTACATCTAGGATGGGTGGAGAATCCATGAGAGAGGTGGTCTGGGCAGTGGGCCTTCCAGAAAAGATGTGATCATGACAATGTGGCTGCAAAGGCATGTAGGCAGAGGCACCGGCATGGGCCTGACCCACACCGTGACCAGGAGGTAAACCAGTATGGGGCAGGTCGGGGGCGACTGTGACTAAGCCAGTTAGCCCAGGGCAGAGGAAATCTAGAAGTTAAGACTGAAAGTGTGGGTTGTGGAACACCTCCTGACATTCCCGTTTACCCTTTACCCTGAGCCTGGTAGGCAGGGAAAGCCACTGAGGGATTTTAAGTGGTGAACGCCATGGTCAAAGCTGTTTGCATCTTGAACACGGCGGCGCTCCAGGAGTTTCCCAGGAAACGCATTAAATATTGGCAAAGCCCTCAGTCCTGGGATTTGAAATTGCACTCAGAGCCAGGCCACAGTCCAACGTGGATGGGAGTTTGGCTTTAAGGGTAGGATTAGATCAAACCTGAAGACTCACAGGGGTCAGATTTAGTTGGTCTGGTCCTGGTGTCAGTGGCAGTGCCAGTAGTTTATCTGTTTTTAAAACGAGCCTGCCCGTCCTGCTTTCGCCTTTTGCCCTTCTGATGGAGACAGTTAGAAGGAACAGCACGGAGCACCAGCACACAGCACACACCTGAGACCGAGCCGTGTTGGGTGAGATTTGTGTAAATCTTGCCACTAAATATTGCAGCATTCCCCCCTCCCCCGCCAACTCCCTATTACTTCTAAGTGGGACACAGAGTGATTTAAGGACAATCAATTCCTTGTGTATTTCTGGTATGATCTCAACACGCAGGCACAGAGCTGTAAAGCTGTGTTCCAGGAACCCTGTCCTTTAAGAGCTGAGAGTCTCTTGGAGAACCTAGGATGAGAGCATAAATAGCTGTAAGATCAGGTGACAACGAGGTAAGAGCATTTGAGAGCGTTCAGGCAGTGTGCTTGGGTGGTGGAGGGGGTGTGGCGAATGATGACTTTTCTTTGGAGAAAGATGTATATTGTAACCCACTCCCCTAATTTTGCCCTTTATTATTTACTGAGCTGTTTGGTATAGTGTCTTGAAGTTAGACCTTGGTTTGAATCTTGGCTCCACCTTTTACTAGCAGGACTCCTCTGGTCAATTTTTTGAGCTTCTTTTTCTACAAAATGGTGAAGATGTTGGAGTACAAGAAGGCAACGAATCAGTTAGGGTATGTAGATACTTTTGTCTGCAAGGAGCAGAAAACCCAGCCCAAACTGGCCAAATGGGGAGCTCGCTCCTTAGCTTGTAACAGAGGCCCTTTAGAGTAGAGTAGCTTCTGTGGGGAGCCATCTCGTCAAGCGGCAGCCTGCCATCCACAGTGACAACTCTCCCCAGACCTGCTCTGCTTACACTGTAGCATGCATATTAATATCCACGTGACTTGATCCATATTCACTTGAGTTGAACTGACTTAACTCAGTTGAGCTGACTTAAGCCAGTGCCTGCTTCTGAACCAAAGGCAATCATCATAGGTGCCTGTGTGAATTGCTGGACAGCTGTGCGACCTTATGCAAGTTGCTTAATCTTCCTGTGCCTGGGTTGCCTCCTCTGTCAAATGAACTGGATGATAGTAGTTACCTCCTAGGGGTGGTTTTAGAATTTAATGAGTGATGGTTACCTTAGATCAGCATTTTGTTTTGTTTTCCCAGCCCATCTGCAGCAACCTATTGGGAAGTCACAAAATAAATTTAGCGGGTTGTGGCTATCTTGCAGCCACAAAGAAAAGAAACACAATAGTACAGTAGTGTATAGAGAATCTCAGAGCATACATCATATGATAAAGGTAAGCAGTATATCGTGACATCTTTGCTTAGGTTTTATATGTATTTGTGCATGTACTTGGTTAAGACAGAAAACTTATTCATGAACTTGGTACATAGAAAAAAAAAAGTTGAGGAACATCAGCTTGGACTGGCCAAAGTGAATGACTAAAGCTGGGGCTATTCCTTTTAAGCAAGGCATTGGGAGAGAGGAGAAACTGATGTTGGGGAGAAAGATAAACCGCTAAGCCTTCTCTAGGCTTTACCAAGTGCCAGCCATTGATTTAAGAACTTTGCATGTATGAGCACATGCAACATTTGTTCCAACTGTATAAGTTAGACTCCTTTACTAAACCCATTTTCCAGATGAACATTGAATACTGATTCTCAGTGCAGTGCAGTAAAAATGTGGGCCCTAGGTTCAAACCCATACAGCCTGGTTCTAGAGCCCAATTTTTACTACATTATACTGAGAATCAGCATTCAATGTTCACTCCCTAGATTATCAGTGTTCAGTACAGGGCTGACACGGAGAATAAGCATTCTATAAACATAGGTATCAGCAGGAATGTTGTTATGAAAAGACCAATTTGCAGTCATGAAATGCCCTTCTTTGGTTTCTCTCCAGCCTGAGGAAGTGTATATAGACAAATCCACCGGAGGGTAGGAAGCTTTCACCTTCTTTCCAAGTCTCGTGCTTAATAAAGAGGATACCATGTTGTCCTCAAAACACCTTGTGGGACACAACCAAGGTTTCCAAAGGCTGTTTGTATCTGTGGGGTGGTCAGGGACAAAGGTAATTTCTTTTAAAACGGGACACCTCTGTCACCCTGAGCTGTGTTAGCTAATGGTTTCAACGATATGTCCAGAAACACATAGTACCAGCCCTGGGAGCATGATAAGGTAGACGCTGGTAGATGACGGTCAGCTTGATTCTTGCGTTTAGAAGATACTCTGATCTCCTCCTGGGGTGTTTCAAAGGGGCCCTGGGAGACTGAACCGAGCGACCTGTGTGTGCCCTGGTGTAGGCAGGAGCCACAAAGAAATACCCTGAAAATTCTGACCTTATTTTATACAGGGCGTCTAATCTAATACAGCAGAGGAAGAATTTTTAAAAAGAGTCCCAGGAGGACTAATAAAATGGCTTTGAATTTCATTACGTTTGAGAGGGAGGCACTAATTCAATTAGCCACAAAATGAGAATTTTCCTACCCCTTCTGTTTGGAGCAGCTCCGAAGTCAGATTGCAGCCGAGGAAGTGTTTGGGCTGCCTGTGGATAGAGGCTTGTGAGGAAAGGCCACCCTTGTCCCATTTTAGGCCGGCTTCTGAACCTTTACATTTCAGCTCTGCGCAATTGTTGGGAGGCAGGATAGCATAGTGAAGAAGGACATGGACCTTGGAGTCGCCTATCTTGCATTCAAATCTCAGCTCAGCCATTTATGGGTGTGTAACCGTGAGCAAGCTACTTAACTTTCTCCAAGCCTCAGTTCCTTCACCTGTAAAGTGGGGATAGTAAAAGGAGGTATCATTGTCATAGGACATAATATGAGTATTAACTTAGTTAATATATGCTAAAGCATTTAGAAGAGTGCCTGAAGAGATTGCTGCTGTTCTGGTCTTAGAATCAGTAGACAAGCAAACAGAAGGGAATCATCACACAAGCGGCTAGTGCTCTGACATGGTAAAAGGCTCAAGGAAGGAGCAATTGTCTCTGGAATATGTGGGGAAGGGAGTAGGTGAACTTGGATCTTGAACGATTCACAGGAGGCTGCATAGGCAGGACTCAGGAATAGCATGTCTGAAAACAGGTCTTGCACGCCTATAGGGTCCCCGGGAATTAGTGGGCATTTACCAGGGAGTGAGGCCAAGGATTTATGGGGTGGGCTAGTGAGGTATGAAGCTGTAAGGTCACTGAGGGCAGGCAGTGGGCAGGACTGTTCATTTTGGCAAGACAAGATTGTTCCATGAAATGAGGAGTTCTGTGAGCCTTACAAAATTCAGTAATTCTTGTCTAGGTTTTTTTCTTGGATAGAAGATTTCAAATACTTTTGGAGAAAGCTCATTCCGTAGCTAAGTAGTCATGTCTTGGGGTTGCAATTGGATCTTTCATTGGTAGCTGCTCTGGTGAACACCCCCTCCGCCCCTCACTTCCCCACCCTGCCCCCACCACTGATGGGGAGTTTGCCATTCTCGGTTAAAAGGATTCTGTAAGAATCAGAAAGAAAATGTCTGCAATTTGTTCGTCCTAAACCTGTTACATTGTTAAAATCACTATTACAGTTTGGTATGTCCATGGAATATGTGGTTTTTGACTTTGGCAGAATGTGCCCTTTGCTCTTGAAATTATTCTCATAAGTATTTTTTTTATTTGTCAGTTTCAGAACCCTATTTACTGCATTCTCCCTATTTATAAGTGAGTGATGTTTTAAAAATTCATTTTTAAGTCTGTTGTTTGGACCACAGATTGCACCTAGTTTCATAGAAATGGCCATGTCATTTGTTAGGTCTTTAGGCAAGTTTACCAGATTTAGTTAACACAAAATATAGCTGAACCATAGCTCACATTTATTAAGCCAACAATATAATTACATGAATAAAAAATTTTGTTATGAAAAAATAAGACAGTAATATTGAATAGAAGATTTAAATTTCTGTTATATTTAAAACATAAGTGGAACAGGAGAAACTTAACAGAGGACCATAGGGGAGGGGAAGGGGAAAAAATAGTTAAGGAGAGGGAGGGAGGCAAACCATAAGAGACTCTTGAATACTGAGAACAAACTGAGGGCTGATGGGGGTGGGGGAGAGAGGAAAATGGGTGATGGGCATGGAGGAGGGCACTTGTTGGGATGAGCACTGGGTGTTATATGGAAACCAACTTGACCGTAAACTGTATTAAAAAAATAAATAAAATATAGATCAACTTTCCTAGATTGCTCTTCTTTCATACCCTTGATAGTTTATAAGTCACCGTTGGATACATTATCCACTTAGAGTCTCAAAACCAGCTTGTGTGGGGCCTGCAGGTAAGGAAACTGCAAGTCAGAGAGGCAGACTGGCTTGTCCAAGAACATACAACTTTCGTCAACACTCGTTTTTTGTGCTTGTTTGTTTTGTTTTGTTTTAGAAAATAAAGGTACGCTACAAATGGACGATGAAGTAAGGTTAGCTTCACAATGCCAACTGCATAGAGATCTTGCTGCATTTTGATTAGAAATTTTAGAGGAGATGTTGGCCATAAGATGGCAAGATCCTGCAACTCTTTATCTAATCTGTTAAATGTTTATTAAACTCCTACTAATCAGTCCTGGGGTTTTTTTGGGGGGGTGCGGGGGAGGGGAGTGAACCATAGGTATTTAACGCTTGGGTTCTGGTCTTTATTAGTTATCGCGGTAGAAATCATGGAGTAGAAGGTCTCTTACCCAATGCAGGTGGGGCTGGCGGGGTCTGTTGGTTAATTTGAATTCATGGTTTAAGGTAATGATGGGAACAACAACAAAAGACATGTTTTTGACAACAAATATCACTATGTCTTTCTAAACAAACCAGTTTACCCAAAATAAGTCAAGACCTTTGAAAAAGGTAGTAGGAAGAGCAAATTTGTTTTATAGTAGAATGAATATATCTTGCTATTTCTAGGACATGGGGAAAACATGAGAAAATGGTAGACTGAGGTTATGTGACAATGAAACAATCGTCTGCTACTATTGAGCACCTTCCTCAGGCTGTGAGGGCAACTTTCATTGGATTTATTATTCCGTGATTTTTAATTTGCACGAATACTCCTTTAAACCAGAGACCTGCCTTGTTTTCTTGCTGTGTTCCATGGCAGCTACTTCTGTGCCGAGTACCTAGTACTGGATAGATGTTTGACGAATAAATGAAAGGCTAATTTAACACAATATTAGCGATGTGAGTAGAATAATACCGTGAAATCAGAGGCTCAAAGAGTGGGCTCTCCTTTCCTGTTTAACTGTCTCCCAGAGACAGCTTTAGGCTTGGGAGGTGAATCTGCTTCGGCTGAATTTTCAAATGACATGGTCAGCTTTCTTAAAAATGTATTTCCATTCCGTTCCATTCTACACTTTGTTATCATCCTTGGCTGTCTTCTGGCACCTACCACAACTCCTCACGGAGCAAATACCTTCTACACAGGGCCATGTGCCAAGAAGAAGAGAGGTAAAATTCTACCCCATACCGTTTAAAAAATTTTTTTTTGAGGATTCGAAAAGGGATGGTAGAACCCTTTCATCTTACCTCCACATTCTTCCCGGAGTTTATTTTTATGCCTTCTGTGATGCACTTAAACTCTATCATTCCTAGTGTATTTATTTGTAAAATGGATTTAATTCTGTTCTTGTAAAGCTTTTAGAAAGGTCTGCCAGGGGCACGCAAGGGTACACAATGCTTAAGAATGATGTTAAAGTTTTAAAAGAGATTTATTTGACCCCGAGGCCAAATGGCACAGCCTGCAAATGTGATAAATCTAGCAAATAAATAAACAAATAAATAAATAAACATAAATGCCTTTGAGGAGGCAACGGGCCAATAGGCAGAGTCGCAGTTGGCATTTGCTTTTACAAGAGCACTTGTTAATCCCACATGCTCAGGACAGTTATAAAGGTTTCATTTCCTCCCTGGACCTTAGTTCCCCCGCGGGTGTATGGAGTGGAACACTTTATTTGAGACCAGAGTCGTGAATGTACTCCCTGCAAGGTGATGACTTCATGTATATTGATATTGCCAGTGGGGGGTTATTTTCTTTCTTGCGAGGCTGTGATCCTTTGAAGTCAGGAACCACGACCAATACAGCAATTTGCACAGAGCTTTATACATAGAATGTGTTCGAGAAACATTTGTTAAGTGAATGAATGAAGAATGTCCTGTTCACAGCTGTATCTCCAGCACCACGCACCATGCCAGCACCTGGGAGGTGCTCGATAAATATTTGTCAAGTGAATGAATTGTGCCAATCATGATTTCAGCAGGTGTTTCTATCTTCAGTTCTCTTGCAGATCAGAAGCAAGGCAATACTGGAGTTTCCCCGTTCCTAGAAGGGCACATTGTCGTTATCTAAAAAATCAGCGTCCCAACTTATCTCAGTGACATGTGGTGCTGGGTTGTAGAAGAGAGAGGAGAGAAAGATGAGAGAATGAGAGGAGAGAGAATCAGAAGAATGAGAGGAGAGAGAATCAGAAGAATGAGAGGAGAGAGAATCAGATGCACAAATGGCCAGACATATCTGTCGGTCTGTCTACCATTCATCTACTTGTCATTTATTGATGCGGATTTACACACGTATATAAAACTAGCTGTTGAAATTTATTAATCAATGTGGAAAACTAACGTCTATGTTTATTTCTGTCTTCATCTATTGATATATAAATGTAGTTTATGCCTTTCTCCTGAATGCAAGACTTGAGTTTCACTGCTGTGGGACATTTCTGCCTCTGTGCCCACTGACAGCCTAAACTCTGTCATGCGTCCTTGAGGACCAAGTGGTTGGGCCATCATGGGAGTCAGCTGTATCCATCTCAGGATCTGCTTTAGATAAGGTCTCTGTCTCAACGATCCTCTCCCACTGTTTTACGTGGGAATTTTCTAGGGGGATCCTTCACCGACGTGTTGCAGATGATCTGTGTAAAGCCTACTCTTAGCGCCATTTCTCTTGCTCAAAAACTTTCAGTGGCTCCTCATTATTTATAGATTAAAGTTCAAATGCCTTAGTCTTGTTTTTAAGGAACTTTATAACCTTCCCTTGGAACTCTCTTACGACTCTATTTGTAAGCCCGCTTTTCCAGCCAGGTCTGTACTAATTTTTCTAGAGAAACAACTGTTCACTTCCATTTCCCCTCAGTGACCCGCAGTGAGCGCGCTACTATATGCCAAGCCCTAGATAACATTTTGTTTGTTTCTTCACCTGTTCCCTGGACACAGGAATGCCAGCTCTCCCTCCTCCCAGCTGAACCAAATCCTAACCATCCTTTAAGGCCTATCTCACGTCCTCCTTTCTCTAGGTAGCCTACCTTGACAATCCCAGCCCATAGTCCTCTTTCCTGTATTTGGGCTGGTCACTTACTATTGTGTGTTGATATATCTTTTAATGTTTATCCTGTCCCCCTAATTGCATTGTAATTGCATTGTCTGCTCCCATGAGGGAAGAATTCAGTCACAACCTCTGTGTGTGTGTGTGTGTGTGTGTGTGTGTGTGTTGCTTGCTGAAGGCACTCCTTAACAGTGGGCTAATTGATTGTGTAACTACTTTTCAACATTTTGAACCTCTTATTATTTTCTAAATATGTACCACTTTAACAAATGTGCCTCTGAGGCACACATTATTTATTATACCAAGATTTCAAATATCGGCATTAATACGCACATGGATTTATTTATTTATTTATACACATCGTTTTAAACATGGACATTTAACACAGGAGTTTGTCCTTTGAACTCTCCTCACCAACATTTTCTTTTCTGGAATGTGGGTAAACAAATAAACTTATCACACTTATTATTCTACTTTGTGAGCTCGAAAGGATTGGAGAAAGGCCTGACTAGGGCTAAATCTTTCCCTTGTCTCTTGGGCATAGCTGAAGGGTCATCAGGAAAGACTGTACTGCTGAGGAGTCCAGTAAAATCTCCACCATTCACTAACTATTGACTAACTGTGCTACTTTGGGTGAGACCCCCATGGCTTGTGCTTCAGTGGCCTCATCTATAGAAAGGGGGGAAAAGGGTGCCTGGGTGGCTCAGTTGGTTAAGCATCTGACTCTTAATTATGGCTCAGGTCATGATCTCATGGTTCATGGGATTGAGCCCTGGGTTGGGCTCTGGGCTGACAGGGTGGAGTCTGCTTGGGATTCTTTCTCTCCCTGTCTCTCTGCCCCTCCCTTGTTCTCTCTCTCTCTCCTTCTCAAAATGAAGAAATAAACTTAAAAAAAAAAAGAAGAAAGGGCTATGATACCAGCTGAGCCTGAGGTCATGTAATGCTCAGCAAAATGTTCTGCGAACTATAAAGGTCTGTCTAAATGTTAGGTCTTATCGTTGTCATCATCATATTACCAACATCCCGATCACTTTATCACCCCTGCCACCCTGTGCCCTCAACTCAGGCATCAAGATGAGAAATGCTTATTGGAGCTGGTGACTTTTTATAGGAGGCGTCAATCTGCCATTTTCCAAATGTGAATGGTTCACTGGTCATACATACCTTCTTTTGTACATTACAACTTCTGAGGACACTGAGTGGCGTAGACCTCTCTTGCAGCACCAGGATCCCTTCTGGGTTTTGTGACTCCTGCTCTCACTGCTGCAGTGGGTCCTTTGGATTATAAAATGTCTCTGGGGAACGGACTGGGAGTTTTAGTTTAACCTTGTGAGCAGGTGGTCTTGCATATAGTTATTTTTCCGAACCTAAAAACACTATAAAACACACCATTATTTCAAAAATCCCTAAGAAAGGAAGAGCTAACAGTTTTCAAGTATGATATACCATTGCTTATAGACGCGTTCCTATTTCAGAGTTGTAGAAATGTGGAAAATGAGTGTCTGGGAATGCGTCACATACAGTGGGGCGATTGCTATAGGAGTCTGCTTGGAGTCTCCCCAGCCCCAGCCGTGGTGGGTCTCGGGATCTCTGTGCTCTCCCCACCCCTCCGCCCCAGCCTGCTTTGCACACATATTCTGCTAAGCACTCCCACCCTGAGCTGCGACTGGCTGACGTCCTGCTTCTCCCAGGCTTTTCGTTCTGTGTCTTGTAAGGGCATCAGGAGGAGGAGCTGGTATGGGCACAGGGCGAGGACAGGTGATGCCAGCCCCTTTGTCCCCTTGTTGCTATGTTTGTTCAGCCTGGTAAGAAAATGCCCCAGAGGCAGACCCTTCCCCGTCAGAGGAGGCACACCCCTGGGCTTACACGTTCTCTTAGCCAGAGGCACTGGAAGATCAAGTGCCCACGTGAAGGTTTTCCCAACCCTGAGTGGCTCCTATTTGGTGAGGGTTCATCATGTGAGAGGGGCCTGCCAAAGTGACAGTAACCTGATGCACGAGGCCTGGGCCTAAGAGCCTTTTTTTTCTCGATGATAGATGCAACGGCTGGAGGAAAGCAGAAGGTCCGAGGCTATTTGTAGCATAAGGCCCGATCCCTGCCCTTGCATGCACGGGGTGGGGGCAGGGGTGGTCACCCGCGTTCTCAGGTGTCACTGCCAACGGCAGATATTTCAGCACCTCTTTTCCTTCAAACGTCTTGGGTTTCAGAGAGGGAGGTAACTGGACCCTTCACATTTGTTACAGTAATGCTGTTTCAGGCCCTGTTCCTTGACCTTACAAGTCACCTGCTCCTCCTGAGATATTGTCACCCTGTGGGGTCAGACATCAACTATCCAGACTTTGCTGACAATTTTGGGAGTGATGTGCCGCTCTAACTCTTGTTTATCATTTAGTGTGGCTCTTTGGGCAGCTTTTGGTAGCCAAGTATGTCATGCTATAGTGGCTGCGGAAAGGGTTTAACTACTTTCATTTGCTCAATGAGTTGGAAGGTTCTGTGGATATTGCCTCTGACCCCTGAAAGGTTGTTTAATCTCTCCATAACCTTTCTGTCTGCAGTATAAGTCTGTTCTCTAAGCATTTAGGAGGAGAGGCTTTTCCGTGGCTTCCCAGCCCGACCTCAGTAAGCCCAAACTCCTCAGTAGAAAGAACACTTGTAGCTGAATCAGTCAGGACTCTTGGCTCAAACTAGCCCAGGGAAATCAGTTCATGACTCACATAACTGAGGAGTCCAGGGTGGATCTAAAGCTTCAGACAGAGGTATATGCGGGGGTTCAATCAATGTCTTTTGGGCCCTGTCTCTCTCTCTCGTCACCTCCTGTCTTCAGGTCCCTCACTGTCATGGCTTCACTCTACAGGCACCCTGTGTTCAGAAAGTGGGGAAGATGGCGACCCACATCCAAACTGATATCTTTTCGAGCTAGGAAGAAAGAAGCCCTTCTTTTTTCTGTTATTGTTGTATGAAGACAAGGAAGTATGTGTCCAGCCCTGGACCAGTTATTCATGTCGGGTCTGATTAGCTGTCCCCTGAGCCATGTGCCCACCCCACGACTGTGGATGCCTGGACGCAGTGATGACAGCCCCATTGGGACCACACGCAGTGAAGGAGGGGCAGCTGTCCAAAGGCAATATGGGTGGTGGGTATACAAAAACACCACCTGTCTTCTATAAAGGTCCTGTATGGTTTGGCCCCTTCTATCTGTCAGGCTCCTCTTAAGATTCCCAGGTAGCTTCTTACCTGCCAATCAGACTGGATTTTTTTTTTGACGAAGATCTGACTTCAGCTCAGCACCTTATTTTCTTTGCCCCCAGTGTCCCCTGGAATTTTTTTCTTCCTGTTTTACACTTGTCAAAATTCTACACAGTCTTTAAGCCTTAATTAAAAAGTTACTTCCTTCCAGACTTTTCCCTGTATTTCCAGTCCTTCCACATGGCAGTCAAAGGATTCGGCTGGCAGCCCATTTATAGAACTTACCTGTTCTTCCCTCTATTTGCACCTTCTTACGCGTCTGCCCCAGAAATGCAAAGATCAAACTAATCAATTAGTATTCTACCCGTGTTACGTGGGAGATATGCAGTAGAAATGTGTTGGATGGATAATTGTTCTCTCAAGATCTTTTTTGAGAGGATCTCATCTATCGGATCTGCCCAAAGACACATGCACATACTTGTCAGAGCTTGAGGCCACGTATGTACTATCTGCTTACGGATAAACACATAGCACTTTTGTGTATTCCCAGCAGCACTTTGGGAATGACCTTGTTATTGTAATTACAAGTATCCTGTCTTATATGGTGACTTTTCCATCTTGGGATTAAGGAGCAGAACAAGCTGGGAGCCAGGTCATGGAAGAAAATCTGTCAAGCCAATAAACCCCCCCAAACTGGGTGGATTATAGGACTGAATCACATCATCTCGAGACAGGAACAAAAGCTAGGAGAGGTAGCTGAGCTTAATGGGTAAGAATGCGCCCTCCAGGTTTGAGGCTAGTTCCCACTGCTCATTAGCTATGTGACCTTGGGCAAGTTAACTAATATCTCTGAGCCTTGGTTTCTTTGTAAAATAGAGACAATAGAGCTTTTCTGTGGCAAGATGATCTGTGAAAACAAAACAAGATATCGCATGCAGAGTACCTAACATAATACCTGGCTTCTAGTAGGTGCTGCCCCTGCCTCACACACACACACACACACACACACACACACACACACACACACACGTGGTGGTACAAATAATTGCATTAAAGAATGGTCTCTCTCTGTTCTGACTGGTTATCTGGCTACTACTGTTGCTCTCTAATGATCAGAATGATGACGGCGGTGAGAGGTGGGAATATGTGGATGGCCAGGAGCCAGCCACCTCTGTTGAGAGCTGCAGTGCTGGTGACGGCAGCACCAGTGGATGACTAGATGATGGGTTTTTATTTCCACTGCATCCAAAATGTGCAGTTAACCATGGAGAAAGAGGAGAGCAGAAATCGCCTTTGTCCAGATGACACCTGGTGTGTGGACCAGCCCCCATCTCTGGCTGAAGGAGCTGCATGTTCAGGGAAGGAGACTAAGCCATTTTCTGGATTAACTCTGTTGCCTATTTGTAATAACCTAATTGTAGGCTTTACAGGAAAGGAACCCCAGAAAGTGGTCCACTGCCAGAATGATGATGACTCCTGGAACTTTCTCTGATTCTTATTACCCCTTCCTACCTTGCCCATCATCTTATGTATTCAAATGCTTTTTGTATTTATACAGAACAACTACGATGCTTCACCCAGACCATTGCACATCACGTCAGAGAGGAAGACACATGTGTGATTCATTTTCTTAAGCCTCAAATCGAAAGATTTACCTAAGGACCCAGGAATGTCATGAGGTAAGCTTTGGAAGTGTCTGAGGTGGTGTGGTGATTATCGATTGGCAGACTCACTCCTCTTCCATTAATTGGCTATGGGTTTGCATTTACAAACGGTGACTCGCCGTGTTAATAATCTGACAGAATATTCTAGAATGTAGAGAAAAGTAAATGGATGCTCATGAGTATGCTTATGCCCTGTGTAGCAGACCTGGACATCGAAGGGATGCCCTCAGGAGTCATAGAGTGTTGGGATGGAGTCAGGGCTGGAGAGCTTTAAAGGTTATCTATGCAGACCCGGTCATTTTACAAATAGAGCTCCAAAGAAGCAGTACTTTCTGTCCAGAGCTCCCCAAGCGTTTATTTAGTTTCTCTCTTCACTTTAGGACTGATCGCATTGCATCGTGATTATTTACATGTCCATCTCCCTATCTCAGTTCAGTTTCTTTCATCTGTACAGAACTCAACTGTAACTACTATAAGCAAAAAGGGAACTTCATTGGCTCAGTAACCAAAGAGTTCAGCTAGATCCAGAGGTTCTAACAATGCTCTTGAGATCCAGTCTCTCTCCATTTCTCAGTTTTGCCTTCCATTGAGCTGGCTCTGTCACTCAGGCATGCTTTGCCTGGTAAGGACAAATGACTGCCCGCAGCCCCATAGATAGATGTCCCAGCTCCAAATCCAGAAGAAAAAAGAAGACACATTTGTCTGCTGAATTGGCTCACGTTGGCTGTGAATCATTCCTGAAGAAGTCACGGGGCTCCAATTGGCTGGGCCTGAGGCACATGCCCTGAAGTTGGGGATGGGGTCAGTCCTACCTAAACAGCAAGCAGTGAGGGGGAGGATGGGTGCTCAAACAATATATGGGGCCCCATTGTTAGAAAGGAGGAAGAACGGAAGCTGAGCATACAAAGAAAAATAAATAGCCACTACTCTTTCAACTAGAACGTGAACTCTTCAATAGAAGGACAGTACCCATGAATTTTGCTTCTACTGTTTCCTCGGGCACTCCTACCCATGACTGGGAAAGCAGAGACTCCTACATGGTGACTATAGTGAATTTCTAGCTGTGGGAAGAGCTGGGCTAATTCCTCGTGTGAGGCTTTCACTCCCATGCGATTGCCTATAGGTGACATGGATGTCAGCTTCTGGAAAGGTTTAAAATCATCTATGCTTTTAGCATTTTCTCCCTTCCATGTAAATGATTTATTTAAGAACGTATTTTAACTTTGCTGTTCAAAGTCAGAAACATCAACAGCCTTGGTTTTGGCCAACGCCATGTTCTTTGGCAAAGTGATGGCACTTTGGTAGTTCTTCATAGCTTACAGGTATGCCAAACCTGTAGTTATAAGTAGGGATTCAAGCTGGCTAAATGTATTCGTACTCGACACATCTCACGAGTGTCTTCAGATTCTCTCAGCTTTGCCTCCAGGCTCTCAGCTGTTCTGTCTGCTCGGTTCCTGCTGTGGCTTTCACTCTCTGAGGGCTGACATCGTTCCGCGGCCTGACGCCATACTGTCCCACACCCACCTCTCTGGGTTCTCTGTGACATTCCGACTTGGATGGAATTTTATGCCCAGCAGGCCATGGGCTGTGTCCTAGAGAGTAGATGACGCAACCTGGAAGTGTGGGGTAGTAACTCCCCATGGTGCACCCTTTGACCAATGGCAAACAGGAGATGGGTAGGAATTTGGTAAAAACATTTCCTCTCCCTCCTCCCTCTCCGGACTCTTTGAGGCCCACCATGAAGCATCACTTGGCCTTGCTTTTTATCCTTCCCAGCCTCGCTTCTCTTTCCTTTCACTTCGGTTGCCCTGAGACTACACCTGCCAAAAAAGCAACAGAACCTAATTCCTCCTTCTGGCTCTGTTTTCTAGGATACCTGGTCTAACACATTATTCTGTTTCTATTTATCCCATTTATCCTCAAAGCTGCAGAAGAGGTTTTTAAGTCCAGTCATCTTGATTAGCTTTAATAAAATGGGGTTTCTATTTCTTTGCCTATTTGTAAGATGAGTAAACTGAGGCACACAGTGGATGTAACTTGGTCAACATTATAGGCTTAATCCCTGGGCCACTTACACACAAAATCCTAGTTTCCCATCTCCTCATTGAATGTTCTGCACCCAATCACAAGTCAAGCCTCGATCTGCAAGTACAAAGTGTACAGAATAATTGGAGCAAATATCCCAATCATTCAACCAAACCTAAAATAGCTACATAATTGAGCTCAATGTCTCCACTTCACACTGGGACTCTGGGAATAGCCAAAGACATGCTACTCAAATCTTGCCATTGTGTTGTTATAAGTGCTACTGATGGTGGTGGGTATATATATTTTTAAACAATTGATTTTGTTTCTTTTAAAAAATTTTTTAAAAATGTTTATTTACTTTTGAGAGAAAGAGAGACAGAGTGTGAGTGGAGGAGGGACAGAGGGAGAAGGAGATGCAGAATCTGAAGCAGGCTCCAGGCTCTGAGCTAGCTGTCAGCACAGAGCCCGATGTGGGGCTCTAACCCACGGACCATGAGATCATGACCTGAGGCCAAGTCAGAAGCTTAACCAACTGAGTCACCCAGGCGCCCCTCTTTTTTTTTTTTTTAAATTTTAATGTTTATTCTTAGAGAGAGAGAACGTGTGAGCAAGGTAGGGGCAGAGATTTCAAAGCAGCTTCCAGGCTCTGAGCTGTCAGCACAGACCCCAACGTGGGGCTCAAACCCACAAACTATGAGACCATGACCTGAACCAAAGTTGGAAGCTTAACCAAATGAGCCACCCAGGCCCACCCCAGTTGATTCCATTTCTTAAAATATTTTGCCAAATTCCTTTGCTTTTTAACTAATGGAGATGAAAATTAAGTTTCAGCAAAGATAGTAGACTCTTCACAGGAGGAGAAATGTCGTAATTACACATAAAACATTTCAAACTTTCCTGGAGGCTTACAATAAACATGAAGGTAAAGTTAATTAGTAAGTGTAGATTTTGTGCTCTGGGGTTTTACTTATTTCAAAGTGACTCCTTCCCATTGTTATGTGTTTGCTAAAATGCGCTTTTTAAAAAAGATCTGAAATTATACTCAAATACTTATAGAAAACCAGTAATAAAGAGAAATCTATGCCAAGAAAAAAATTCTGGTGATAGGATAAGCTCCAATCCTAGCCTAAAGGGAAAACGTTAGGGTTTCTGAACTCTGTGTGATGGCTGATATTTCGCATGGGGAGTGGGTGCTTGAATTGCCCTGATTTATATAGAAATTTTTAAATTCATAGTTGTGGTATATTGGAGATCCTACTCTCAAGTATTTTCATTAAAAATTTTTTAAAGTTTATTTTATTTTGAGAAAGATACAGAGAGCAAGTGGGGGAGGGGAAGAGAGAGAAGGAGACAGAATTCCAAAGGGGCTTTGTGGTGTCAGCACAGAGCCTGATGGGGGGCTCGACCTCACAAATAGTGAGTTCATGACCTGAGTTGAAATCAAGTCAGAGTCTTAACTGACTGAGCCACCCAGTTGCCCCTCAAGTATTTAAAAACAATTTTTTAAAAATATATATATTTTTAATTTATTTCCGAGAGAGAGAGAGACAGCATGATCAGGGGAGGGTCAGAGAGAGAGGGAGATACAGAATCTGAAGCAGGCTTCAGGCTCTGAGCTAGCTGTCAGCACAGAGCCCGATGTGGGGCTCCAACCTGCGAACCGTGAGATCATGACCTGAGGTGAAGTTGGATGCTTGACTGACTGAGCCAACCGGGCGCCCTTCCCCTCAAGTATTTTGAAAGCATGGTTGGTGAGCTGATGCTCAGAATGCAGTTGCTTCATCAGATGCCACAGTGCACGTTGACCTGCAAGGGACAGTGCTAGTCCAGCGTGCAAGCCACTCCTACACACTAGCAGCCCAAACTGTAAATGTCACGCCAACATTAAGAGCACAATAGTGCCTTCTGACACCTGCTTAGAAGTGCATGAGTGGTGACTGTTCTAGAACGACAGCCAATTATATAAATATTTCAGGTACTTAAAGTAGAAAAAACTCTGGGTTTAAATGAGTGTGCATCTAAAAGAACCGAAGAAACGTCTTAATTTGCTCGATGTTTCCAAACATATCAGTTTGGAAAAAGATGGGTTTAGGTTTGTGATTGGCTCCTAGCCTGGGTTTTGCTTTTTCTTGGAGCTTGGGTCACGGAACAAAGAAGGAAGAAGATTCAGACTTCGTAGAAAATTAGGCAGTCAGAGAAAGGCCACAGGTATATTCTAGGCTACCAAGACCAATATGAAATACTATTCACATGACATAATTGGGAATTACAGAAGGACAGTGCCTAAGCCATGGTGGAGACTGTTAGAAAGAAAGGCATTACATCTTTTAGACCTTTTTTTTTTTTTTTTGAGAGACAGAGAGAGAGAGAGAGAACACTGAAGGGACAAAGAGAGGAAGAGAGAGAATCTCAAGCAGGCTATGCACTGCTAATGCAGAGCCTGATGTGGGCTCAACCCCAGGAACCAGGAGATCATGACCAGAGCCGAAATCAAGAGTTGGACCCCTTCACTGACTGACACCGTAGGTGTCCCAAAGGTGTGATGTCTTTTTGCATCTCCCCTGTCACCCTTTGCTGAAATGATGGGTCAGGTGATGATCAGTTCTTCTGGAAATCTGGGAATTTATCAGGTTCTGATCAAGTGTATGGAACAAATGGAAACAAGAGGAGCCAGGTTTTTCTCTCTTGATTCTCTCATCTCTAGAGTCTTAGAAGAAACTTGGAGATTTCAAAAAGCTGTCCATTTCCCAAGAAAGATAAGGAGGTTCCAGAAAGGAACAACAATTGTCTATTTAGTGTTGCGAACTCATCAACGCTACTTGACAGAGAAGGAAATGGTGCAGAACAAGAAAACTGAGCTTTGAACCTTGGAACGTTTTTAAACAAATATCTTCTGCCAAACACTCTTTAATATCTATCACTGCCTCTGAAATTATAATAAAAATACCATGAAATTCAATGAGACACATTCATTTTCAGTATACAAACAATGCCAAGCTTTTGGTCCCAATTAAAGACATGTTTTTCCAGGGCGTTACGCTTTGTGAGAATTTGTTTTCTCACAAAAGGTTAAGCAGCACTTTTGTATGAACTGCTTCGGTTTCTAAATGCATAAAACTAATACATGTTAAAAGGTAGCAAAAAGATTGTGGGACAGTTTGTACTAAATTAGCTCCTTTAGGCTGTGGGAGTACCCTGATACTCATCTTCATTTTGGTACAAGATAAACTCTTTCTCCTTCCTTAGTTTAAGCATTAATTGAACGTTGGCATCTTGAGAAAAATCATCTGTGGCTGGTTCATTTTTGTGCTGCTCCAATTCAGCTTTTGGGTTCTGTGGCTTGCTCCACCCTCAACCGAGCTGATGATGAATGCTCGTTTCAGGGATGAATCATTATGAACTTTAGTAAGGAGCTGAGCCATGTTACTTTCTAGCCTCTTCCTTTGCTCTTTTATCTCCTTCCATTCCTTCTCCTTGTATATTTAAGAACCAAACAAGTGTTTGAAAGTCAAAGGGCACAATATTTTTCAAAGCCAGTCAACTATGTAAAAGAAACAAGAGAAATCTTAAATAATTAGGATTAAATTTATAGTCCACTGCAATGAAGAAGGCACTCAATGCTCAATACCCCCAACCAGACTTAATTTCACCTTTAGAAAGACCTTTCTTAGTTAAAGTCCATTTTAAAAAGCCTATATAATGATTACTCTAGTAAATTTATTATAATCCATGGGGTCTAGGAAAGTGAAGTAAAGATTAATGTGCTTGGGTATCTTTAATCCCTGGTGTAAGATCATTGTTGAGGTTCAAGGGCTTAACTTAGAAAAATTTAGCCTTATTACTTTTTAAGGCTCTGACAGCCAGCTGTCTCTGTACTTTTAATAGATCAGTTCATTCATCTTGTCAAATGAGCTTTTCCAAAATGCTTCCGTGCAGTGCCAAGAATATACTCATATTTAAATTTAAAGCTGATATATTAGATTTTTTTCAGTCAATTATTTTTGTTTTTTTTTCTGACTCATTCTGTATTTCAATTCCTTCAAACTCATTGCTGTTTTATCATGAGGGCTGTGAATATGAGTACTAGAAAATTGTGAATAATTTTAAAAGTAATGAGATTTTATGTAACTTTGAACATGGGTATATGTGATATTCTGGAAATTCATAACATTCCAAGGAACATGTTAGAGCCATCCTCACACAGTTTTTGTCCCAGTCAGAATTACAGGTGGTCATTCAAATCCCTACTTCCTGTCCCACTGTGGAGAGGGACAGAAAGATGGAGCTCTCAGCACAAGGCAACCTGCTAAGCAAGCATTTAACTTACTGGCTCAGCATTTTCCTGAGTTGGTGAGTAGGGAAGAAGTTAGGTATTTTTATGTTGAGTGCCTCTTACTGGCCTCTTGGTTTGCATGGGAGTGAAAATGAAAGACGGAAGAGTGGTGTTTATGAGAGATTTTATTGCTCTTTTATAGGAACATGACAAGCGTAGGCTGCTTCACGGTGGGGGTCCCCCTCACATAGGTAAGAGTGAATTGTCTACACTTATATATAGAGTAAATAGTAGCAATCACTTATTGCATTGAATTTGAACTGTAGCAGGGCTGGTTTAAGGTTATTCCCAAAGTAACCAGTCAGTGGGAGCTGCTATTAGAATATGCAATCCAAAAAGATAGTACCCAATGGATATTATATATCAGGAAGGAAGCCTTACCATCATTGAGAACCCAAGGGACCATTTAAGTCCTGCTAGCACACTGCAAAGAAGAAACAGGAGAGACACAGTGCCTGATATAGTAGATGTTGGAATGTGGGGCTAGAAAGGGCTATGCCAACCTGAGGAGGGTGCAAACAGTCGGGAATTCCTTGAGAAAGTAGTAAACAAAGGTGGCTGTCTTCCCAACACAGACAATTTGATATTCAGATCCCATAGTATTGGGCCTTCCATTGAGAAATGTTTGGAAACCATTGTCTATGGTAAGGCCAGACATCTCACAATACTGGATGGGATCGGAAATGCTTGTGAAAAATCGTGAAGAGGGGGGATGGGGTTATAAGGCTTTGGAGGGTGACATGGAGCCATGTCTCCATTCAGCACCCAGGAGCTCCAAGCGTCTGCTCACTTGGGGCTACTCAAAGTGACAGTTCTGAAGTAAACCATCCTGAGTGAAATGCTCTCAGTATCTTTTTACATAGTAACTGAACTCCTTTTTTGGGGTCCCCCCCAGGAAGTTAGAGCTCTCTGCCCATATCCTTGCCTACCTGCCCAATCCCTTAGGTTGATTTCCTCTCCGCTTCCATGATGAAAATATGCAGAGATCACAACCAGAGGCGCGCAAAGCAATTTGGAAATGTTCATTCATTAGTGAACCCTTAGTGCCTCCCATGACTGCTGTAACTTCTGTTGCTACAGATGGCAAAGGGCTGGCTCCTGTGTGTGTCTTCCTGAGGCTGTAGAGCAGGAAGATGACAATCAAGTTAACCTCGTTCTCTCTGATTATGCTGCCCACTTGCTCCTCTGCATATAGCCCCGGTGCCAAAAATCTGGCTCATTCCTAATATCCCCAGGCACGGTCTTTACGTAGGTGGTACATATCTGAGACCCAGCATCTGGATGCCTGAGACCAGGGTATTGCTGTGTGTGGACAGACTTCAGCCACTCCAGATGGGGTTTATGTTCAGGAAGTATAGGACCCCCGCAGAGCTTTCAGAATGA
Organism: Crocuta crocuta; assembly: GCF_008692635.1. Taxonomy (NCBI): domain Eukaryota; kingdom Metazoa; phylum Chordata; class Mammalia; order Carnivora; family Hyaenidae; genus Crocuta; species Crocuta crocuta. Next base: position 10,277,306 of record NW_027532002.1, read on the forward strand.
AGGAAGAAGTAAGTGATGGAAAAGAGATAGACATTATGGCCCTGGCAGCACAGAGAGGGCTTTATGTCCCTGTTCTTACAGGATTTGGCTAAACATTCTGTGCGGCTCATGTGAAAGTAGGAAGCCCTGTAATCCCCTTCCCCGAAGCGAAGTAGAAGTATTGCAACAGAAAGGCCAGCCGGCCTTGGGGCTTGGCAGTGGCACTCTCCAGCACTCGGCTGGGGACAAAGTACTATCATTATCATTTGGATGTAGCTCCCTGGAATGTGAAAAGGCGACCAGGGAAATGCTAGCAATCACAAACGCGCCATCACAGGACATGGAGAGATAACCACGTATCTTTGCAGGAGACCATAATGGCTCTGATTTACCTCCCTTGTCTCAGGCAGAACCCAGAGAGGGTAGAGAGAGGAGCGAAGGAGGGAGGAGGCAATAAGGCAATTTTTCCCAGCAGAGCCAGGAAGCTCAGGTAAACGTACCCCTCCTTGATCGTTTTGGGTCTTTAGGGTGACCAGTTGAGGCTGAGGAGTCTTTGGGGGCAAACCCAAGTTAGCTTGAGTGTGTCTGGCCTTGAGGAAAGGAGGGAACAAGGCAGAGAAACGGAAAAGTGGGAAGTGGTTGCTCGGTGCTGAGTTTGGCTTAGAGTTTTGAACTCCATTTGAGCCTTTGGGCTCCAAGCAAAACTTCAAGGGGGAATGAAAGCCACAGGAACCCACACAAGGTTAAGGCTTGGCAGGAAGCCCTCTGTGGGGCCACGCTGCTTTTCACATAGCTCTGCCTGGGCAGGCCTTTCGGTGGTGGATCCACCTTCCACCACAACTAGCATTTCTCTGGGCTCGTGTGAACCAGTCATTGAATGTATTCAGTCAGAACTTCAGTTTTCCCAGAAGCAGAACCCCTTTCTGACACCCAACACCATGTTCTTGGCTGACAAGTTATTTACCCCGTAGCCCAGCCAGGCAAGGAAACGATGTTGTTTTTGTGAAGAAATTCACCCCGGGGTTGAAGAGATGCGGGGGGTTGTAAAAGGAAAATATGAACAGAGATTTGGAACTGAGACTTAGACTCTGATGGGTGAGCCCCCTGCCCCCCCTTTCTCTATAATAGTCCTAGAAAAACAGGGGTGATGTCGTCATCGCAGCTGCTGATGGCCTGACAGACAGTTTCCGCAGTGCTACATGAGGCCCTTTGGTGTCCCTGTCAGGAGATTGGCGGCTGAATGACACCAATGAGGCCAGGCCTGTATTCCCTCTGGGAACGCCGCCCTAATTGATAGACAGAAGGCAAAGAGAAGGATTGTTTTTGAACCTGAAAAGAATCCCCCTTTTTTCTCCCTAAAGCTCATGCCCCCGCTCTCCCCAGCTCTATTTTCCCCACCCCTCCCCCCCACCCACTTTTTTTTTAAAGGTGTTTTGTTCCCGCAAAGTTACAGAGCTTAATGGAACCGAATGACTTTTACCCTTCACAATCTGTCAGTCAAAAGCCCGACTCCAAGACCGTTAAATAAAGTCCTTTCAGAGGCAGACAGGAGAGGAATGTGTCAGTCAGGCAACAGACCCTGTTGTGTTTTAATCTGTCAGAGGGGTGATGGGGGAGGGCAGTGGGCCCCAGGCAGGGCACATTCCCAGCAGCCGTTAAGAGGCCTTGACAAATCCAGGTGTGGAGCCAAAATGTCACCCAATCACCCACATTCTTGAGGTGTGGGCTCAGAGCCCCCAGGCACTCGGGTTTGCAATCAACTATGAGATGTTTGGGCAAACTTTCAGCACAGGCTTCAGACTAAGCATTTTTAACATAAAACCAACCACTAAGTGCTGGGTACCGGACAAGGCATGGCTTTCAAATTAATATCCCGCTCAGCCGCGAGCCCTGCAGACAGTAATCCTCCGACTGAAGGGCCTTCACGTAGACTCCAATTCCAAACCAATTTTGCAGAGCCACTTTCGTTTTTTTCTAATGCCTTCCCTTCACATTATATGACAATCCATTAATCTTGCCCATTAACTTAAAATTGCCGGGCAATTTTTTTTTTTTGAGGGCTCTGAACAGTTGCTTTTGTTCAGTATGGATTCAGAGCTTTCCATAATAAAAAATGTCTACCGTTAGACATGCTAATGATCTATTCCTTATGTTTCAGTGACATTTCCTTTAAGGGCTTAAAGAAAAAAGTTGGAGAAGGATGAGGGTAGAATAGAAATGGGGCAGAGGCAGTGGAGAAGTTAATATTTAAACAAACAGGACTTGTTCTTATCAGAATGCTACAAAGTACCAGTGCAGATATTTCTACCGGGCTGAAGGCCGGAGCGTTAGGGCCAGAGAGCCACCCACTGTCCCTGACGAGTGGCTGGCTCATGGCTGAGTAGCCTGTGGGACAGGAGATCTGCAGTGTCTCAACTCTGAGGGGTGTTTCGGCTCAGGGGTATGCGTGGGCATGTTATTTATTACTTGCTTGATTTTGATTTTTTTCCCTCTCTTTGGGAGATTTTGCACAAAACAAAGGAATTTCTCCCTGTCCCCGTTTTCTTTTCTTCGATATGCCATCTTCCACCTCCCAGGACACACCTCCCAGAATGAGCAGAAAATGCCCTCTCCCCTCTTTCCCCCCTTTTCCCCCCATGTCCAGATCCAGGTAGTGTGGTGTCCACCTCCTAGCTGTCCCTGGGACCACTTTCGATACTTGTGTATGTACATTGCCGCAGCAAGTGATGACAAGTCCCCCCAGCCTCTTCTCTCCCTCCATCCCTCTCTAGCCAACATGGAGATGCTGTGCTTTCTTCCATCCCTGCATTCCTGCCGGTAGGGGTAAGTCCTCTGTAGATGAACTAAACTAAGATGTGAAAGGCCTCTAGCACAGGCTGATCAACTGTGTCATGCAGAAATAGTTCTAAACACGGTTAAAACAAATGCGGCATACTTTATGGTACTAGAGCTAAACATTTTCCAAAGAAACGGATGTTCAGCAGTCTGCAGCAACTCCAGTATGAGGCTGGAGAGTTGCAGCAGGCGAAACCAGAGCTGATGAACAGCAAAGCAAACCAGCTTATTCAGGCACCGGGGTGGAGAACCACACTTCTCGTACAGCTACTGATAAAGTTCTGGGAGCCAGTCTTAGAATCTATTGCTCCTCTGCTGTTTGCGTGGTGCTGAGTTAGATGGGAGGCCCAGAGGCAACTTCACGGGAGCAATATTCCTCTAGAATATTAATGAAGTCTTCAACTTCAGCCCTAGAAATATGTGTGCCCAGGCTTCTTGAGTCCATCCTTCACCAATTATTAATGATCTGCCACACTTAGAAAAAGAAAAAGCCATTTCTCGGCTCGCTTTCTGCCTGCCTTCCTTTCCCTCCACCTAAAACAAACATTGCATCTGGGGCACCGCTGGGAACACAGGAGCCTTCTTCACAAGGGAAACAGTTTTCCTTTATGCCCGAAATGCCAATGGATGCTGCGGCTTCTGTTTTTACCATTAATGGCTGCCCAGAAACTTGCAAGCAAACCCCTACAGCCGATAGAAATGCTTCTTAAAATGGCAGTGTGCACTCTGGTGGGAAAGAAAAAGCTTTCGATAAAGCCCTTGTCCCAGCAAATTGGAGGCTGTATTTGAAGGTGGTTGATAATGTGAAATTCACTTGTGAAATTCTTGGCAGTCAGAAAGGTGCTCCGGCTAAAACGCAAATAAACACACAGATGAACAAATAAACAAAAATAAACCCAAATCCGACTCATTTCTCTGGCAGTCCCCAAATTCAGTGAAAGCCCAGTTAGGGGCAGTTTTTCATCCTTTGGGGCCAGGTCTGTGGCTGTGGACGGAGAGAGGCAGAGCCTGCTGGTGAGTCGCCCTCTGTTGCAGCGTGCTGATGCTCTCAGCCTTGGTTTGGTGGTGCCCACGTGTGACCAAAGCCTGCTGTCCCCTCACTTGCAAACGTAGCTAGTCCTGCGGTTCGTTGGTGGCTGGACAGAACATTCACATATTGGCCGTAACATTTCTCAGCCTTCACATTTAGATGATTCTTCATAAACATGTGTCCGCTTAGCTTTTCATCCAGTTGGCTGCTAAATCTTTTGTCATGGGTGGATGCTATGATGACACAGTGTCCTTCCTAGACGTGTACATGGAAGCAGTTGAAGGCTGCATTTGAAGGTGGTTGATAATGTGAAATTCACTTTTTTTTTTGGACTGAGTTAGTTTCAAAATTCTTTTTTTTAAAGTTCTACTATTTTAATATTCAGCAACTGTAGCGTCAGTTGCATTAACGTGCTCTTGGAGTTGCTTCTGATGTCAAAACCAGATTACCAAAAAGCCCGAGGAGCTGTCTCTATGGGCAGAGCCTGGGCAAATGAGACACAAGTTTGGAAATCAGTACTTCGGTGACTCGGGGTTGGAAACAGACTCAGAACCTTGGCTGTTGCTGGTCTGGTTCCTTTGTTATCAGTTCTTACATGATTTCTTTTCTTTCTTTCTTTCTTTCTTTCTTTCTTTCTTTCTTTCTTTCTTTCTTTCTTTCTTTCTTTCTTTCTTTCTTTTCTTTAAGTTTTATTTATGTTGAGAGAGAGACCATGAGCAGGAAAGGGGCAGAGAGAGGGAGAATCCCAAGCAGTTTTCATTCACAGTGTCAGTGCAGGAGCCCATTGTGGGGCTCGAACTCATGAACCATGAGATCATGACATGAGCCGAAATCAGGAGTCCGATGTTTAACTGATGGAGCCACCCAGGTGCCTTATTTCTTATGTGACTTCTAGTCAAATCAGATCATCTTTACCATCAATTATTTGAAAATAATAATTTTAGTAATGATGATTATTATGCTATGTTGATTAGGCATTATATTATGGTGTGACGGTAATAATATATGCTGGACATACTCCACATACATTCTCTATACTTACCTTACTTACACCACAAAGACCCCTGTTTGGGGTGGTGTTCACAGCAGTTAAGGATATGACCTCTGGTGACAAACCTCGTGTTTTTGAACGCTAGTGCTGCCAGTTACTGCGTGTGATCCTCATCTATAAAACAGGGGTGATAATAGCATGCACTTCACAGGGCCGTTGTGTAACTGAGTGAGCTCACATGTGGAGAGCCTTTAGAAGAGTGCCTGTCACATCTTAAGTGCCCAGTAAGTGCTGTTCCTTGTCATTATTTGGTTTCACAGTGTGCAGCCTGCATTAATCATTCCAGGCATGGTTTCCACCAATGAGGAGCAGCATTATTTTTTTCCCTTCCCCATGACTTATTCACTCCCGAACTGGAAGCCTGTGTGTCCTGCTCTCTGAGGACCTCGTTCTTTATTAACAACAATAAGCACTGGCCTGACTGCTCACCACTATCCATCCTCCACCTCACTGCTATGTTGGTATATGAAACACCTCAAAAATGGCGGCAGTGAATTTCTGGTGAGGAAGTGGTTTTAAAACAAATATATTTTTTTAATGTGTTTAATTATTTTTGAGAGAGAGTGAGAGACAGAACACAAGCAGGGAAGACACACACAGAGAGAGAGGGAGGCACAGAATCAGAAGCAGGCTCCAGGCTCTGAGCTGTTACCGCAGAGCCCGGCGCGGGGCTCCAGCTCACGAACGTGAGATTGTGACCTGAGCCAAAGTGGGATGCTTAACCTGCTGAGCCACCCAGGTGCCCCAGGAAGTGGTTTTGAAAAAGCTTTCTGGGGAAAACTCACGTGTGAGCAGACAACCCTGTAGGGTCAACCATTCCCCCAAACCCGTGCTCAGCGAATCCCCCGTGCAGTGTGGCCACGTTCCCTAGATTGACTGAAGACGTCTGTGGAGCCACAGGATGGCACCTTGGTCTCCAGATCCCTGTGTGCCCTTCTCACTGTGCAGTCTCAGAAGTCCTGGGCCCCGCCCTTGAGGCCATGTTCTTTCAAGATGTTTGATCCCGGTCTCATTAAACCTGCCTTGGTTCTTCCCTCTCCCCCAGCCGCTCTTGATCTGCGCTGTTTAGTGCCATGGCAGGATATTAAAGTGGCACCCTCTGTTAAGAAAATAGCCTTGAAACTAGAGAAGACCTGTCACAGGGCACACAGTAGAGCGTGGTTGCTTAGTAAGGGTATTCTTGAAAACCGAAACCCCTTTCGTCGGCCCGCCCTGGGGTGTTCTCAGGCCATCCCGCCTAGTGGATGAAATCACACCATTTGGGCTGCAAAGCACAGGCAACTTCTGCCAGGACACCATGCCCTCCTGACTGCGACCAGATCTGCCACTCGCCTTTCAGGAAGACAGCTAAATCTGCCAGGCGTGGCACGCTTGCGTATTTAATTGAAAGACCAGACAACCCTTAATTTAATCCAGTTCAATTCAATAAATATTCATTGAACACCTACATAAGCCTTTAATCATTTATTTTCTTTCCTATCAATAAATCCCTGGGTACATAGCTCCATAAAACAGGAACATCTGCAGAACCCAACGATTTTTAACGTCATTTTCTGATAAGCTTGGTCCTCCCCAAATTAATTCTGAAATGCCTGTGATTTTTGGCTCATTCTAGAAATGCGGTGTGGCTTGCTCTCTGGCTCCCACCTCTTGAAGGTTCACCTAGGTGTAGTAGGTTTGGACCATTCCCCCTGCACAGCTTGGTTTGGTTCTTGGTAAAGTAAAGGGCACTTGATTCTGAACTTGACTGGGTCTGACCTGGCCCCAGGATAGTCTGTAGCCCGTTGTCCCTGACAGGAAGCAAGCTACAGATCCATCCTGTTCTTAGGGGTGCTGGGTGAGCGGGGGAGGATGGCAGAGTCCAAATTGGAGTAGGTAGTGAGTTGGTCTTTCAGCCTCACGAATACCAACTTTGTTATAAGGACACAGTTTGTTAATCAGCTGATAAATAGTTTTGGAGCTCATAGGCAGGGCGGTGGGCACGTGAGGGTGGATGAGTGAGGCGACACTGGACACCTGTAGTTCTGTCTGCCTCTCTTCTCCCTCTGCTAGGAAATTTCTTCTTCTCTATCCTAGATGTTTCTGCTGGGTTGTTTGTTAATAATAGGGCCTCATCCCTGGCTGTCTTAAGCAGTTCGGGCTGCTGTGACAAAGTACCGTGGGCTGAATGGCTTATAGGCAACAGAAATTTATTTCTCACAGTTCTTGAGGCAGGAAGTCTGAAATCAGGGGCCCGTGTGGTTGGGCCCTGGCGAGAAGCCTCTCCAGGCCATAGACTGCTGACTTGAACCCTCCCACGGCAGAGAACAGGGACGAGCAAGCTCTTTTGTGATCTTTATAAGGGCACTAATCTCATTCAGGAGGGCTCCGTCCTCACAAACTCATGTCATCCTAATTCTCTCCCAAAGGCCCCTCCCCTCCTAATACCGCCACACTGGGGAGTCCGGTTTCAAGATATGAGATTTGGGGGCATACAGATATTTAGTCCAGGACTCTGACCATGGGAGTAGACCCATGACCTAGGCTTTGGCCAAATCCAATCTCCCTCTCACTGGGATTAGACCAAGCTTTGGGCATACAGCCTAAGCAGGGTCAATCATATCCTTCTATGGGAGCCGGTACATGGGCGCTGGGACAGATTGAGGGTGTCTTGCTTTTGTATGTAGAGAAAGCCTGTGATAAGAGAGAATGAGGCCAGTATAGAAAAGAAGAGAGATAAGGAGAACAAAGAGATGGAAAGAGAGAAAGAAAGAAAAAAAGATTCATGCTATTTTTTGAGTTCCTGTGCCTAAAAAAACCCCACCCTTTAACTTCCCAGTTTATGAGCCACGAAATCTACTTTTCCACATAAGGTTGTTTTCACTGGGTTTCTTTCACTTTCGATGGAAAGGTGCCTGACTAACACGTAGGGTTTAAGGACCAACACTACATACAAGGTTGAGCTATTCCTCAACTGACTACTTGGCTTTGGCAATCTCTTAACTGACCTATATATCTCCTTCCTCACTTGTTTTTTTTTTAATGTTTATTTTTGAGACAAAGACAGAGGCAGAGAGTGAGGGGGAAGGACAGAGAGAGAGGGAGACACAGAATCCGAAGCGGGCTCCAGGCTCTGAGCTGCCAGCACAGACAGGCTTGAAGCCCCAAACTGTGAGATCATGACCTGAGCCAAAGTCGAATGCTTAACTGGCTCAGCCACCCAGGTGCCCCTCACCTTCCTCACTTGTAAGTGGAGTTAAGTGTGGCTCCAGTGGAGGGCACACAGCGCCGCTTAGGAAATGTGTGTGGAATAGTAGAATAATGTATGTAGCTAATCACATAGGGATGGTATTGGGTTTAATCCTATGAAATTGCCAACAAATGGTCATTTTTGTCCTATGAAAGAAGCAGTTTTGTGTGGTTAAATTAATAGCAGATTTCGTTTACTGAGCAAGTAGAGCCACGTTGTCAGTTAACATTTATTGAGGCCCTACTATGCACAGGCGTTGTGCTAGAGGCTGTGAAGGAATTAAAGATGGAGAGAATACAAGGTCCCTGTTCTCAGGGAGACCACAGTCAGTGAGGACACAGAACTAACTGAGAGACCATTGCTATAGTGTTGGCCTCACTCTATCAACTAATGAAAAAGACTAGTGTTGGCTCTTTTTTTTTTCTTTTTTTAAGATTTCATCTTTATCAATGAACTGTGCCTCGTACAATCTAAGACGGATCTAGATAGTGGCCGATTCAAAGAAGAGCTCTGACATCACACTTCCTAGAACCCCTCCTTTTGCAGCTTCTCTCTTTGAATCCCTTTGGAACTGTCACTTGTCAGCCCAAAGAGTCAAGGATCAAGGAAAATGCTCAACACAAGATGTCTTTTCAGTGATCTCTGTGCTGATTCACCCTGTCTGCATGAGAATTTTCTCCCTTTGTCCCTTTTGTCTGGGAAAGGACCAACTTAAAATCTTATCTGTGCTGGCTCAAATCCCCAATTTACATCAAGAGGAGGCCGAAGAATGGTAATGGGGACATGGCCAACGAATAATGCAAATTTGCAAATTTTGCTACGACTTTAACCCCCACGGAACCGGGTTCTCTCAAGATGTGGCATTTGAGGTGTGTTTTTATATCTATATTTCTCAGTTTAGATTTCTGGACATTTCAGTAGTCCGGTGTGACGGCTGATTCTAAATATCTCAGTTTTGGGGTGTTTGTCCATCAGTCCTCCTACACGTAATGTATACTGAAAACAGAGCCAGAGCCTTGCAATTTGCCTAAGTCAGGCTGACTGCTGATCTCAAATAGAAAAAGAATCACCCACGGAGAGCACAGTTCTTACCCTTCTCTGAGTGGCCATTTGGTCAGCTTCCTTTTGCTGACCCACTGGGGTCTGAGGACTTCTTCCTAGAAAGCGAGTGCTTCCTCAGCTTTGAATAAACAGCATTCTCTTCTTTTCTTCTTTGTTTTGGGTCCTATTTCCTCCTTTTACTTAAAAAATCACCTTCATGTGAACTAACTTGCCATTTTGCCAAATCTGCCTGTCAGTATAAGGAGCCCGGGAATGTTTCAGCGGACCTATAGAAGAAGTGCTCTAATATATGTATGATGGGCTGAAAGAGTTAAAATGCACGTGGTAATGGCCGTAGCTGCTAGCATGCAACCCGGACATTTGAATTTATCTTATATAAATAAGAGAGATGTTCATCTTCTACGTGTACATATACACAACAGTTTAGTGTAATATAAACTGTGGTGTGTGGCCTCAGAGCTCTCCTGGCTTTGCCAGAGCCTCATGCTTGTGTTCGCACATTTTCCAAGGGGCCCTTCCCGTTGCTAAAGGAGCTCAAGTCACTTTTCCGTGAATGCCCTGTGATTGGCAGGAATGCTGGCTGTTGTAAGTATCATATTGTTCGGTGGTAGAGAATATATTTTATTGCTGGTTCAATAGCATTTCACAGTTATTAAAGCAGAGTCATTGTCTCTGGAAGCTTCCAAAGGCTCTGAAACTTTGGGGCACAGGGAAACAAACACACACATGCTCAACACCTGTCAGTCATCCCCATTGTTCCACTGTGGCTGTCATAATCTGCCTGTGGTGTTTAAAATGTTTTAGGGGAAATGCTGAGAAAGTGGCTTTCTAAACATATCATGTATAGCCATGTTTTTTCATAAATAAGAATTTATCAGAAATCACAACATTTATTTCGCAATGCTTAGAAATAAAAACAGTTGAAGAATGGCCCACCTGTATTATTACAACTGCACATTAAGGCATGTAGATTAAAAAAAAATGTTTGCAGATAGGACCAATTTTCTCATAGGCCCCAAGATAAATGCCTGCCTGAAGTCATGGCTTTGCCTGAGGAAAAGGATCCAAGCAGGAGATGGATGGATGTGATTGGGGTGGGGGAGGAGGGGACACATATAATTCTCTGTAAGTAAGAGCTCCCCCAGCTTATCTAGCAGATAATGAAAATATCCTGGTGGATGACCTTGTACAGTTGACAGGTGTTAGGTGACAGCTGAGAGCTTTGCCAGGAGAAAAAGGCAGCCGCTTGGACAAACGTTAGGAGCTCCTGTGACGAGACAGGGCAGGATCTTAGCTGTTTCTGTAGGGCTAATGTGACGTCCCAACGTCCCACAGATTGTCCTGTGTGGGTCATCCCCAGGAAGACGCACGTAGGGTCTTCTGCAAACTCCCACCTTCCTGGCAATTTGACTAATGCTTTGTTATTTGTCCTGACAGCGCTGAGCTGGTCCCCACAGATTTTGCCCTCTTCAGTGCTTTGTGTACTTTCTGTATTGTTTTCCTTTTTCTTCTTCAGAGCAGAGTTTGTGAGGCCCCGAGGACCACACCGACGCTGCAGTCGGCGAATGCCCAGTTAATCTTCTGCCGAAAGGAAAATGTATTCTTCTTTCTCTTCAAGTGTCTCTGGCAACGACTGGGCGTGGGCAGAAACTTGTGTTCATCTAAACAAGGACAGAAAATGTATGACCTCTCTTAGCGCTTCTGGCCAGCTCTTTCTAACGATGCCACTCTATGCCTGGTTTCTAATATTTTTCTAGAAGTGATTGCAATTGGAAAGGAACATATTCTGTTTCCTACTTAGAGGAGCACATCTGGAAGGATATATATACCCAAATGGTAGATGGTTATCTTTAGGGGGTCGGGGGTCATTTTTCTCTATCTTTTTTTATTTTTTATTTTTTTATTTTTTTTTTATTTTTTTTTTCCTTGCATATAACATTGATGACATTTATTTAGTTTAGATAAAGACTTCCAACACAGAACACTGTTAGGAATNCACCAAAAAAGGTGGCAGGGGGATATTTTGCTAACAACCTCTTCCACAAGCTTTTCTGCATGATGGTGATTTTTTATGGGGTTACTTGTAAAAAGATTGTGCCTTCAAAGGGGATCTGACTACAAGGGCTTCATCTGCTACCTGCATTAGTGCGTCACTTTGTATAAGTTAGGTTTCCTCATGTAAGATAAGACCATGACATCCACTTGTAGAAATTATGGTGAGAATCAAATGGCATGACGTATGGAGAAGTCTCTGATATACGTAAAGTGCTACCCAATGGGGAGGAGTAACAAAAACAATCATTTGTTCGCAAGGAATCAATGGGGCAAACGTAGACCAAGGAATCTGCACCAAAGGAACGTGCATCCTGGTGACCTGAAACACAGTATTTTACTTCAGTTAGCGTGAATGGAGGAACCCTTTCTAGGAGCCTTCCAACTTGTGCAAGTGGTTTAAAATTCTTAGTGCTGGCTTCCAGCACTGTTTTGTGAAAGGAAAGTGTGTGTGTGTGTGTGTGTGTGTGTGCGTGTGTGAGCGCACACAAAGTGCCCACGTGTAATATGCAGTGACATCAAACTACATTTAAAAGTCGGGGCACCTGGGTGGCTCAGTTGGTTAGGCGTCGGACTTCAGCTCAGGTCCTGATCTCCTGGCTCGTAGGTTCGAGCCCCATGTCGGGCTCTGTGCTGACAGCCAGCTCAGAGCCTAGACCCTGTTTCAGATTCTGTGTGTCTCTCTCTGCCCCTCCCCTGCTCATGCTGTCTCTCTCTCTCTCTCTCTCTCTCTCTCTCAGGAAAAAACAAACAAACCCAACATTTAAAAAAAAAAAGTAATCACCGGGATGCCTGGGTGGTTCAGTCGATTAAGCATCCAACTCTTTTTTAAATTATTGTTTTTATTATTTATTTATTTTTTTGAGTTTTATTTTATTTTTTAATTTACATCCAAGTGAGGTAGCATATAGTGCAATAATGACTTCAGGAGGAGATTCCAGCAAATCATCTGCTATGTCTAACACCCAGTGGTCATCTTAACAATTGTCTTCTGTAATGCATCCAAGTCTTGATTTCAGTTCAGGTCATCGTCTCGCGGTTCATGAGATCGAGTCCTGCATAATTGGGCTCCATGCTGACCGTGCAAAGCTTGCTTGGGATTCTCTCTCTCTCTCCCTCTCTCTGCTTCTCCCCTAGTCGTGATCTCTCTCTCTCAAAATAAAGAAACACTTAAAAAAAAATAAGAAAAGTAGTCACCATAGCACACATATAACCCCACTATCTGACTGATTCAAGGGTTTTTACAGACTGTCTTATGTGGGGCCAGAGGTTTGGGAAACTCTCACAGAAAGGTAAAAATCATTAGAAACAGAAACCAAAACCAAAGAGAAATAACAGCAGTCTCTCACAGAACACCCAGCCAACCTGCTGAATGAAACAGCTCTCTGGTGACCCAAACTGCAGTGGTGTTCCCTTGCTCCTTTAAGGAAGAAGTGGAAGACAAGGTAGGGAAATGGTGACAAGAAACTGCCTTCTGGGGACAGAGGCAGGTTGAAAAAGCAGTGTGTCTGTGGGAATACCTTGACCATCCCTGAAAACACTGGACACTCCCAGGTCTTGGTGAAGATGTCCTGTTTGCACGGGCTCAGAACCATGTTCAGTACAGCTCACGTGCTGGAAGGGGGTGCTCATCTCAGGTCTGGACTGACCAGCTTGAAAGGGGTTACGCGCAAGAGTGATCAAAGATTTAAACTGTCATGTCGACAGTAAGCTGGGGAACAGGCGATGCGGGGGCCTTAATAAATCTGCCCTTGACTTATGGCCGAACTTCATTCAGCAGAAAATTATTTCTGCAGCATATTGAGTGCCATGTTCTGATGGAGACAGAAATAAAAGAAAGGTGGAAATGGGGAGAAGGGAATGGAAATTCAATCCACATGTGGTGGGGAGGACTCTTCAGTAAATTCTTTTTCAGATGAAATAAGAAACAGAATGTGTAAGACTCTCAGAATATGGTACATTCCTTTGACTAAAATGCCTTCAGTGAAGAACATGGGCAAGGAGTGATTCTCAGGAAAGATCAATATGGAAGGTGGGGAGGGGGAAGGAGGGAGAAAATTTTAGTGATTTAGGCACGATTGTTCATTCATTTGTTAACTGAGTTAGCCAGGCTCTATTGAGTTCTTACTACGAGTGACACATTGGCCTCACATCTTGAGGAGTGATCCACTCCTGAGCAAAGGAGTTAGATCCACAAGTTCAATGTACACCTGAAATTTGCCAGCCTTGCCCCCAGCTCAGTTTAGTCCAGCATGATGCAGATGCTCTGCTGTCCAGAGGAGCAAAGTTCTGTGGAATCTCCTCTGAATAAAGTGTGGGAGTGGTAGTCAGATTTTTAGGTATCACAGAAGGCTCAGCCATTTTCCCAATTCAACATAAAGAATAGATTTTTCAATAATTTGAAAGACTGATTTAAAAAGAAAACAGACATCTCTCTCTCTTTTAATATTAATACAGACATCTCACTCTCTCTCTTAATAACATTAAGAGAGAGAGAGAGAGAGCATGTGAGCATGAGTTGGGGAGGGGCAGAGACGAAGGGAGACAGAACCTGAAGCAGGCTCCAGGCTCTGAGCTGTCAGCACAGAGCCCGACACAGGGTTTGAACTCATGAGCCATGAGATCATGACCTGAGCTGAAGTCAGACATTTAACCGACGGAGTCAGCCAGGTGCCCCCAGACATCTCTTTCTTAGAGAATATGTGATTTAAATCTTCTTATTGCTTTTTCTTATGACATTTTAGAAAGAGAAGAAAGGGGGCGCCTGGGCGGCTCAGTTGGTTAAGCATCAGACTTCGGCTCAGGTCATGATCTCACGGTTCTGAGTCCGAACCCCACATCAGGCTCTGTGCTGACAGCTCAGTCTGGAGCCTGCCTGGGATTCTGTGTCTCCCTCTCTCTCTGCCCGCCCTCCTCCCCCCCATGCTCTGTTTCTCTCTTTCTTTTTTTTCTTTTTTTTCTTTTTAATGTTTTATATATTTCTAGGAGACAGAGAGAGAGACAGCATGAGCAGGGGAGGGTCAGAGAGAGAGGGAGTCACAGACTGAAACAGGCTCCAGGCTCTGAGCTGGCAGTCAGCACTAAGCCCGACGTGGGGCTCGAACCCATGAACCGTGAGATCATGACCTAAGCGAAAGTCGGACGCTTAACCAACTAAGCCACCCAGGCGCCCCAACTGTTTCTCTCTTTCAAAAATAAACATTAAAAAATAATTTAGAAAATAAGAAAGAGAAGAAAGGGTTAAGATTGGGGAATGTAATTTTTCAGGCCAGTTCATGAAGGCTCGAAGAGTCCTTTCAATCCCAGACCAGAGCTAATTCGAATTCAGGAGACAATTTAGGAGGCAAGACTTCTCTTTCTCTATCAGTTTTGAAGCTATTGGGAAAAACTCAAGAAAATAATGAAGGCATTTCCTCTTGTAAATAATCTGTCCACTGTTTGTTTGTTTGTTTTTGTCTCCCTCTACTTTCATTCCCCGAGCTGTAATGAGTTTTAGAAACAGAAGGTGTCAGATATTGGCTTGTTGTTCTTGTTGAGATCTCCAAATTCATGACACCTCTGGGCATGCTGGGCGCAGATACTGTGTAATTTACCGAGATCCGCAGCTTTCGTGTTCTCTTCCCTCCAAGATTTGGAGCTTTTTGTTCACAGGGATGATTTGTTTCTCTGTAGTGGAGCCAGCCACGTTGAGTGGAGGATCTGACACCCTGTGGCATCCCAAGCTTTTGCAGAACCTCGGTAACCATGCTCCGTGCTTCTGTGAGCCGGGCTCGCGGTTCGTCCTGTCTAGGGGAGGAGAGGAACCAAGGCAGAATGAGCTGGGTGTCTTTAGGCGTTAAAGTGGAAGGCTCAGGACATGTGCGAAAATAAAGATTTTCATCTGCTCACGAACATGGTGGCTGGTTGAATTGGAGTAAGGATATGGTGGGCTGAAAGAGACGAATTATGCTTATATTCCTCTCTCACCACTTCAGAGAACAAGGATACGGTTAGCTCAGGGGTTGTTCCATGGAAGATGGGACTATCAGTTAAGGGCTGGGTTAACCATCCAACGTGCGATACCCAAGGACGGTAACGACTGTGTGGGTCCCTGGAGGTGGAACCAATGCAGACGATCTCTTCCGACTTTCCTGTGTCACTGTCCTTCTCTCTATCTCCATTTCCATCCTCCTTCCTCTTTTGATGAAGGAGAGTTGAACTCTGAGTGGCCTGAAGGGGACTGGGGTTGTGGTTGGCTCTCTAAATAAACCTAGATACAGCCCTGGGGCTGCAGACCTGGACGGGCTGATGAGCCAACTATTGCCCAGAAGATGGACTGTTGAGAAGCTTCTCCTACTGTGTTATGTATGTAGTGATGTATTTTCTCATTTATGTTACTCATAAGCTCAAATTAGTTTAATATCTTAATATCTTTTTGTGCATACAGTTTTTTTTTTTTAACTTTACTACTCATTTAGCTATACAAGTAAATTGCATCCTTGTGAAGAATATATTACATGTGGGTGTATAGGACCTTGCGCTTACTTTGGCCACCCTGGGTAGCCCTGTCCGGAGATGTATCAAACTGAGTTCTTGGAGGAATTTTCTCTCCTCACTAAAGAGAGAACTGTTAGGCAGCATCTAGCCCAGGGTTCAGGGCGGCTGAAGCCCCCTCATGCTTCGCTTTATCCCTGGCCAGCCTCCTCTTTTCGTGCCTAGACCAAATTCCTTCTCTTTCCACTTGAATTCAGAGAGTTCATGCTGGACAAAGGGGTTGGAGAACGCAGAGGGACCTTCTGATAAATGTCTTGGTGTGAGGGGTGAGCAGGAGGCGGGAGAAGCTAAAGGGGAAAAAGGTTAGGGAAAGAATGAAGAGGAGGTGCAGGGTGTCTGGAGGAGGGTTCCGTTATCAATTCCTTTGAACACTCCTGCTTCGCCAGGCAACAAAGACGACTTGGAACATTTAAAAGAAAGGGAAGCCCTGGAGCTCAGACAAAGCTGGTAAATTACAAGAGAGAGCTCTTCGGGGTAGTAGGTCCTCAAGGACGGAGGGTGGGTGGAAATCCCCCCCCCCCACCATGGCTTGATTCAAACTCAAGAGAAAAGGGAAAGAAAGGAATGTGTCTGACTACACTTTTTCCAAACACGAGCTTGTTTTTTTCGCTTGCCATATCTACGATTGAAACGTAGCCAAATAATTGCAGGGAAAATATTTGGTTAGGTTTGGAAAGACTGTTTGGAGAAACTGACTAGTTGTAAAATGGAATATTTGGAATGACCGTCTGGGAAAGATAAACTCAGAAACTGGAAAGGTGAGCCCGGCAGACCTCAGGGAACACAAAGGCAGAGAGGAGGGCATGGTGTTTTGCATTTGTGAGGATGAGAGTGAAGGTGTCTAGGCCATCATTTGCCAGGTTTTGAGTTGGGAATGTTTTTCTTGATGTGGCTTCTGGGAAGGATTATGACATTTAGTCTTTTATGCAAAGTGGTGTCTTATTATAGAAGAAAAAGCAATCGCCTCCAGTTACCGCGTCTGAAATCCTGAGCTGTGCTCCAGGCGTCCATCTCACATCCAGTTAACTGTAGAAATAAAATCGGAGGGAATTTGGCCTCCAGGTTATAGGGCTGGACAATGCTTTGAAAGGCCTTCTGGGTGGATTACTTCTAAACCCTCCCTGACAGATGAAAATTTATCTTATTTTTAAATGTTCCCCAGAGAAACAGTGTCCACTGACTCCCTTAGTAACTCATTCCAGTTTTTAACGACCTCCACATTCAGGAAATTCCTTCTCCTGTCTTCCCTAAACCCACTCTGCTCCAGCTTAAGTCCATTTTCTGTTGACTTGCCCCAGAAGAAATGGAAAAAAGAGGTCATCCTTTTGCATAAACATCCTTTCACATAATTAAAAATTAATTCTTTAAATCTAAAAAGGCCTGTATCTCCTCTCTTGATCCCATCAAAGCTCCCCGCTTCCTTCAGCCTTCCCTCAGGGGATCCAGCTCCTGGTCTCTTCTCCACCTTTGCTGTAGCCTCAGAACCTCCCTCTGGTTTCTGCAGCCTTGGCGCTGGGCGGAGAGAGAAGAAAGAATATGGCAATGCACTCCTTCCCTCATTTCCTTGGGCTGCCTCTGCCAGAGATGACGTAAGAGGCTAAAAGGTACTAATCATGTACAATTTTAACATTTTTCTGGTCCACAGGATATTCGTTTTCAAAGTCAAGTTTTTCTCATACATCAGGTCTGTGGACATGTATAGGGGTACATCTCTTTAGGTTTTGGAGGGGCAAAGAAGTAGGATTGAACACAAATACAATATACGAAGACTTGCTCAGTAGAACACAAAGGTACGTTCAATGGTGGCCCTTAGGTAAGCAAAAATAAACTTTCTCTTTCCTTCTATTAGGTATACGCGTTTCGCAAAGTATCCTTTCAGCTCTGCTGAATTTTTCTTAGAAACTTTCCATGAGTCAGTTTCTGTTCCTTGGGTGGAACCACTGATCCTGCCCTTGCCCTTGGTGATAAAGCCCTGAAACCCAACCAGATACCACCATTGCCAGAACTTTACTCAAATGCTACCAGGGCAGGGCAAAGTCTTGCCTTGTTTTCTTGGGCAGCAGAGCTGTTGACTAAGCAAACTGATGTACCTTTTAAGATTTATCTTTAGTTTAAACGAGATCTTCTTATCTGTTTGTACAGTTTCCAACACTTTTACATATTGGAGGATCAGAGAGTCACGGAGATGACTTTATCATAACTTGCATTTCTAATTTCTAAAAAAATGCTAAGAAAACCTGAAGCATTCTCAGATTTCCCTATAGTTTCCAAAACATGCTTATGAGGGTGTTAAATAGGAAAGAGGTGCTTTAAAAAAACCTATTGCTATTTTTATGACTCATGTGTTTACTCTTACTTGAGCCTTAGCAACAGATCATAGAAGAAGCCAGAGAAAGTTGCTTGTCTGTCATTATGAAGAATGAGTTCCTAGCAAATCAGGGGACAGTCTGGTTTGGCCACTCCACATGTGGTCTCTGGGATTCCACATATTCATCTGCAGAGAATAAAAAGAGACAAAATCACCATCCTCAGAGAACATACATTTATTTATTTATTTATTTATTTATTTATTTATTTATTTATTAATCATTCACCACAATCAAGTGGGATTTATTCCTGGGTTGCAAAAGTGGTTCAATATTTGCAAGTTAATCAATATGATACACCATATTAATGAAGAAAGGATAGAACGGTACAATCAGAGGCACCAGGCACTGGGCCAGACCGGGGACCCTCAGCGATCCCACCCTGGTCATGCAGCCTCCATGGGTGGCCAAGTGTCTGGGAGAACAGTAATGTACCCTAGTCTTGGAAGGAGACAGAAATGGCTGTTTTGCTGCTTGGAAGGAGACAGAAATGGAAGAAGACACTAGGGCTTGAGGTGATGGGGAGAAAGAAGTGGGCTTGACAGACGTGGGGCCAGCCTCCACATCCATAAGGCCTGAGGTGCCCACTGGCCCAAGAACCACATTAGCTCCTCGCCTAGCTCCTTCAGCAGCCTAGGATAAGGAGCCCCAAGGTAGCCGGATCCTCTGGTACCTCTAATACCTCAATAACTTTCACATAGAGATCCAGCTGTGCCCCTTCTCGGCATGTAGCCCTTGGTAGCTGTCCCCCACCCCCGCCATGATACATATACACAGTGCTGGTTTGTCGGCATATAATTAGAGGACATACGTTTAGTTTGGTTTTATACATTTATCTCCCATAGTACCTATTAGAGTTGGGGATTTTATCTTTAAAAATGTATGCCTTATTGGATGCTTTCCTGGGTGGCTCAGATGTTAAGCAGCTGACTTCAGATAATCTCACGGTTTGAGTTTGAGTCCCACATTGGGTGAGCTCTTGCCCAGCTTGGGGTGAATGTGAGCCCCACTTCAGATGAGCCCCACTTCTCTTTCTTTCTCTCATGCTCACTTGTGCCCTCTATTTCTAAAAAAAAAGCATCCCTTATTTTGTAGCCATTAAAAATTATTTATAAAAAGTTTATAATAATATGGAGAATGCCTCCTGGGTTATAATGTTTAAGAAAAGAAAGATACAAAGTTGTATATGCATTCTGTTCTAAGTTAAAACTAAAAACAGCAATGGGATGATCTCTTTAAACACACACACAGACACATAGACACAAACACATGAATAAAGGTCATAATAAACAGGCATACAGAAAAGATGAAAGGAAAATAAAACAAAATGTTAATGGTGCTTGTCTTTGGGTAGCAGGATGACAGGTAATTCTACTACTTTGTACTTTTCTGCATTTGCCTTTTTTTTTTTTTTTTTTT
>NW_027532002.1:10297082-10310772 GCF_008692635.1 Crocuta crocuta
TTATTTATTTATTTATTTATTTATTTATTAATCATTCACCACAATCAAGTGGGATTTATTCCTGGGTTGCAAAAGTGGTTCAATATTTGCAAGTTAATCAATATGATACACCATATTAATGAAGAAAGGATAGAACGGTACAATCAGAGGCACCAGGCACTGGGCCAGACCGGGGACCCTCAGCGATCCCACCCTGGTCATGCAGCCTCCATGGGTGGCCAAGTGTCTGGGAGAACAGTAATGTACCCTAGTCTTGGAAGGAGACAGAAATGGCTGTTTTGCTGCTTGGAAGGAGACAGAAATGGAAGAAGACACTAGGGCTTGAGGTGATGGGGAGAAAGAAGTGGGCTTGACAGACGTGGGGCCAGCCTCCACATCCATAAGGCCTGAGGTGCCCACTGGCCCAAGAACCACATTAGCTCCTCGCCTAGCTCCTTCAGCAGCCTAGGATAAGGAGCCCCAAGGTAGCCGGATCCTCTGGTACCTCTAATACCTCAATAACTTTCACATAGAGATCCAGCTGTGCCCCTTCTCGGCATGTAGCCCTTGGTAGCTGTCCCCCACCCCCGCCATGATACATATACACAGTGCTGGTTTGTCGGCATATAATTAGAGGACATACGTTTAGTTTGGTTTTATACATTTATCTCCCATAGTACCTATTAGAGTTGGGGATTTTATCTTTAAAAATGTATGCCTTATTGGATGCTTTCCTGGGTGGCTCAGATGTTAAGCAGCTGACTTCAGATAATCTCACGGTTTGAGTTTGAGTCCCACATTGGGTGAGCTCTTGCCCAGCTTGGGGTGAATGTGAGCCCCACTTCAGATGAGCCCCACTTCTCTTTCTTTCTCTCATGCTCACTTGTGCCCTCTATTTCTAAAAAAAAAGCATCCCTTATTTTGTAGCCATTAAAAATTATTTATAAAAAGTTTATAATAATATGGAGAATGCCTCCTGGGTTATAATGTTTAAGAAAAGAAAGATACAAAGTTGTATATGCATTCTGTTCTAAGTTAAAACTAAAAACAGCAATGGGATGATCTCTTTAAACACACACACAGACACATAGACACAAACACATGAATAAAGGTCATAATAAACAGGCATACAGAAAAGATGAAAGGAAAATAAAACAAAATGTTAATGGTGCTTGTCTTTGGGTAGCAGGATGACAGGTAATTCTACTACTTTGTACTTTTCTGCATTTGCCTTTTTTTTTTTTTTTTTTTTGGTAATAATCATTTATTGCTTTTAAAATAGAATGACACATGGGTGCCTGGGTGGCTTAGTCGGTTAAGTGTCTGACTTTAGCTCAGGTCATGATCTCGTGGTTTGTGAGTCTGAGCCCCACGTCGGGCTCTGTGTTGACAGCTGGGAGCCTGGAGCCTGCCTTGGATTCTGTGTCTCCCTCCCTCTCTGCCCCTCCCCTGCTCATGTTCTCTCTCTCTCTCTGTCTCTCAATAATAAATAAATGTTAAAAAATTTTAAAAATATAAAAGAGAAGGACACACGTTCATTAAAAAAATTATTCCCTTCAATCTCTAACAGCTTTAAGATTTTGCAGAGTCTCTCATTAAAATGAACATGGGATGAGTCAGTTCCTAAGCCACTGGCAGTGAAGACTTGAAAGACAAGTACCTGTGGTAAAAAGGTGATGCTGGGGGGCGGGGAGAGGAAATGGGAGGGAAACAAAATCAAATTTCAGCTGCAGCACACTTTCCCCGCTCCCCGACAGCTACACTCTGGACAGTCTCAGTGGTTTGGGGGACACAGGTGTTTTTTCCGCTGGGCATAGAAGGAAAAAAATGAACATTTAATAAGCGCATCAGGCATTGTATATTCCATCCCATTTTATCAGTAAGGAAACTGAGCTTGGAGGCATTTTGGAGTTGCTTAAAGAAAGTAAGAGGCGAGGTCTGGATTCAAATCCACCCCTACCTGGCTGGACAGAGGTGGTCTGCCTTCCCTGAACTTCTAGAAATGCCCCTTAGACCATAGAGACAGAGCTTCCCAATGTTCGGGGTGGGCTTTAGGTTTGACAAGTATGTGCCTGGAATGTTCAGAGCAGTCCTGATTTAAAAGAAATTGCATTATTTTTAAGAAAGGTCATTTAAAAAATATGTAACTAAATGTGACTCCAATTTTAGTAGGTTGGTCAGAAGAGTTTCTATCAATTTATCCACAAATCAGAAAAATGCTGGAGCAACATCACCAAGATGGTGCATGAATGATTCCTGATTTTGCTCCCCCTCCCAAGAACAACTAATATCTATTCATGAAGAAGACATGGCTGCGAGAATCCTAGAACATGGGGTTAAGGCTGAAGCACCTTACAGAGATCAAGACAGATTGCATTAGAAGGTTGAGGGGAGTAGCTTCTCATGGACCACATTGCCCCTCCCCCAGGACAGCACAGCTCCACACAGAGAGGTCTCTCCGGAATATTTGGTTCCTCCTCCAGGAAAAGAGAACCCAGCAGTGGGGATAACCAACCTCCCTCAGCATTGTGGGTTGCTTTGAGGAAATGCCTAACTTGATCTCATACTGTGGGGACTCCCCGGCAGTCTGCAGGGCCCAGCCACTGGGAATCCAGCTATGGCAGAGAAGTGGGAAGGGACTCCCAACAACGAGCACATGGATCTCTGGACCGGGTTCATACCTGCGGTGCCCAAGTAGTAATCACAGCCAGTGGTTTTGCTCACCTGCAGAACCACACTGGCAACTCACGCTGACCAGAGAACTAGGTAGGGTGTAGATCTGCCTGATTGGGATCCTCAAACGAGGAATTTTGCTGGGCCTAAAGCCCCATTTGCTCATACCCCGGCAAGGTGCTGAGTCACAGCCCCACCCACTATCATGAGTGCCTTCCAGCTGCATCTGACCAGAAGGGCTGGTGACAACTCCTGAAGTTGTGTGGCCCAGCTACGAGGTGGGCAAGCAAAGCTGATCACCTCCAGAGTAAAGCCAGTGCTGACGGTGGAGCCTTCCCATGCTAAGCAGATAGGGGGATTAATTCATAGCCAAGTCAGAGGGTAGCTCTTGCCTTCTCTCCCCAACTGGAAAGCCTATTTGGGAAATTGAGAGCAGCCTGGAGTGCCCAGGCTGGGGGCTGAGACATAGCCGTGACTGTTGTGATGAGTGCTTTCTGGCCCCCTCTGACAAGAAGGGCAGTGAAAATGCCTGCAAACTGCATGACCCAGTGGTGCTCAAGTTGAGAGAAGGGCAGAAGTGGCTGATAGTTTGCAGAACGAAGCCAGTCGCCCTATTCAACCCAGGAACTTGGGGTGTGGGTTGGCTTGAGTTAAGACGATGAAGAGCGTTAATGATTTTAGAGCTGCTTCTCCCTCTGTACCCAGGCAAGGAATCTATTCATAGCTCCACTCATTGTTGAACTCAGTCTTTATCCTTTTTTTTTTTTAATATTTATTTATTTTTGAGACAGGGAGAGACAGAGTGTGAGCAGGGGAGGGGAAGAGGGAGAGGGAGACACAGAATCTGAAACAGGCTCCAGGCTCTGAGCTGTCAGCACAGAAGCCAGTGCGGGGCTTGAACCCACAAACCGCAAGATCCTGACCTAAGCTGAAGGCAGACGCTTAACCAACTGAGCCACCCAAGCACCCCGAATGCAGTCTTTATCTTGTCTAAACAGGGAACCGAGGTAGAGCACACGGGAACCTGCATAGTCCATTCAATGCCCTGTGTACAGTGGCACTTCAACAGAGAGCATAACCCGTAGCTCCCCCTGTCTGCAGAGCAAAACTGGTCGCCTCACTTGACTAGGGAATTCAGTGTACACTCAAGATTGATTCAAGACCTCCAACAATGAGCTGTATAGGTCTTGGGCTCCAGTCTGCTGCCCTGCTGGGGAAAGGAAGCTAATTTATAGCCACATCTACTACTGAATATAATATCCAGTCCCAACCATTTAGAATGCCTGACCAGAGAATCCAGGCAGCTTTAGAATACATCTTATAGCCTCACTTGGGTAGGAAAACTCATCCAACTACCCTCAGCCAGTGGGCAAACCCCCATCCCCATCCTTAGAGCTTAAACAGTTGCCTTGCCCCCCAGACAGACCATACAGAAGGCCTCACTTGTCCAGTGACATTACCAGAAAACACACCAAGAAACCCAAACTGGGCTGACTGGTGAAGAGCTATCTCTCCCAAAGCAAACCTGTAAAGTCTCTAAGAGTGGCTCTATTACTCAAATGAACAGATATCAACATAAAGAATCAAGGATCACACACAGAAAACCAGGTAAATATGACACCATCAAAGGAAACAAATAAAGCTCCAATAACTGGCCCTAAAGAAAAGAATATCTATAAACAGTCAGACAAGGAATTCAGAATAATTCTCTTAAGAAAGTTTAGTGAACTATAGGAGAACACAGACAACTAAATAACATTTGAAAAACAATGCATGAATAAAATGAGCTTTGATGAGGAAATAGCAACCATCAAAGAAACTCACGGAAATCCTAGAGTTAAAAAATACAGTAACTGAACTGAAAAATTTCAAAAGTAGGCTCAACCATGCAAAAGTATCAGCAACCTGGAAATTAGGACATTGAAAATTACCTAGCCAGAGGAGAAAAAAAATTGAAGAAAGTCTATGAAAATTATTGGACACAATGAAAAGAAACAGCATTTGTATGATGGGAATTCCATAAGGAGAAGAAAAAGAAAAAGAGAAAGGAACAGAAAGCATACTTGAAGCAATAGTGGCTGAAACATCCTAAACCCGGGGAGAGAAATGGACATGCAGATCCATGAGGCCCAAAGGATCCCAAGTAAATTGAATCTGAATTGGGCTACACTGAGACACATTATAATTAAATTGTCAAAAGTCAAAGACATAGAAAGAATTTTAAGAGCAGCAAGAGAAAAGAGAGAAGCTACATATAAGGGAACGCCTGCAAGACAGCAGATTTTTAAAAAAATTTCTAACGTTTATTTATTTTGAGAGCGAGACAGAGCGTGTGTGAGCAGGGGTGGGACAGAGAGAGAGAGGGAGACATAGAATCTGAAGCAGGAAGCAGGAAGCAGGCTCTGACCTGTCAGCAAAGAGCCTGGTGCAGGACTCGAACCTATGAGTGAGATCATGACCTGAGCCAAAGTCAGACACTCAACCGACTGAGCCACCCAGGCACCCCAGCAGATTTTTTTAACAGAAACTTTTCAATTTAGAAGAAACTGGGTTGCCATATTCAAAATATTGAAAGAAAAGAACTATCAACCAAGGCATTCTATACCCAGTGAAGCTGTCCTTCAGAAACAAAGAAGGGATAAAGACTTTTATGAACAAACAAAAGCTGAGTGAGTTTGTTACCACCAGACCTGCCTTATAAGAAATGCTAGGGGTGCCTTGGTGGCTCAGTCAGTTAAGCATCAGACTTCAGCTCAAGTCATGATCTCACTGCTCATGAATTCAAGCCCCACGTCAGGCTTTGTGCTGACAGCTCAGAGCCTGGAACCTGCTTCGGATTCTGTGTCTCCCTCTCTGCCCCTCTCCCATTCACACTCTTTCTCCCAAAAATAAAACAAACATTAAAAAAATGTTAAAGGGAGTTCTTTGAGTGGAAGTAAAAGAACACTGATTAACAACACAAAAATCCAAAAGGTAGCATATGTATATATATAATTGGTAGCATATAGATAATTGGTAATGGTAAATATATAGTCATAGCTAGATTCTGCCATAGGGTAATGGGGTGCATAACTCACAAATGTAGTTTAATAGTTAAAAACAAAAGACTGTAGTAAAAATAAACATGAATATAACAATCTCTTATTAGTTATACAATATAAAAAACATGTACATTGTAACAGCAATAGCCTAAAATGTGAAGGGGAGAAGTAAACACATGAAGTATCTGGATGCTACTGAAGTTAAGTCATTAGTTTAATATAGAGCGTTATAACTTTAAGATAGCTTATGTTTGCCTCATGACAACCACAAGGGAAAATCTTGTAGTAATTACACAAAAGAACATGGTAAAAGTATTGAAGCATACTGATACCAAAAGACATAAACCACAAAAGAGACAGCAAGGTAAGAAATGAGGAACAACAGATCTACAGCAACCAGAAAACAATTAGCAAAATGGAAATAGTAAGTCCTTACCTGTCAATAATTACCTTAAATGCAAATGGTTAAATTCTCCATTCAAAAGACATAGAATGGCTGAATGGATAAAAAAAAAAACAAAAAAATAAACAAACCCACGATCCAATAATACATTGTCTATAAGAGACTCACTTTAGCCTTAAAGACACACATAGACTGAGAGTGAAGGGGTGGAAAAAGTCATTTCAAGCAAATGGTGACAAAAGAAAAAGAAAAGCAGCATAGCTAAATTTATATCAGGTAAAATAGACTTTAAACTTAAAATGGTAGAAAGAGACAAAGAAGGTCACTTTATAATGATAAAAGAGATCAATACATCAAGAAGATATGACAACTTTAAATATTTGTGCATTGGACATAGGAGGACCTAAAGATATAAAACAAAAAATAGCAGAACTAAAAGGAAAAATAAACAGTAATACAAGAATAGTTTGGGACTTTAATACTCCTCTTTCAACAATGCATGCATAGATCATGGATTTGAACAATGTTATAGATCAATGCACCTAACAGGCACATCCAGAACATTCTATCCAACACAGGAGAATACACATTCTTCTCAAGCTCTCATGGAACATTTTCTAGGATAGACCATATGTTAGGCCATAAAACAAGTGGAAGTCACACCAAATATCTTTTCTTGGCCATAGCAGCATGGAACTAAAAATCAATAAGAGGAAAAGTGAAAAATTTATGTACACGTGGAAATTAAACAACATTCTCCTCAACAACCAGGGGGTCAAAAAAAAATTAAAGGGGAAATAAAAATGTTTCTTGAGACAAAAAAAAAAAAAAGGAAACAGAATGTACTGGAATTTGTGGGCTGCAGCCAAAGCAGTTCTAAGAGGGAAGTTCACAGGAATAAATACCTACTTTAAGAAGCAAGAAAGATCCCCAATATACAACCTAACTCTATAAGAAACCTTATGAAATAAACTGAGTCCAAAGTTAGCAAAGGAAAAATTAATAAAGATTAGAGCAGAAATGAATAAAATAGAGAATAGAAAAAATGATAGAAAAGATTAAACAAACTAAGAGTTGATTCTTTGAAAACAAACAAAATTAACAAACCCTTAGCCAGACCAATCAAGGAAAAAAGAGAAAGGACCCAAACCAACAAAATTATAAATGAAACAGGAGACATTACAACTGATACCACAGACATTCAAAGCATCATTAAGATGCTACACAACAACAAACTGGACAATCTAGAAGAAACCAAAAAGTTCTTAGAAACATAAACTTACCAAGAATGAGTCAGGAAGAAAGAGAAAATCTGAGCAAACCAATCGCTAGTAAGGAGATTGAGTCAGCGATCAGAGTCTCCCAAAGAAGAAAATCCCAGGACCAGATGGGCTCACCGATGAATTTAACCAAGCATTTGAAAAGACAATCCTTCTCTAATGCTACCAAAAAATTAAAGAGAAGGGAACCCTCCTAAACTCATTGATTGGTATCAGGTATTATCTTGATACCAAAACCAGCAAAGGACACTACTATAGGCCAATATCTCTGATGAATATAAATGAAAAAGTCTCAGTAAAATCCTAGCAAACCAAATTTAGCAGCACATTAAAAGATTCATTCACCTTGACCAAGTGGGATTTATTCCTGGGATGCAAGAATGGTTCAATATATACAAACCAATCAATGTGATACCTCATATTAATAGAATGAAAGAAAATAATGATATAATTATCTATAGATACAGATTTAGATATTTCAGTCTGGTTTCAAGATTGTGCTGAAAGTCTCTTAGTTCTTGCAATCCTAATATAGCCACAGAATCTCTAGGACTTACTGAGCTGTGAGTTTAATCAGACTTCTAGTAAGCTGTAGAGGTATTTTCTTAAGGTTTGTCTTCAAAGGACCAGAGGCTGTAGAATGATCTAGCGAATATTGTGTTTACTGTTTTCTTTATCAACTTTTAGGCCCTTAGAGGTTATTGATCACTGTATTGGAGATTCTCTTACTTACCATGTTAGAGGAGGTAGAGTCAAGAAAGTTTGAGTCACTTGGCTCTGTGTTCAAACATCCAGAGGTCACACAGCACTGGGTGGTTGGTAAAACTAGCACACTTTGGACTTGGGGATCCAAGTAAAATAGCTGTTTAGCACACTCAACATTGGTCACTCTGGAAGCCAGGGCTCCAGAACTCCTTTCAAACTCCTGTGGAACATCTCATCCACCATACCTTCAAATACTTGGACGGACTTAAGGAAGAAGCAAAAGCTTCCCGAGGTGAAATTTTCTTTTCTTTTTTTAAATAAGGAAACTCAATCAAATTTTCACATCAATATATGATAAAGTTCTATTGCTCAGCTTTTAATGATAGCATGAATTCTAAGTAAACATGGATGAAATACAACTTGTCAGCACAAAAATACCACCTGTCATAGTCATTTGTGTATAAAATATGACCTGCAGGTTTGAACCATATGGTTACATGAGTTCTAATTTACGTGGCATCTTCTTAAGTCAGCAGAATGCCTCCTGGCCTGCCTGTGGGAGGTGGAGTCAGCACCTCACCCAGTGAAGTGGAAAGGGCTCCCCGGGGCTCAGGCCAATTTCAGCAGCTGCAGTGGAGGCTGGAGATCCGCAAGGCCAGTGGCCCTGGCCCAGGCCCGCAAGGGCCGTCCCTTGCAGTGGCACAGCCGTCCCTATAATCAGCCTGCATAGTCGGACATGCAAACTTGAAAAATATTAAGCACCACAGCTTGTGACTTAGGCATTCCCTGTGTTCGCACTGGTGGGGGTGTGGGGGGGAGGTAACACAACCCCCTCTAGATGTGTTGGGAAGAGCGGACATTTGGATGCCATTTTAAAGCAACATTTAATGAAGTGAGAAAACGCATCTGCAGCATCATGCTTCGTGGCCCATATACGCAAGCCCAGAAGTGCACAATGGACACATTCTGCGATTTAGACATGAATTGGAAAAGCCAAGGAAATGCCATGGAAATAAAAATCAGACTCCAAAGTCTAAGCTGAGCCAGAAACAGATGTACTTTTTGCTACTTAAAAAATACATTCTTCTTTTTCCCCTCAAGCTGTGCCCTGTCGCTATCTTAAGATGACCTTTCCACCGGGTCTCCCTGAGATGCTTTCAGGGAACTGGTTGGAGCAAGTGACTCTTGACCTTTCTGCAAATTCACGGGGAGCCCCGGGGTCCTCCGGCTGCCCTCTGGGTGGTCCCCGAAGACACGGTGGCAGATGTCTGCTCCTGATAAGTCTGGAGACCAAAGGCAGGAGGCGACCCATCGTGGGCTGCGCTGGAGGGTGAAGAAGCAGCCAGGCCAAGTGCCGGGCCCCAGAGCAGCTGCTCACACTGGGAGACTGAGGGCTGCAGCCCTGGGCTCTTCGTTTCTTTGGCAGGTGTGGGGGAGGTTGCGCTTGCTTTTGGTGGATTTCTTTCTCCTGCTGTGTCAGCTGACAATAAAATCTTTCTGGTGTTGACGTTCTTCTGAAGGATACTATCAACACCAAGACCCAAAATAAGGCTCAGATATTCATTCTAAGTAAATCTGAGAGTGAAGTTTGCAATTCACATCGCTTTGGAAGAGTAAACGGAGCAGCCTTCTTAGGAAGGGATGTATGGCCAGCAGGTATAAAAGGGGAATGACTGACTAAGCACACACGACGTAACAGAGAAAATCTATAAATCGTTGTTCCAGTTGCTAATAAATCACCATCGCTACAGAGAAGAGGTCCAATGTTTACTGAGTAAACCTTACTTACTTACCTACTAAGTACCAAGTATGACCAGCACTTCCACGGACGTGTGTCTTCATATAATCTTCACCACAACACTGGGAAGGTGGTATGATGGCTCCTGTTTCAAAGATGAGAAACTGAAGTTCATAGAGATGCGGACACGTGCCCTTGGGCACAAAGCTAATAAATGGGTGAGCCAAGTGGCTCCGATTTGTCTGAATCTGCATCCTATGTTCTTTCCCGCAGACTAGCATTGTTAACAGCTGGTCCGAGGGACTATTAGGCTGTTGTTTAAAATTAAGATCATTTTCTTAATTTCCAGTAACAAGCTAGAATTTAGTTATCGTGACTTGAGATGAGCTATTACTATCTGGGAGTTTTTCTGCACAAAGAAGTTCATCCCTTTTTGTCCCTTCAAAGGGAACCTGTTTGTTTGCCTGTTTGTGTTAAGCCCACCCCAGGTGTGTACATGTCGTCTTCTTCTCATCTAGCCCTTTCATTGGTTGTCTGCTCTGTTCTTTTTCGCGCTCAGATTTCTTGTTCTCGAACTTCTTCTGGGGGTTTGGATTCTGTGTCTCAGCCACTGTTCTCTACCTTGGTCTCAGCAACCTGGTTTGGCCTTCCTCTTTTGGTGCCGACACAGACCTGGATCCCGGGCATCATGAGGGCCTGTGGTGGGCAGGTGGGCAGCCTCTACCCCCGGGACTTCCTGGTCCACAGGAGGTGTTGGGCCGCCCTTTATCTGCACCATAGTGTTAGCGCAGTGATTTGTTTTTTACATAGAAATAGGCTGATAGTACAATACACATTTCTGCTGTCTCAATAATATTAAAATTATTATAAAATGGTGAAGCAATGTCTTAATATGGTCGTATCTTCAGAAGGTCAAGACCAAGAGCCTTTTGACAGTTCCGTTGCTTTGTTTACCTCTGCTTCTGGCTCTTGCAGTTAACACCTTGTCTTTCTGCCGTCAGTGTAGCTTTTCATGTGCAACTGCCTTAGACAAACTTGAAGGTGCTTTTTATCATGCTTGAGGTAGGAGGGTAGGGACTTTTGATAAGTCTCTCTCTCTCCCTCTCTCTCTCTCTTTCTTTTTTAAAGATAGGAAGAGAGTGTGAGCACAAGCAGGGGGGTGGGGTAGACGGAAAGAGAGAGGAACTTAGGCAGGCTCCACATTCAGCACAGAGCCTTATGCTGGGCTTGATCTCACGACCCTGGGATCATGACCTGAACCAAAATCAAGAATCAGCGCTGAATCAACTGAGCCACCCAGGCACTGTAGTAAATCTCTCTTGTTTTAAGTAGATCTCTTTTGCTTACTTACCTCTGTTACTCTCTGTTCTACATGATTAAAGTTGCCTGAAGGGGGTGATATGTTGCCAATTAAAAGCCCTACCTTGAGAAGGTTGTATATCCATGGTTCTCAAACTTTCGGCTAACTGTAAGCACTGTATTATTTTCTTTTCTCATCAATCCAGTGTTTCGAATGATTTGATCTGCAAGTTGCATTTGTGTTTCCCCATTATTCTATTAATTTCCCAGAAAACCACAACTATTCAGTGGCAGAACAAGATTTAAACCCTGGTGTGTCTGTTGATTGAAACCTGAACTCTTGGCCTCTATGTTACGGGCCAAATTGAGATAGTACTAGGTTGAACCGTATGCAATTGACTATTTTAAAAAAATTTTTTTTAATGTTTTATTTATTTCTAGGAGAGAGAGAGAGAGAGAGACAGCACGAGCAGGGGAGGGTCAGAGAGAGAGGGAGACACAGACTTTGAAACAGGCTCCAGGCTCTGAGCTAGCTGTCAGCACAGAGCCCGACGCGGGGCTTGAACCCATGAACCGCGAGATCACGACCTAAGCGAAAGTCGGACACTTAACCGACTAAGCCACCCAGGTGCCCCTGCAATTGACTATTTTTGATCTACAAAGCTGGCAATGGCTCCACCAAAACTTGTTAGATTTAATTAATATCATTTCAGAAAAAAACAATGCTTTATATGTCAACTGACCTAGGTAGACCTACCTCGAAAAGCATCTAACTTCTGGGAAGACTTTTGTGGTAATGGCAGTAACTCTAACCCCACTTTCCCCACTGTGCACCCTTCCCCCAGTCTGCTCTGCTCTGCTCAACCCTAGACTTCCAAAGGTTCCTTGGGACTGGGAACATTAGCTTGGGAAACACTAAATAAGATACATAATACAAATCATGTTTGATTGGTGTTTTTTTTTTTTAAGCTTAGCACTCACACCTAACTAGTATTCAAATAGGATTCTGGGACCTTTTCCACTTAAACATTGTCTAGTACTTTATCTTTAGTCATGAAGTAAAGGAGAAACTTAGAAGAAAGAGCATAAATTTGGAGGGGAAAAAACCCTCATGACTTGGATTTGTGTACATACTGAGTGAAGCATGATTTTGCTTATTATTTTAACTATATGACGTCTTCCTATGTAGAAGTCATTCATCATCATCATCATCATCAAAATAGTTAACATTTGTTTTATAGCTTAAAAGGACTTTTATATGCCTTGGATTCTCCTAACATTCCTGT
Source organism: Crocuta crocuta (assembly GCF_008692635.1). Taxonomy (NCBI): domain Eukaryota; kingdom Metazoa; phylum Chordata; class Mammalia; order Carnivora; family Hyaenidae; genus Crocuta; species Crocuta crocuta. The sequence continues at coordinate 10,309,487 of NW_027532002.1, forward strand.
GAGATAGATATTATTAGTTCCTGAATTTTTCAGATAAGGAAATTGAGTGATGCTCAAGTTCATGGTAGTGGGATCTTTGACTGTAGAGCAGAGCTGTCCAGTAGAACCGTCTGCAAGGATGAAAATGTTCTGTCTCTGTGCTGTTCAATATGGTATCCACTAGCCACATGTGGCTATTGAAATGTGGCTTTTATAATTGAAGTTTAAGTTGGAATGGCCACATGTGCCATATTAGTGCACCTCTAAAGCCTGCATTCTTTTCCTCACCATGTTTTCTCCATTTGGGGCAAGGATTCTGAAGACTGAAGGAAAAGGAAGGAACATAAACTCCAGCATCTGATTTGATGGATAAAAAGTTTTTCTAACACTGAAAAGAATTGCAAGAGGTGACACATGAACCTTGTGTGAAGGCTGCTAGACTGTGTGATGCTCTGGATTTGCCTGGGATTCTTAAACTATATTATCCCGAAAAAACCCTCCAGGCCATGCTAGAAACCAAACTCTCCCAGTTTCTTTCTAGCCATATGGTCTTATGACAAACATGACTAATTCCTGCTCTGTTTGGTCTGACTCTTGTTAATCTGCCAAATGGTTAGTACCCATTATAAAGCAGCTTTTATCCAGAGATTCTCATTAGCATGTGAAATTAGTCTAAGCCTAAACTCCATTTTGCCAAATCCCCCGTCAGTCTGCTCTTGAAATAGAGTCTGTTCACAATAGAGGTTTTGTTTGTTGAGTGTCAGGCTATCTTCCATGAGGTCAGATCATTTGCTTTAGCATTTTTTTTTTCAGATATATAACACTATTTGCTGCAGCCCAAACTTTGGTAGAATTATATATACACTTAAAACTTTTACTTCTGCTACTGAGAAGGAATATTGTTTATTGCTCAATAAACAAATTTCTTATGGCTTCATAAAAAATAATTGTAAATTATTATTTTGTTAAATTTCACTTTATCCATTGGTGCATCTAATTATTCCCTTGTCACCAAAATCTCTCAACATTGCCAACAAAACCTTGCTTTTCTACACTCTTCCATCAGTGATGATAAGTAATATAAAGAATCAGACATGGATGGATTAAGAAAACATTTTAAAAATTAAAATTATAGGAAGGAGGATGGGTATGTATATGTGATTCACCTAAATGTTGTGGTTTATTTCTTTCAAAATTACTTTATTAGTTTTTACAAAATAATCCATACCGATCAGAAACAGAAAACTCAGCAGCAAGTTTTCCGAACTTGGGAAAGTTATCCCAAGACTTTCTCGAGTAAGTAAAAA
>NW_027532002.1:10310843-10373498 GCF_008692635.1 Crocuta crocuta
AAAATTTTTAAAAAGTAGTTTTGTTTTGTGTTTTCAAAGGACACAAGGCAGAGAACTCTTTATTTGGTCAAATAAGGACAATTTTTAAAAAGAGAGAGAGAGACAAAGAAAATGAACATTTTCTGTCATCATCACTTTCTTAGAAGAAAGGGTATTACAGCACTAGAAAAAGAAAAAACAATTTCAGAATAAAGACTAACCATCTAAAGTAAACAAATGCAGCCTTATAAGGCTCATTGCAATGTCTCCCTTGTCTCAGTTTGACCCAGACCCGGGAATGTCATGATGGAAGAAAGGCATTTGTATAGAAGAAGATAACAGGCCACTTGAATCCCACCTTGCCTGCTGTTCAGTGATTTCATCACACTGTATTGGAATAGTTATGACTGTCTGTGAAAGAGATCTGCATTTTCGTTGGTATTTCCTGCCCCTCTTTGACTCGGCTCTCTCCCTTTCTAGCATGTTTGCAAAGCCTGTCTAAAGGAGAAGCCTCCAGGAGAAACGATTGCAAATCATACTATCGGTGCAATCTTCAGAGACTCTTGAATCACATATGTTTTTTCCATCTTGTTGACTCTCCTTAAGAAATATTTATTAGTTCAACCAAAACAAGATGGGTGATAAGTTGAGTAAGACACATGTGCCACAGTATTCTCTGTTCCAGCCAAGAACAGTAACTAACCATTAGGAGGACCTACAATATACTGGTTAAGAACTTGGGCTTTGGAACCTGCTGTTCTTAGCACATCTGTTTATCAGCTTGGTAATGTTCTGGGTGTTGGTTTTCCCGTCTGTAAGACGGGGACACCTATGTCTTCCCACCTATTAAAGTTGTCATAAAGATCAGCTGGCAGTTTGTCAGCGTAGGATCTCGACCATGGGCAGGGCACTGTTGTGGATGGTAGCTATTGCTTTTTTTATCTGCAGGACACTGGGCGCTGGGAGGAAGGTAGAGGAGCTTTTGTGTTTCTCATTGTTCAGGGTGCATTGTCACTGCTCACTAAGTATCAATCCTAATCATCATAGAAAGTGGGTGCATGCTCTTTGGAAAGGGCATGAAGGGTCTGTGCAGGGCAAATGTCAGCTTCTTTGATGTGCTGCTGGATCATAGCTTTCTTCTTAGAAACTCCAGCGGACTCGAATTTGCCTCCCCCTGAACGTCAATATTCTCTGAGGTGAAGAATCCAGGAGGGAGAAGTTGAGAGAAATCTCAAGTGTGGGTGGAACTCCCTGCCGAAAAGCTATCTGAGGTATGCAGAGGGCTGGGGCCCAAATCATCAACCCTTTGTGAAGGGGCCCAAGATCTTAGATGCTCCTTGGGAGGGCTTAGCTTTCAGAGAAGACAAGTTCTGGGGAAAAGCCTGTCATTTGAGGAAAAGTAAATATATTTTTATTTCCTTGCCTTTATTCTAATTTTCTGCTTGTCCTGGGGCAGGGGTGGGATGGGGGAGATGGAGTGGGTCATTGATGGGCTGCAAAACTCCTCTGCAAATTTATTGGGTGAAAGCAACTCATGTTCTAAACAAGTATTTTACTATTTCTCTCCACCAATACTTGGCTTGGTTTTCCTTGGAAGGTTTTTGGTTAATGGGAGAAGATGCTTTTCTTCCTTAGATAACATTTTTTTCCTTTTTTCTTAGCTATTCCAAGAAAGAATGCTTGACAGTTTGCAATGCTCCAGATGGTCTTGTTTGAATCTAGAAGCGTAGCTTGGCTAAAATATTGGGGCTATAACTTAGGCAAATTATTTACCTCCCATAAGCTTCCCTTTGCCCATCTCTCAAATGGGAATGATAATAATGCCTGGCTTATATGGCCTTTGGGAAGAACAAACGTGATAAAGCTTGCAAAAACTTGAGCACAGTGCCTGAGCAGAGTCGGTCCCAAGTAAGTGTCAGTGGACAGTGTAATTGTTGTGGGATAGGTAGAATTGGGCTCTACGGGTCCCAATTTGTTTCACTGAGTTCTTTCCCTCAGGAACTTGTGTGGGGAGGTGTCTCCTCCAGCCCCCAATGCCAATCAGAAGCAAAACTGGGGGTGGTGGTAAAAGGAATCATTACTTCTCCTAAGCACAATCTTAAAAGAGTGGCATGTTTTCAACACATTTTAAGATGACGTGTTGACTTGAGATTTGTTTATTTGCCATGAAAAGCTACTAGACAAAGCTATGAGAAATAGGTCATTAGAACAGAGTCAAGTTAGAGTGGAAGCTCTCTCATGTGCATTCCTTCACCCACCCCTGCTGTAGGTCCTTGCCCCCCACCCCGCAACTCCAACTCATCCCACTGTTATGCCCCGCTGCCTCCCAGTATTGGGCTCTCAGCCCCCTCTTTTCCTCCATGTGCTTTCCTAGGGTTGAGTCATGCTTTATTTGGGACCTAGGGCTATATAATATAAGCCTCCTCTCCCATAGCTGTTGGAAATGAAGGTACATTGATGCAAAGGTGCTAAAAAATTGTAATACATTTCAAGAAAACAGCCTACCAGTAAGTGGTACCTTTTTTTGAGTTTTCTAAGTCTGGTGATAGTTTGTGTTGCATCTTCCACATTTTCACCTCTGCGATAAACACTTGCTAAATGCGTCATAAGGCTTGGAGAGGCAACAGAGTTTGTGCTTTGACTATTGTCTCTCCTGTATAAGGCAAACTATTCCGCCATGGGGATGCAGTGTATGCCTTTCAATCTGCTTAGTATTCTGTTTTTCGAGTGCCTCGAAAATCTGGCTGCCCATCAGAAAAAAACCCAAAACCGGGGGGCAGTGGTTTTCAAACAGTTCTGGGCCTTGGCCTTGAGGATAATTCAGTGGGTCTGGACGGGCGCCTAGAGATGCCCATGTTTATCATCTGTCTTGCGAGATTCTGATGGAATCAGGTCAAGGACCAGCATTTAAGAATTGCTCTATCAGTGATAATTACCATCCCCCAAACATGCTCTGGCTTCCCCGCAGATAATAAATCCCTTCATAGGATTAGGAGCTCAGGGGCTCCATTTTCCAAAGAAGACAGCCCTCAAAAAGATTTTGAATGATAAGAAGCCGAGCCTGATCAAATTCCCAGGGATGGAATTTAACAGTGACTGATTACTCATCATCTGCTAGTTGAGTATCATAATAAAGATGAATGGGAACTTGGGAAAGATCTCTCCATAACTCACCCGTGGCAGCCAGTGCACTATAGACCACAGGGCAAGCGGCCGGGCCCTGGGAAGGCCAGTTATTAGTTAATAGGTACACACTGAGCTTATAAAATGTTTTATTAAATGACACAATCCTAAACATTATACAGAGTTCTATTTTGTGGTCCGTATGCTGACTAAATTCCCAGAGGACTTTAATGAGCAAATGGCAGCCCATTAAAATTACAGTAGTTTTGCAAAGAAAATAGCTCCCCAGAGGAGGAGAAGAAAACCACCAGGCTGCTACTGTGTTGACAATTGTCCCGAGAGCTCCTTTCTCTTGCCCAAAGCTCGCTGGTGGAGGAGAGTCTGCTGTTCTGAAGCGGTCCTGTCCCCTCTGGCCTGCCCTCCTGCGCCTGAGACATACCACTTGCTCTTGCTAGTCACTTCCCAGCCTTGCTGACCTTGAAGCAATGGAGAAAACAACACCTTGTGTGCATTTTGCTTAATAAAGAAAACATAATTAACTACTGGGAGAGGAGAGAATGTATTTGGGTTTTTTTTTTCCATTTTGGTCTAGAAACCTCAGCTTTTTTCCCCCGAGAGACAGGACTGTAAAACAATAACCCCCTATTCTACTCGGTTATCCAACTGGAGCCTCTGGCTTATGTTAGAGGTCACTAGAAGTTTTGCTTTGTTTTATCTTCAGAAAAGGCACTGTTTCATGCTAGACCAAAGGGGCAGTTTCTGACTTCCTCTATATTTTTCTGAGTGCCCATGCAGTACCCAGACATGATTGGGACACGGCTCTCACTGTCTTCAGATTGGCTTCTCTGAGATGGCATCTTGAATATTTCTCTTCTGTGCACATCATCATGCAAACGTATTCTAGAACCCTTGCCATGACTGGTTCCTAAGTAGAGATCAATGTTCAAATGACAAATTCTCAGAGGCAACAGAACAAAAAAGATAGTTGTTATATTAAATAATATAGTATACTGCATGTACTATAGCACATGACAGCACTATCCAATAGAAATTTCTATGATGATGGGAATGTTTCATATCTGATCTATCTGATAGGTAGCTACACATGGTTACTGAGCCCATGGAATGTGGCTAGTATGACTGAGGAACTGGATTTTTTAAATCAAATTAAAATTTTAAGATGTTACTTCTTTTTAGAGCAGTTTTATTTCACAGAAAAATTGAGAGGGAGTTACAGAGATTTCTCATACTCCTCCTGCCCTGACTCATGCATAGCCTCCTTCCTTTATCAACATCCTCCATCAGAGAATATTTCTCATGATTGATGAACCTAATAATGATTGACACATCATTATCATAAAAAGTCCATAGTTTATATTAGAATTCACTCTCTTTATTTTTAAAGTAATCTCCATGCCCAATGTGGGGCTTAAACTTACAACCCTGAGATCAAGAGTCATGTGCTCTACTTGCTAAGACAGGCAGGTGCCCCAGGGTTCACTCTGGGTGTTGCATATTCTATGGATTTGGAGAAATATATAATGACAAATGTATCCATCAGTATAGTATCATCCAGAGTATTTTCACTGCTTTAAAAATCCTCTGTGCTCTATCTGTTCATCTTGTCTCCTACCTCCCACCTCCAACTTCTGGTAGCCACTGATCTCTATACTGTCTCCATAGTCTTGCCTTTTCTAGAATATCACATATTTGGAACCATACAATATGTAGCATTTTCAGACTGACTTCTCTCATTTCATAATATTAATTTTGGTTTCTTCTGTGGCCTGATAGCTCATTACTTTTTAGCACCAAATACTATTCCAGTGTCTGGATGTACTACAGTACCTACTACATGTACCTATTAAAGGACATCTTTGTTGCTTCCACACTTTAGCCATTATAAATAAAGCTGCTATAAACATCTGTGTGCAGATTTTTGTGTGGACATATGTTTTCAAATACTAAGGAGCAGTATTGCTGTACTGTAGGATTACCTAATTTAGTTTTAATGAATTAAAATTAAAATAGCAAGATGTGGCTGGTGGCTACTGTATCAGGTAGCCGCACACACACACACACACATGCACACACACATACACACACAAGCTTTTTCCAGAAAGAATTTGAAGCCAGGTAGGACATATAGTGCAACCTTTAAAAGAAAAGCAAGAGTGAGGCAATGTGCGACCAACAAAAAAGGTTCAAAATATGTACCAGAGTAATCTACTCCCATTATGGACTGGCCCTGACCTGAACTCTACATTTTCTAACAGAGAAGACGTAAAAAAGAAAAAGAGTCAGTTACCCAAACAAGGATGTCCAACAGCCTCGAACGAACCAATCATTTAGGAGAATTACAATGTGGTTCTAAGATTAAACAGGAAGTCTTCCCAGACTGTCTTATTTCATCTGTGCTGTTTTTCTTCTTAAGACCCTCCAGCAGCTTCCTACTGACCTTAGAATAAAATTCAATGTTCTGACTATGTTGTATCAGTCAGAGTTCATAGGTTGCAAGAAAGGGAAGTGAGCTGTGGATGATTCCAGCAGCAAAGAAAGTTATTGGAAAGTGATTGGAGTGGGAAGCATAGAACCCCGAGGAAGGCTGTAGGAGAGGCTCAGAACACAGTCAGGAGCAAGGCCCAGCAGGTAGAGCTGGGACCAGGGCCAACATCTCACTACCAGGCATTTAGTGAACACATTGCCCTTGCCATTGCTCATTGCTCTTGCCTGGAATAGAACATTCCAGGCCACTGTGTGACGACCACTCCTACTCTGTGAGATGCTGAGCTTGGCTCTGCAACTGTGGCCCTGGTTGCCCCTGGAAACTCTTCTAAGGTGATGCTATGTCACTGGAACTCCCGGTGGATTTTCCAGGATTCAAGCTTCTTTGCTTCACTAGCTTCCGGTTTAAAGACTGGGGTTTGTGCATCTGACTGACTGAATGTAGACCTTGCACCAGCACCCACCTGCAAGGGAAGCTGGAAGAGCAAGTCTTCCATGTTTTCACGTTTTATAACAAGAGTGGTATGCCTTCCGTAAAGACTCAGAAGCTGAGGAATTCCAAAAATTCTTAAAACATTAAGAAAAGGGTTCAGCCGCTGGGTAGATAACCAAGAAAGAAAGGCAAGAAGGGAAGGAAGAAGGAGGGAGGGAGGGAGGACCCACCAAACAGGCTACAGGATCCTACGTGATCTGGCCCCTACCTGACTCTACAGTCTCTCCTTTGGCCACTATTCTCCAGCCATACTGACTTTCTTTTTGTTTCTATAACATGATTCTGCCTTTGCAGTCACCATTCCCTCTGCCTACAAAGCTCTTTCATGACTAAACCTTTTTCATGACTGACTCTTCATCATGTAAGCCTCCTTTACAATGTCACATCCTCAGTGAAGTTTTCTCTGGCCAGGTGCTCTAGCTCCTAGTTGCCCCTGCTTTTCACTCTCCATCTCCTCACTCTTTATTGTATCATTCTGTCTTGTCTTCACTCTAACACCTGCCACTAGCTGATATCGTTGTGTCTATTTATGGACTTGTTTACGTTTGTCTTTTCCACCCCTGACCCTGGAACGGAAGCCCCATGAGAGCTGGGATTGTCTATATCTTGCTCACCACTGCATCGCCAGCATTTAGAATAGTACTTAGCTCAGGGTGAAAGAAGACAAGGTTTGTTGAGTGAGTAATCAATGTAAATCCTTTACAACCTCACATTTGATATAGCAGTATGTTTCATTTAACCAGTTATAACAACTTGAGGACTACTACTACTCAGATCTTTTATGTTGGAAGAGTGTTTTACGGCTTTATAGTTTCTTTCATTATTTTATTTATTCCTTAAATAACCCAGGGATAGATATATCAGCATATGTGTGGCCCAAAGTGTGGAGACAATCACATCTATTGTCTGCTATCCATTGGTTGATCTTCGAGACCAAAGACCTGTAGTAGCTTGTACAGTTAAGTTTTGCTGATTGCCATAATGTTTTGATTGCTTCTAAGATGTTAATTATTTTAACACTAAGGATTTAAAAAATAGAGTTCAGTAGGTCCCATATAAAGAACCCCTGGTAAGACTTAGAAAAGGAGGTGGTTTCCTACCTCACCTTCCTGCTCTGATCTGTCTGCTCCAAAGTGGAACTAACTTTTGAGTCCTTAGCTTCTCAATCTCTACCCTTATCTGCTAAGTTGACTTCCCACAAGTTTTATTTTTGCATTCTCCTTTTCATTGATATTCTACTTTTTTGAATGACAGAAATGGTTTCCTGCTAAATTTTTTTCTTGAGCCATCCATGCCATATTGTTTTCAAGTTAAGGAAACTCTGCCAATAGCGTTGGAACATTACTTGTATTTTGGGATTTGATGTCGTCGAATGTGGAGGTTGCGTCATTGAGACTAACTATAATAAAATATATTGGCCTAGTTAAGTATCAAAACATGGGGCAAGGTAAGAATTCTTTAATTCTTTAATCCCACATCACTGTCCACTTTAAGATTCCCAGGAAGAAAGTCCTGTTGCCCAGGGCGGTGTCTATTAGGAAGCAAAAATCTGCATTGGGAGCATGTGGTTCTAGATGCCTCTCCAACTGAGCCTTGTTGAAGGATCTTGAGGATCAACAGGTAAAGCACCTAGATTAGGTGAGCGATTTGTGGGTTCTGAGTTGCACACTGCCTCTAGCTGATAACATATATATAGATATTATGGTGAAGAATGAAGTCCTGGGACAGAAAACCTACTCTGGGGATTTCTTGGAGGCTGTAGGAGATGCCTGGCCCTTCAGACTAGCCCTGTAGCCTAGAGAGTTTAGGATGTGATGATGTATGTGACAAATGTGCAGAGTCACAGTAGTTCTTCTTGACAGTGCAGAGCTTAGCCACTGTCCAGATGGAAACTCTGGCCAAGTTAACTTTACTGTAGAATCTCCTAGATGGGCCCAGAGATGGACAAGTTCTTGAACTATTGCCTACAATAGAAGCAGGACTTCTAGGAGAAAGCACATCAATTCCCTGTGGCTATGATATCACAAGGTAAAGACTACATTTGGCATGTGGTCCTGTGTGCACTTCATTCTACAAGCTCCAAATGAAAACAGGTTTTATTACTATGTAGTTACACCATGCCAAGAGCATGATTGTTATTTCCTTTATATCGTAGAAATGGTTATGGTGTTTTAAAGGGATCACTTGTACGTGGAGACATAAGGTTTTGATCAGAAGAAGGCTGGGCAGGGGTGAGAAAGCTGGGCCTTCCTTGATCCTTGCCTCTCTTGGTCCTATTTTGGCTCATGTGCCATGTTGCTTCTGTCTGAGGAATGCCTTCATGTTCTTGATGCCAATGTATTCTAGGACCATTATCTCCACTCGCCATCAGTTTGGGTGACTGTAGATCTCAAGACTGTAGATCTCGAGAGTGACACCAGGAATGGAAAATCTGGCCTTCTCATTTTATGAGTAAAATCAATTTTCTAAAGAATGAGTGGAGGAAAATGGTTTTTCCCCCTCTGAGGCAACTTAACACAAAATGGAGGGGGAATGTGTGAGCCAGTATAAATTCAGTGTAAATATAGTTGTAGTCATTATTAGGTGCTATCATGTACGGGACACAGCGGTGTGCCAAGGATACAAAATGAATAAAGTAGACATGCCAGGAGCTCATCGGCCAGTGGATAATGATAACTAATCAGACCAAAGGTCTCCATAAATTTCTTTTAGAATGTAGAGGAGGGGCACCTGGCTTAACCTGGAAAGCGTGAGTGAATGAGTAACTCTAACAGATGATGTCAAGTGAGGAGTGGTGGGATAATAGGTTCAAGTCTTTAAAAAGAATTAAGAGAAAGACACAGGCAGAAGGAGAAGGGTTCTAGACAGGGAGAATAGTGCCTGAAAGCGAACGAAATCCAAGCAGTTACAAGGGAAGGGACTGGTCCAGAAAACGCAAGGCTGGGAAGGGTGGAGAGGAAGGTAGTGTCATCTGAACCGCCAAACTTTTTGAAGAAGCAAACATGGCAGCATCATGTGAGGTCTGAGTCTGGCTGGAGATCTGTAAAACAATTATGCTGACAATAAGCTCACTTACAAGGGTCGAAAACAAGATGCATGTCTTATACATCAAGCTCATTCAGACATGTGTTGGGGGAAACTGAGAGACTTAAGTCCAAGCAATATTGTTAATATTCTCCATCAAATGCTGGATTGAGGCCAGAGAGAGTTGACCGTAATAAATTTTTTTCTTTAGATTTTATCTTGTGCGATCTATAAAGCTTAGCACTGTCTGTTGAGACACACTCTTTAAACCAGAAACAACTGATATTCTGGTCTTGTCGAAGTGAGTATGTATGGCTCCAATCTAAAAGGGATGGAAATTACTTTTATTCGGCAGAGCATCTTTGTTGGAGAGATTATAAAGCCCAGTACAAACAGTAAGTCACTGAGCCTTCCTCTTTGCATGGAAAAATGTGCTCAATTGGCCCGTGCATAAATCAGTTTTCTTGCCTGAAATGGCAAAGAGACACTGATATGGGGATTGGACTTAATAGGTTGGGAGACACGCACCAGCCAGGCACCAGGCGCTTTTCTAAAGACTGGCCTCGCAGGTGCTGTCTTCTGTAACCCTGGCCTGCAGCAGTCCTTTGGGAATTCAGTAGATGTTTAGGGAGTGCCTTCATGTGCCAGGCGCAGCACCAGCCTGTGGGTCACAGTGGCCAGCAGGACAGAAACAGGCCCCTGCTCTCATGAAGCTCCAGCTGTGGTTGAGGGACTTGACAATCAACAAAATCGCAAACAGGAGATTACTAGGGGGTTGTTCATGCCCTGAGAACACTCTAAGGGGATCCTGGGAGAGAGAATGGCTGGTGGAAAATGATGAGGGAAGGTTTCTCCAAGGAAGTGACATTGGGCGGAGGCTCGGACCATAAGGAGGCAGCTACACAAAGATCCAGGGCGAGGGAAGAGCAAAGCCCTTGAAGAAGGAATGGGTTGGCAAGGTCACAGTGTTAAGGGACGGTTTGGGTTGACGGTTCTGAGACCAGCCTGTTCTGGTACCCCGTCTCAGCTCTGCCACATAAAACTGTATGACTTCAGGCAAGTTACTTAACCTCTCCAAATTTTGCTTTTTTTCTCTGTAAAGAAGAGAGACTGTCTGACAAATAGTGTGCTTGAGTCGGCGTTGCTCTTCTTTTTCAATAATTACTTCAACACGTTTTTCTTAAGCATCTACTATATTCCAGGCATTATCCTGCAAACTCATTGCTGGGTGTCTTCTGCTGCTGTTGTGCAGTCCTAAAGTTGGGGAACCTTTCCCTCTTTAGGGCTATGACCTTAGGATTGACAGAGGACATATATGTAAGAGAGAAGCTATTTATCGCAACATCACTTGTGGTACTTGTGAGTTAACTGGATTATTGTACCTCAAAACACTTATTTCCCCAATAAATACTTATTGTGTGCCTGCTCTGTTGAGCAACATTTTAGGTACTTGAGACAAATCGTGAATAAATTAAAGCATTTGAGCTCACAAATTTTATAGTTGAAAACTCAGAAGAGACTTTTTCATGTCTAATTTGATTGGAGGTTCCAACAATTCTAAAAAGGTACAAGATGCTCTTATAAGCTTTCTCTGGATACAACCAAACACACACACACACACACACACACACACACAGTATCTCCCTTTTTGACCACCAGCAAAATTGCAGTTATGATTGGGCTCATGATTCATCATGATGATAAAAACTCTGCTGAGGCTAGATTTGAGGCATCATTTAGGGAAATGTTATTTCAGGTGCCTACCACCTACTGACCTGAGTTGTGGTCTTCTCATTAAAAGAAGGGGGAGTGATGGCTGCTGATAGCAATCACATCGGCTGGTTGTGTGGATGAAGAGCAGTAGTATAGACAGAGGATATAGCGTGGTGCCTGGCACAAAGGAAATACGAACCATGGCTGTTACTCATATGCAGATATTTTAGACTTATGGCATAATGTTCCCGGACCAAACTGTCATTGCTAGATAGTCTCGGGCAAGAACCACACTCATGGACTGAAAACGCCCTTGTTCTAAATTTGAAGCTGAGAATAGGCAGTACAGGCTGTAACCTCATTTCCTCTTGGCCGATGCCAGTGTGCTGTCTCTTGAGACAAGTGTGATTAAAGTACCACTTTGGACATAGGACAGACATGTTGGACAAGTATGATGAACCAGAAACTCTTGGGGTGAGTTTTCCTCTAGGACACCAATGGGTAGAAAGTAAAAAAAAAAAAGAAAAAAAAAATGAGACTATTTAAGAAAAATTCACATTTTGTTTTTCTAAGCAGAACAATGTGGAAAATTTGAGTAGCATGAGACTTGAGAAACATTCCAAGCATATAACAAGCTTTATAGATACATATTCATCCAACAAATATTTATTAACACATGGTATATTCAGGCCATATTTTCTGACTTTTCCATTCTAGGATCCTAGTCCTCAACTTCATGGTGTATCTATTATACTCATCCCAAACTTATTCTGAAAGTATAGCTAAAATTCACCCAACTTCCAAACAAGTTAGTATATTAATAGGGAACGTGTGAGTTTTCTTTTGACTAAACTTTGAAATTTAACTAGTAAGTCTCTGGAGAGTACAGTTGACATTACTGTCGACATTATGCAGTCGCTGATCCAACAGGATCTTGGCCAAATTTGTTCTAATTGTAGAACAGGGGGAAGAAGTCTATAGACTTGTCAAAGTCAACTTTCCCCAAGCCTGTTCTTCTCCAGGAAAGGACAGCATTTGGTTTGCACAACAGTTTTGTATAGATAAAGACATACATTCAAATTCTCCACCTCTGCTTTTCTATCTTTATATCCTACCCAGACCTGAGACATTACAAGAAAAGGAAACCATAGACTTCTATCTCTCATGGATATAGATACAAAAATCCTCAAATATTAGCAAATTGCATGCAATAAAATATAAAAAGGGCAATACATTAGGACCAAGTGAGGTTAATTCCAGGAATGCAAGGCTGGTTGAACATTAAAAATCAACATTCAAAATCAACCTATATAGTTTACCCTAGTAACAGACTAACAAGGAAAAGTTATTTGATCATTTCGATAGACAGAGAACAAACATTTGACAAATTCAACAATCATCTGAGATAAAAACTCTCAACAAATTAAGAATAAGAGGAAAATTCTTCAACCTGATAAAGGCCATCTGTGAAAAATCTACAACTAATAATAATAATCTATAGTTATCATACTTGGTGGTAAGAGACTTGAAATTTTCCCCCAAACATTGGGAATAGGCAATGTTCTGCCCTCTTGGATCTCATTTTATGTAATTGAGAAGCAAAAGAAAGAAGGTGTACATCCTAGAAAAGAAGATTTAAATCTACCTCTATTTTTAGACAACTTGATTGTCTATGTAGAAAAGCCTAAAGAATCTATTAAAATGCTTCTTGAACTATAAAGTGACTTTAGCAAGTTTGTTGGACACAAGATCAACATATAGAGTCAATTATATTCCAGCAATGAGCAATTGTAGGTAATGAGAGGTTGGTGTTCACTGTGGATGGAGTTATAGAGAAGTAAAGGGGTGATGTCAGAATGAACCCAGTGGTGCTGGATTGGAGTCAGAAAAATCAACATAAAGTCACATTTGTTTTCACGTGTCTACCATCAAGTAGACGCTGAAGTAAATATATACAGATATATACAGTATACATATATATGTGTCCTAGCTCTGTCCACTAAAAGTAGGAACACCCCTCAGCAATGAATACATCTCAGAATGTTAGTTTCTCCAAATGTTAATCTGTAGATTAACTGTTAGCTACTATAAATTAATCTCGGGGGCACCTGGGCGGCTCAGTTGGTTAAGCGTCTGACCTTAGCTCAGGTCATGATCTCATTGTTCATGAGTTCGAGCTCCATGTTGGGCTCTGTGCTGACAGCTCAGAGCCTGGAACCTGCTTTGGATTCTGTGTCTCCCTCTCTCTCTGCCCCTTCCCCGCTCATGCTGTGTCTCTCTCAAAAATAAATAAACATTAAAAAAACCCAATTTAAATTAATCTTTAAATCTCTTTGCCATTCCATCAACGTTCTTCAACTGGCCCTGTATCCGATGTACAATCTCACATTGCATTTGCTACCTACCATCTCTTCTTAATCTCCTCTAATTTGTGATACTTCCTCAGTCTTTCAGAACCTTTGAAGAGTACTGGCTGGTTATTTTGTAGACTGTTTCTGAAGTTGTGTTTTTCCGGGTTTGGATTTGTCTACTGTTATATGCTGCTTTTTGGATCACATTGCTCTTGACTTAAATACACATATGTAATTCAAAAATCTTTTTTCTCTGAAAGACAGTATCTGGGCAATCTTTTCTGATGTCAACTATACACCTCTATTGGGAATTAGTTTTTATTTATGAAGCCTTTTCTGAGGCTCTTAATGTGGGCTTTGTTTTTTTTCTGGTTTCATCTTTGGAGGAGGTGAAGAACAATCCTAATTTTGAGCCCCCTCCTCAGGATTCGAGCTGACAGTAAAGGAATAGGTGTGCTTCCCTCAGGTCTGGGAGACCAACCACAGAGGCAGGGCCACGCTTTGGCCCATGTAGAGGTGCCTCTGGATTTTTGAAATGAGGGGAAGGCTCTTCAGTCCAAGGTTCTGTCTCCCCTCCCCCCCTTTCCAACATGGGAACTCCTCTCCTGAGTTGCTGAGCATGTAGGTACCCACCTCTGCAGGTCTCTGCCTGTCAAACGCTTGCTTTGGGTTTGGTCTTAGCCTCTTACTCTTTAAACAAAGGGAGTGGAGACCCAGTGACATCTCCAAATGCATTCTCTGCCTTTTGAAGCTTTGAGAGACTCCTTGCACGGGCATAAATCAAAAGAGAGTGAGCTTATTCATTTAGCTCGTCAGAAAAATCCCACTGTCATCATGTCACACACAAGAGTTTATTCTTTTAATAGCTCTATTCTTTTCCCGTTAAGAAAGGAATTGTTCCAGGACACTCATTCCATTCTGTATATTAGCCATTTCATTTTTCACAGAGGGAAAAACGTACCTTTCCACACATGATTAATACTGCAGTTGAATAGCAGAAGAGCCGACCATGTGCTGGCTTTGGGCCATCCATCAGCAATTTAACATCTGTAATCTAGCCACAGTGAGTCACCGCTAACATCATGAACAAATCATGGCTGGTCCGTGGTCAGAGCAGTTTATGGACCTTGTGTGAGCAGAACATGCTTTCTCTCCCAGGATCTGAAAACGAGGATGGCCTACAAGGAAAGCCACATATGAGAAGACCCACAGCGTTTTGTCTTTAAAACATTCCTTTTTTAAAAGTTTACTTATTTATTTTGAGACAGAGAGAGAGAGAGAGAGAGAGAGAGAGAACGAGCGGGGGAAGAATAGAGAGAGAGGGAGAGAGAGAGAAGCCCAAGCAGGCTCCACATTGTCAGCACGGAGCCTGATGTGGAGCTTGAACTCAGGAGATCATGACCTGAGTTAAGGTCAGACGCTTAACTGACTCAGCCACCCAGGCGCCCCAAAATATTCCTGTTGTATTCTTGCCAATGAGTTCAAAGCCCTGCTCTTTTCCCCTTAAAGGAGATCAGGAAGACAAGAGGAAGGCTCCCGTTCGGGAGACAAGGGGGCAGGCATTGTCAGAATGGGGCTGTCGGCAGGGTCAGAACGGAGGCATAAATATTCTCCGATTTCTCATCTCCAGTGGGTCTGAATCGATAGCACAGTGTGCCTTGGAACCAAGTGATGGGTTGGGGTCCCAGTTCACAACTGAGCATTTGTCTTTGGATGAGCTGCTTAACCTCTCTGACTGCCTGTTGTCTCTGGGGCCTGTAACCACAGCCCGGGGCCCGTGTGAGGCTCTGTGGAGCTGCATTAATATAGGTGCTGGTGCCTGATGCATAGTAGGTGTTCACAGAACATATGTTTCTGCTCTTCCCTGCCTCTGTCCTCCTCTCCAAAGAGAACTACGTGTCTCAGTCAGGATTAACCTATCAAGACAACTTTTCTGGAAGTTAGTTGAAGGGCAGATCCTTTAGGGGAACATGAATAGCTTTATAAATTGCCTTCAAAAGTTGCACCAAATCCTTTAGTCAGTTTTAAAGGAACTGTTTACCGCTGCATATGGCAGTCATTATTTGGAATAATAAACCCTCTGAGAATCTGAACATTCATGGGCCAACAGATGGGTCAACCTGCTTCGCAATTTAACAAAGTAATTTATTTCAATCACTGGGACAGGGCATGTGAAGATTACTAATTCAGTTCACAAGCAAAAGGAACAAACACCAATACGTGGCTGAATTGTGCAGTCATTATGGAAATGCACACCTGTTCAATTGGTTCTGAGGCAGTCTTCATTTTGATCAGTCTTGCCTTTCCTTCGAAGGTGTGTATAAATTGCCATGGATTCTTCTGCCGAAACGCATGTGCTAATTGGCATCAGGATGAGATAAAGATCTCAGAGAAAATTTATACCATAGCGCAAGTAAATTAAGGTCATCAAAGTCGGCTTTGGGAAGTAAAACAGGTGTATCAGAAGTATATTCTTATAATAATTGGGCAATGTGTTGTTCTTTCTTCTTGACACAGTCTGCCCAGGGTTTAATAAGGAAGGAAAAAAGCCAGAATCTTTCATCCTTCATCTTCAAATCTGCTTAAATCTTCCACATCTTGACCTCCTCTCTCTTTCTCCATCCATGCTTTCTCAGGAGCCAAAGGGAGCGAGGAAAAATCGGACAGAGTTTCACAGGAGATATCTGTATGTGCTCAGAAGTGGAATTTAAGTGTTAAAGAGAACTGGAGTGGAATACCCCTGATCTTTCTCTCTCTTCACCCCACACCCTTACACCGAATTGGACAGAACTTCCATGATGTTATCAGGAAGCTTCCCACAGAAGATGGTGCCTGGCTTGCATTTAAGATCTGCCATATGTTGGATTAGATGATTAATGCTACAGGATGGTTTTGTTGCCCTTTTTGAAAGGAATATCCCTTTCCTTCTTCTATATAGTTTTCCTCCACTTTGAGAACTAGAGTTATTAATTCAAAGTAAATGACTTCTGTCTTCCTCACCAGCCCTCCCTGAATATTTATTTATTGAGTTGCCTTCTCTCTGCCAAAGGCCAGGCTGGCTATTGCACTTTTAACCCCATGTCATCCCCCAGGCTGTGGGGAGATGGGGAAGGGGGATGGGTGGGACAATTATTGTTCAGCAGAGAGATTGCTACAGTTGGAAGTAAATGTGGGTTACCGAGCCAGAGCTCTTAAAAGACATATTTTTTTTTAATAAGTCTCCATGCATATTAGGACAGTGAATAAATATCCCAGGAGGGTTGCAAAATTGCGATATATCTTCAAGTTTCTACTTATCAGATTTTCAACACCCCCGCAAACTCAGGGACCGTGTATATAAACTCATTTAAAGGTAATGTGAAGTCTCACTTTGAGAAATTCCATGGATCCANACGGCCCACCTCCCCACATCCCTGCCCTGCCTCTCCCAAACACTTCACGCTCAAAGTGTCTCAAACCCACGTTTTCACCTTCCCCCCAGTCACCATATCAGTATGTCTGTCTCCACTTCCTCTTGAGGTAGCGCCATATTGTCATTCCCCTAGCACTGCTGCCTTGGCGTCGTTCCTGACACTCTGACCTGTTTTCCAGAGCTGTTGGCTCTTCCTCTGCGAGTGCCTCCAACCCTGCCGGCCGTGTTCCTCCTCACTGCCCCGGCCTCAGCCAGGGCCCTGGGGCCGTTCACCTGCACTTCATCAGACCTTGCCAGAGGCGTCTCCTCCTCCAACCTCTCATCCACACCACTCCACTCCTTGCCCACCTGGTAGACTGATCTTCTTAGTACCCAGACCTCCCCCAGCTCCCTCTTGCCCATAGAATTAAACTGAAACTTGCCAGCCTGAGGATCAGCCCTTCTAGAAGAGCCACTTTCCATTCCTGTCTCATATCCCTCCCTTCACACACTTCAGGTGCACGATAAGCAAGAATACTGGCTGTTCCTCAAACTCGTCTTTGCTTTTCCACCTCTGAGCATTCATGTTCGTTCCTCTGCTTGTGCGCCATCGCCAAAATTCTGCTGGGTGAAACTGTACCCTTCCTTTAACGTCCACTTCAAATGCTTCAGGAAGCCATCCCCCCTCTCCATGCCCCCCTTGAGCCAGATGGAAGGCTCTATCTTTTGAACACTAGTAGCTCTTTGAGTCTTTTACTGTCTTATGGAACCTGTCTTTTACTAACTGGAATTTAGCTCAATCCCAGTACACACACACTTAGCAGGTACCTATTAGGAGCCAGAGACTGTGGTATGTGCTAAGGTTAAGCAAGATAGATATTGAAAGTCCTTTTCTGGGGCACCTGGGTGGCTTAGTCGGTTAAGCATCAGACTCTTGATTTTGGCTCAGGTCGTGATCTCATGGTTCGAGAGTTCGAGCCCTGTGTCAGGTTCCACACTGGCAGCATGTAGCCTGCTTGGGATTCTCTCTCTCTCTCTCTCTCTCAAAATAAATAAATAAACGTAAAAAAAGAAGATTCTTTTCTTCATGGCATATATAGTGCAATGGAGAAAGCTGACAGGTCAATAGTCAATTATAATAAGATCATTAAGTAAGATCGTATCTGAGGGTAGCACAGAGATAGGTTGCTCACATAGACTGTAGGAGAATCAGGCCCAGGGTGGGGGGAAGAAGAATGCACACACAACCTTCAGTTATTTGTTTTTTAATTTATCTTTTCTGGATGGACATGTTCTTGAGGGAACCTGGCTCATACCACTGCATTCCCTTCAGGTCGGAGTATGGTGCCTACACACAGACAATGAAACAACTGTTTTTGCAAATAGCACATTAAGTCTTAAGTGTTCAGGAAGTTCCCTGGTGGAGAGCTAAGTCTTGGGAGAAAAGTAAACTAGAATAAAATGCAAAGAGGACTTCTGACGTAAAGCTTGTACTTGTTTCCAGAGCTTGAATTGGCCAATGTGCCTTCGCCACGTGGAGAGCTGTCTTCATCATTCGTCCCATTTTACAACTTTTCACAAATAAAAGTACAGGCTTTGGAGATGAGATCAGGAAAAGGCATGTGAAGTCCAATGGCTTTGTGGCACCATTAATCCCCTCCGGAAACGGAAACGGCCAGTACCTTTAGTAGAAGGAGTTACGTAGCGCCCACAATAGTGGTTGGATCAGCGGATGCTGGGCACCGAATATGTTAGAATTTGGGGGAAACCTTCTAAATTTTACAACATGTTGGCTGGGATCTACAGGCTGGCAAGCTGTTGACCAAACCCTTTTCTTTTCCTTCCCGGGATTGGATGTGTGGTTCTCGCCTCACTTGCGGTTCGTTTGGTCAGGCGACTGAGTTCCAGCCTGTGGAATGTGAACAGGCCTAGTGGGCCCCACTTCTGCCTCTACGCTCTGTGTCTTTGCTGCAACATCCCTGTGGAAGATGCGGAGGCAGAGATGGAAACAGGGTCTCTGGATTCCCATGTGAAAGCTGCCAGCTTGTTAGGTATGCCATGTTGGGCTGTTTGGTGAGCAAGAGGAAAATTTCCACCATGTCAAGCCACTGAGACTGGGGTTTACTTGTTAGACCAGCTGGTGTCACCCTAACTAATACAATCCGCTCTATACTGTGTTCAGGAAAGTGAGGACAAAGAAGCGAAGCATCCCTAATGGGCAAACTTTGAGGCCAGACTTGCCTTGTGCTGGGTTTGTTGCTTTGTCTCTGAGTGCCCTTGGTGGGCCTCAAGAAGCGGTTGCTTTTAGATTTGTTCAATAGTATATTTGAAGTTGTTCTGCATTAAATTAAAAAATCAGTAGTCTGCATGTGGATGCAAATTCCTAATAGCTTTAGCAACTGAAGAAAAATTTCCAGATGTTTCACAAAGCACTAAAATACTGTACATTGTTTTCTTTTTCAATGGGAAATTATTCACAGGGCAATAAAAAGTTGTTTCTTCAGTAAACAGATTATGTTTCAGTCTGCGGTGTGAACACTTAAATGGAACGGTGCAATATGCCGCTTTTTAAAAGAGGGTTTTAAACATGTCAGTACAAACCTTTCAGCCCTCTGTCCCATAAATTCAACTTTTTAAAATGAAATCAACCTGAGCCTTGTGAAAGCTCACACTACTATATCAAAACCAGTGAAATCTGCCTGTTTATTGCCACTGATGGAATGTGGCAAAGAAACATTCTTTTCACATGGGACAATTTCTTCAACTTTACACCAAGTGAAATTTAATTGCTTTCACTTCCTGGAATCATTAGGCATGAGTCCCGCTGGAGGCGGGGCCAAAAGGAGGTGAAAACTAAGTCTGTGTTTAATACATCTCACCTTGGAATTTTTATCCTTCTTCTCTCTCTTACAGGTTATGTAGCAGGTTCCGGCCTGGGAAGCCACTTCAGACAAATTTAAGGAAGAGGGAAATTATAAAGGAAAAGAAGCAACAGGTGTCCCATTGTGACTGGTAGGCCTCGCAGAGGTAAATGGCATTCAAAGCAATTCCTGATCGTTACTCTCAGTCCAACAATTGGAATTTCTGATTCTTTCAAGTTCACTTTTGGTGTGTGTTTTTGTCTTCACACACACACAAGTAGTAAGTGCAGTGCCAGGTCAGCACAAAGAAACACGGGCAAGCCTTTCTCTGGGGGGTGCTTATATTCCAGGTGGGACACTCAGAATTGGATGAGACAAGTGCTGTGCACGATTGGTATTTGCGTTGTGACAGATTGTTTCACTTTTCAAAGGGATTCATGGATCCTTTGATAGTTAGTTATAAATCATCTATTAGAGTTCTTTATGGAGTTTTTGAATTGGTATTGTGGTGAATACTTGACAGGAAGAAGGAGAAAGGGTAATATTAGAGGCCTTCGATAAGGTCACTGCCCTAAATGAAGGTGAACAATCTTCATGGACAAGGGAAGACAAAGGGAATTGAGAGCTACTGGGAACCCAGGGATTCCAGATCACACTCACTTTGTAGAGTGAGGTACACCGTGTTACATGTTGTAAATGTCCTTCCCTACTTCTTAGAACTCTCATCCCATGATAATCTGCAAAGCATTCATTGTGATCATAAGGAAGGACATGGTGAATAGACGTCTGAGCTTTGAAGACCCTTCGCTCTTGGGAGCCACCAAGGATGGGATACAGAGTTGAAAAATGTCCAAAGGGGAAACATAACAGGACTTTTGGGGGGGAAAGGGGAAAAACAATTAAGTGAGAACAGCAATTTTTTAATAGGCAGGAACTTCAGTTTATATACATGTTGGTTTCACAGTTCAATAGAATTGGATTCTGATCATCCTGGAACTCAGTTTTGTTTTTCAAAACAGTGGGCACCATTCTTTCCTAATGAGTATCTATAAACTCTGTGTGAGTTGTGTGTATTAGACAATGAAGAAAATAGTTATTTCCTACTAAAGCATTTTAAAATGTGGATAATTTGGGGCATCTGGGTGGTTTAGTTGGTTGAGTGTCTGACTTTGACTCAGGTCATGATATTGTGGTGTGTGAATTCGAGCCCCACATTGGGCTCTGTCTGACAGCTCAGAGCCTGGAGCCTGCTTTGGATTCTGTCTCCCACCTCCACCCCTCCCCTGTTCATGCTCATGCTCTGTCTCTCTTTCAAATATAAATAAACATTAAAAAAAAATTTTAATGTGGATAATTTGGGTGCAAAAACACCCAACTTGATTGAAGTCTCCATATTTCATTATGTTTGATTACTCAGACTTCCAGTTTACTTTGAAGGTATATTTTTCAGGATAGGAGGATAGAAGGTATTTCATTTGATTGTTCATTAGCTTGATTTTAAGCTAACATATATATATATTTTTAAGTTTATTTATTTTGAGAGAGAGAGAGAAAGAGAGGGAGAGAGAGAGAGAGAGAGAGAACGAGAAGGGGAGGGGCAGACAGAAAGAGGGAGAGAGAGAATCCCAAGCAGGCTGTCAACATAAAGCCTGATGTAGGGCTCGAACTCATGAACCCTGAGTTTATGACCTGAGCTGAAACCCAAGAGTCAGATACTTAACTAACTGAACCACCCAGGTGCCCCAAGCTTATAAGTATTTGGATAGGTGGTTTTGGGGCCTCCATCTGTCCTGTTGAGCCAGGCCCCCCAACTGTTAGGGAAGAACTAACCTAAAAATCCTCAGCCTCTTTCCTTTCTCTCCCTTACATCCAGCAGATAGTAAAGATTTTGACCTCCAAAGCCCTCCTTGAATTTGCTTCACTGGCTTCCACCCCAATGTAAAGTTCAGTTTAGGAGAAGTTTTTCCTTATTAAGAACTTTGTCCCACAAGGGAGGAATGCTTTCTGAGAGCCTCTGTATAGTTTCTCTTCTAGGCTTTGGGGAGGTTATACCAGCTAAACAGACCCAGTCTCTGCATTTATGAGGCTTAGTGGAGAGACAGACATTCAAAAACAGACTACCTCAACTGCCACTTATCTACCATGTGGTCAGTGTGAAGAGGCCTGCAGAGGAAGGTTACAGAGTCTGTGAGTGTGCTGAGGTAGAACTTGGCAAGGTTTCTTTACTGACTCTTTCTGCCAAGACTTGACACTTGCGTAGGATTTGATTGGGAAAAACATATATGAAGACCATTCGGGGCAGAGCTCAGTTCAGGGAGGCTAGGAATGGGCAGCTAGTGGGAGAGGAGGCTGGGGCAGGTGATGGAGTGGGTGAGAAGCAGGCTAGTCATGCAGGCAGGGAGAGAAGAGTGGTGAGAAGTCAGTACATATTGCAAAAGGTTTGGAAGGGGCCTTGCCTAAATCAGAGTTGCTTGCAAAGATTTTAGCCTGTTCTTCCTGGGGGGTTCCAAAAACCTTTTTTCGTGTGTGTCACCTGGGCTGAATCTCTTCTTGATGGGGCTGCAAGCAGAACTTTGTGGGCCCTGGTAAGATTTTGTATAGTGATCTGAGAACAATGGGAAGCCACCAGAGGGTTTTAAATCGAAGCGTTGTCTTATGTTTACCAAGTGCCAGCAACAAAACTGTCATCTTGACCCAACAGAATAAGTACTCCCAATGTTGAGACTTGAAGGTTTTGCAAAGAACATTATAATGTGTGTGTGTGTGTTTATGACAAGTCATGACAATTAATTTTTAGAAACTGTTTAAAAGGGGAAGGGGTTAGTAGGGGAAGGGGTCAGTGAAACATGAAGACATTTGATCTGCCTAATTGCTGTTGAACCTAACAGCACACAACTCCACTAAAAGAGAACTGAACTCAGTATTAGCATCTGACTTATAACTGTTTGAGACCAATTGATTTTTGCAGTAATCTCACTCATAAAAAAAATTGTATTCTTAAAAGAAAGTCATGGTGAGAGGAGCAGAAGCTAACGTTGACATATCAGTCTTTGATATGGAGGTACAGTAGGCAGACATGAATTTTCCCAGATTAAAAACAAATGTGTAATGGAAGTTGAAATATAAAGAATTTCTCCATTTATCTTCTTGACTAAAGGGAGAAAAAAAGCATCATACACATTGTAGATCATTTGAGTTTTAGGCTGATGATTTGAAACATTTTTATAATAATTCAGTGGCTCTTTTTGAATATCCAGATGTTAATAATGGTTCCCTGCTATGTGATTAGGAATGAATCTGCCAAGGAAAAATGAAGCCTTCTCTCTTGGGGAAAGTTGAGTTACTTCTGTTATTTTCGTAGGCTTCCTGGGGAAGTCTATCAACATCCGAATAAATGATGGGAATAGGAGTCTGGCTGGTCACCACGGAATTATCAGCCTTGTTTTTTGAGTTAGACTTTTATTATTTACACACTCAGTTTGAAATACGACAAATGTAGTAACCTTCCAATGATTTTATTCCTTGAAATCCAGCAATCCTTATAGGTTTTGAGATTGAAAAGCCTGTGCTATTTTTAAAAAAGTTTCTGTTGTTATTGCTTGTGAAAACCATGACTGCTGCCTAAATTAAGAAATAATATGAATAGGGGCGCCTGGGTGGCTTAGTCGGTTAAGCGTCCGACTTTCGCTTAGGTCATGATCTCGCGGTTCGTGGGTTCGAGCCCCGCGTCGGGCTCTGTGTTGACTGCCAGCTCAGAGCCTGGAGCCTGTTTCAGTCTGTGACTCCCTCTCTCTCTGACTCTCCCCTGCTCACGCTGTCTCTCTCTCTCTCTCCTAGAAATAAAAAAATATATATATTTAAAAAAAAAGAAAGAATATGAATAATATGAATAACAATGGGGGGTTCCTTTCTTTAGTTGAACTTTTTTGGGAAGAGAAGTAGCATTTTTTTTTTTTTAAAGAAAAGAAACATTTAGAAACTATAAACGTCTCTTAGAGATGTTTCTCAGAGTAACCGGCTTGGATAGTTTTTGTTTTATTGCTCTATGCCTGATACGGCACCTGCTTGAATTTTCTCCTTAGTGTTGAAGGTCCCATGCTAGGTGTCTTCAGCCTAGAATCCCTTTCAGAATATTTATGTTCAAGCATTAAAATACCTCATGGGGTGTTTTTCTATTTTTGCAATCTTCATGTATACTTAGGAGCTGGAGCATTTCTAGTATAATACTTAAAAATGAAGATTTAAATAAAAAGACTGCTAGATCGGAGGTTTTCAAGGCATGGCCCATGGACCGCTTCCTAGGAATCCACAAGATTGAAGTGTTTTCATACTAACAGTAAGATGCTATTTGCCATTTTCACTGTGCTGTCATTTACACTGAAGGTACAAAAACAATGGCGAGTAGGCCTGTTGGCTCCTTAGCGTAAGTCAAGGCCAGGCACCAAATAGTACCAGTGCTCATGTGTTCTTCACCTCCTTTGACTTACAGAGGGGAGAGAAAGCCAATTTTATTTAGGAACACCCTTGATGTAGGTGTAAAAATTATTCATTATATTAAAACTTGAGCCTCAAGTATACATCCTTTTAATATTCTGTGTGACAAAATGGGACGCGAGCATAAAGCCTTCTCTTGCACCTTGACGTACAATTGTCTTGAGGAAATGTCTTGTGAGATACTCTGAGCTGGGAGCCGAACAGTCACTTCCTCCATGGAGCCCATTTTCCCCTGCAAGAATAACACACCCACTGTGGATATTTAGACTTGGCAGATGTAGTAGGTCTTTTTATGAGAATGAATGAAATATGCTTATTATGTCAAAGAAGTCACCCATTGCATGTTTGGCTAATAAATAACGAATTTAAGCTTTCAAGAGAAAATTGGAATTTGGAATTAGAAAACTTGTATTCAGCACCATGAGCTTGATAAATTCCGAATAGTAAAAGACTTTCCTGATGGCATCAGAGGTGATGGTAACACGTGCAATATTTTAGCTATTAAAAATTAAACGGGATAGGGGCGCCTGGGTGGCTTAGTCGGTTAAGCGTCCGACTTTTGCTCAGGTCATGATCTTGCGGTTCGTGGGTTCGAGCCCCGCGTCGGGCTCTGTGCTGACTGCCGGCTCAGAGCCTGGAGCCTATTTCAGAGTCTGTATCTCCCTCTCTCTGACCCTCCCCTGTTCACACTGTCTCTCTCTATCCTAGAAATAAATAAAAATATTAAAAAAAAAAATTAAACGGGATAATGTTTGGAAGAGTGAACCAACATTTCCCCAACACCCAATAGTCGATGTGAAGAGAGCATGCATGGGTAAAAGAGTTACTTAAGGTGCAAAGTAGAAAATGAATTTTAATGTAACAAAGTATCAAACGTTAATTTTTATAGTTTCAGATTCTATGCATAAGTAACCTTTAAGAAACTACCACTTGTTGAATTTTGGTGTAGTATCAAAGAAGAAGACCCACAGTTATCTGGTAAAATTATCAAAATGTTTTACCTTTTAACCATTTAATCATAATGGTGAACAATCAAAACAACATATTGCAACAGAATGAAAGTAGCAGCAGATGTGAGAATCCAGCTGTGGTAAATGAGACAAAAAGAAACATTAGATCTGCAAAACTGTAAAACCATGCCATTCTTATTACTCAACTTAATTAAAAAAATTTAATTGTGGGGTGCCTGGGTGGCTCAGTTGGTTAAATGTCTGACTTCAGCTCAGGTCATGATCTCACGGTTCGTGGGTTTAGCCCACATCTGGCTCTGTGCTGACAGCTCAGAGCCTGGAGCCTGCTTTGGATTCTTTGTCTCCCTCTCTCTCTGCCCCTCCCCTGCTCACACTGTCTGTCTCTCCCTTTCTCTCTCTCAAAAGTAAATAAACATAAAAAAATTTTTAAAAATTTAATTGTGGTAAAAACATATAACATAAAATTTACCAAATTTCATGAAGTGTACAGTTCAATAATGTTCGGTGCATTCACATTCTTGTGCAGTCAATCTGTACAACTCTTTATCCTGTGTAAGTAAAACTATACCATTAAACAACAATCCCCATTTGCCCCCTCCTCCCCAGCCCCTCACAACTGCCCTTCTACTTTCTGTCTTTATGAATTTGACTACTCTAGGTACCTTATCTAAATGGAATCACAGTATTTATTTTTTTATGACTGGCTTATTTCACTTAGTACACATTTTTGTTTGTTTTGGGAGATAAAAAAAAGTTATTTATGTTAACACGCTCTCTCTTCTGCTCTCCAGGTGTCTTCTGCCCGTCTTGATTGTGCCAGTAGCTGCACTACTGTAATTTCAATTCCATTGTTGTCTTCCCACCCTATCCTGGCTATCATGGCAGGAACTCCATGACATCCATTTTGCATCTCTATTTATTTTGCATCTATATTAACTGAATATTTAATAAGTGGATGGATGATGAAAGCCAGGTGGTATCCAACAGACTTTGAAAGTTACAGATCAGCTCTATGTCCAAGTGCCTGATGCAGAATTTTAAGGGGCTCTGAATTGAATGTTTTCAATGATTATTATATAGTTTAACGGGCTTGAGAAGAAAAACCTTACATGTTGAACTTGTCATTTCACAGCTTTCCTTTTAGTATGAGCTTAACGTTAAATGCTAAGTAACTAATATTATAGTGAGTACTTTGGAAAGGCTCAAAATTGCGAAGGTGGCACTCCAGTGCAGAAATTTGAAAAGCTTTGTCTTAGTCTCAAATTGTATTGGTTCTGATGAATACATTCTCTTGCTATCCCCCGTTTGTACATCTGCTGATTAGAAGAAATCTATTGGTTGAGATTCCTTGAAATTTTTATAATATGTGCAAATATGAATTAATACAGAATATAAGAATCTTATACTATCGGATTTGAAAGCCAGTACTAATACAGCTTAATACATGTTTTTTAAAACCTCATTTTTTTCTTGACAATGACTTTATTTCTTACTTGTTGAAAACGTGCTTTAAAGTCTTTCTTTTGATGGATGCTCTGTTTCTCTAAAGACATGGAACCGCTGAGGAAATTATTTGAACTTGATTAAAAAGAGACTGTGTTAAAGATTAAAAACTCATGGAATGACACATTAAACCCTCACACTCTTCCTGGGTTATTAGTAATAATCACAGTTGATACCTATAGAAGCTGCCATATTAAAGAGATTTTCAGTACTGTGAACATTGTTTTCTGATTTACCATGATTTGGGTATTTATTGATCTAGGACTATTTCCAGCCTGAAATTATTAGGGTTTGGGGTCTAAATTGGGCAAGATATCAGAAGATCTTAAATTCTGTAGGGAAGAGTGTCTGGGAAGTGTGCCTTTTGTTGGTCTCTGTGGAGTAAAGCTTTTGATCTTCTGCATACTTGGTTTTGATTTACCTCCAAAGCCAAGTTGACCACGTTGGCATGCTGGGCTACAGCGGAGTCTCATAACGAGAGCATTAGGACAGGCTTCAGTTCCCGTTGCATTCAGACCAGATGCAGCTCTTGTCTCCCCCTCCCCACTTGGAGAGTGTGGGGAGGATGCATGATGAATAATGTCTTCCTCCTGGGCACCCGGTCCAGGGATCAGAATTTTTTGGAAGTGAGTTGGCCTGCTCTTTTATCTAACCCTGTTTAATTCTGAAAATCACCGACTGTCTGAATTGAAAGGGAATCAAAGACAAAGCTATTCAACACACTTCTTTCATGGTGAAGAAACTGGGAACTAGAGAGACTAAGTAATTAGCCTTGGTCAGCTGTGAATTGGTGACAGAATGGGGGCTGAAACTCAGGTCCCTCAGTAGAAGTTTGGTTTTCTTTCAGCTACTAGCTAATGGAGAATGTTCATGGACTTCTTGGAACGTAGTCCTGGAGTATATAGTGAAGTGGGGTCAAGCCCATCCCAACTCTCCTCTCCCTCTCTCTCTCTCTCTCTCTCTCACACACACACACACACACACACACACACACAGGGGAGGGAAGAGCGAGAGAGAGAGTATTCCAGTCTCAGGTCCAACACTCAGCAGCTGTGTGACTATACTCTGGTCACTTATGTAAACTAAGGCTCTAGGAGGTGATCAGCTCCACAGAGATGCTCGTTCCTGCACTGGCCGTGGCCTAGATTACACGAGACCATCTACGTGGAAGTCCTCTGTGAGCTGTAATGTGGATGAGTGTACTGTAGTGCCAGAAGCAGAAAGCCAAGCCCTGAAATGCCTTAGTTTGTGCACTGGTACAAGACATCTCGTGAGGTGGTGAGTCCTGCCCTGTGCTCTCCTTTGCATAATTCACAGCTCTGTGATTATAATATTGTTATAACCAAAGAGGCAGCCCTCCCCTTCCTCTCCTCCCTGGAAGTTTCGTAAGCCCAATTCTCAATTTCAGACCTTGCTGGAGGCCCCTTTGGACCTTCGGTTTGTTATTTCAAAGCTTTGATAAAGAGTTTAAAGGTATAGACATGTTTAAGAAAAATATACTTATTGCTTTGGGCCTTTTCATTCATTCTGTGATATCTGGCAAGCTTGTTATACTTGCTAGAAGCATGGGCTAGAGTTTGGGGGGGGGTGCGGCTGGGTTTTGACCCCTGCTCTGCTCTGTGTCCCTTTGGATCACCGTGTAAAATAAGAAGGCCGGCTCAGAGGACCTCTTAAGGCCCTGTCTCAGCTAGCCCAGGCTGCCCTAACAAAATACCATAGACTGTGTGGCTTAGGCAACAGGAATTTATTTTCTTACAGTTCTGGAAGTTGGATGTCTGACACCAGGGTGCCAGTGTGGCTGGGTTCTGGTCAGAGTTCTCCTCCAGGCTCCAGACGGTTGGCTTCTCTGTGTCCATACACAGCAGAGAGAGAGAGAGAGAGAGGGAGAGAGAGAGCATTTTGAAGAGAGAGTTTTGTTTTTGTTTTGTTTTGTAACTCCACTTTTTATGTCTTGCATAAGTTAAGAGGCAAATGCGCAAATGCATACAGAATAATGGTAACTATGCATGTTACGGGGCACACAATATATAGACAGCTATTTTGGGCCATCAGTAACACAAGGGGAGAACAAAGCTTTACGGGGGAGGGGGTGGTAAGGACTTTGTACCCTGCTGAAGTGAAGCTGGTATCAGCTCAAACTAGACTGTTACAAATTTAGGATGCTAACTGTAATCCCCATGGTAACTCTAAAGAAAGCATTTAGCAGATACACACAACGAGAAATGAGAAGGGAATCGGGCTCACTGCAAAAAAATCGACTTCATACACAGAGAAGCAGCAATGGCGAAAATGAGAGACAAAAAAGGCAGAAAACAGGAAACAATATAGCAAAAGTTCTTCCTTATATTAATTACTTTAAAAGCAAAAGGACTACACTCTCCAAACAAAAGACAAAAATTGGCCAAACGGATAACAGACAAAAACAAAACATGTCTCTTTTCTGGTAAGGGCACTCATACAATCGTGAGAGCCCTGTCTTCACCATCTCATCTGAATGTAATTATCTCCCCAAAGCCCCACCTTCAGATACCATCATACTGGGGGTTAGGGGTTTCAACATAATGATTTGGGGGGGGATGCAATTCAAGGCAGGCTTCTTCTAATCTAAATGTTGCGAGTTAACATTACATGTGAAATGTAATGCTGAGTACTGAGAGATACCAGAAAATCCACAAAAGCGCTAACTCCTAGGGAGAACATAGCCCATTTGGAAAGCGACTATAGTACAAAGCCATCTGAGAACGAGGAACTAGGGCCTGCAGAAGTTCAGAAGAACTTGAGAGCACTTAAGGCTGGGAGAATTAGGAGGTCTTCCTGGAGGAAGTGGCATTGAGTTGGATTTTGAAAGATGGCAAGATGTTGATAAATGATGGTGAGTGTGGGGTGGGTGCCAGGCAATAAGTACAGAGATGGAAAGGGGTTGGAGAACAGACGGGTCAACCTGCTTGCCTTGACTTTAGCTGGAGATAGTCCTGGAAATACTGCTTCAACTCAGACAATTCTGAAAGCCAAGCTGAGAGTTTGGAACATAGGTGATGTCTGGAGAACCTCTTTATTGTATTAACAGTCAAAGTGGGCTTTGGGGAAAGGAAACCCTACTGCAGAGATGGGGACTGCCTGGGGCAGAGAAGAGATGAACAGAGAGACCAGTCTGGAGCCTAGAGAAGTCGTCTGCAGTGACTTCTCACTTTCTGTTAAGCGTCTAGAATGTCTGTTGCATAAAACCAGCCTTGCTTCACCGCTGGAAGCTGCAGCCTACTTCTGGTTTTGGCTTCTGCTTTAGGTAATCAGATTTATTTCCTCTTGTAAGCGTTATACTCTGTTGGCATAGTAGACAGAGGCTCTCGGGTACATCCTGATAGGTGTCTGTAGCCAAGAAAAGAAAATGCTGTTTTTAGGAGCAGCTGACACAGGGGAGGGCTGGCATTTCACCGGTCCCTGCAAACCACCTCTTCGGCAGGACTGGACTTGGTGGGGAAGGAATGCATGAAGAAGAGTGTGATCTACATGCCTGACATCTTAGGAGCCGTCCTTCTTCTTCTTTTTTTTTTTAATGTTTATTTTTGAGAGACAGAGATAGAAAGCTGTGTGAGCACAGGAGGGGCAGAGAGACAGGGAGACAGAGGCTCCAAAGCGGGCTCTGTAGAGAGCCTGATGTGGGGCTCAAACTCACCAACTGTGAGATCATGACCTGAGCCAAAGTCAGATGCTTAACCGACTGAGCTGCCCAGGTGCCCCAGGAGGCGTCCTCTTGAAGGATAGAAGACTTTTGGTCCAGTTTTCAGTATCCTTGACTCCTACAGGTTGAAGCAGGCAGTCTGTTTGCTTTTGTAATCCAAAATTCCTTAGGCTTCTCTTGCTCTTGAACCTTACTGCTTCGGGCTGCATGGCAGGGGCACCTGTGCCCGCCTGTCCCAGCTTCGTGATCTTACGTGTGGTTGTTTCCCATGGGTTCCCTCTCAGGGCCCTTTTTGGTGTCTGTTTCCCACAAAGGCACTGGGGCAGGCTGATTCCTGGGGAACCCACCCTCTACCACTCAGACCACTTTAGACACTTATTATTGGAGTTTCTGAAGATTTGAGAAGCTGCCAGGCCTGCTTCAGCTCTAACGGTCCTGGAACCACTTTGCGGTCAGGAAGAAATGGGGAGATGAGGTCCACAGCTTCCCATCGGGGTCTTCTTCGGTTCTCTGGCTGGAGCCGAGAGCACAGACCTTCCTCCTTGCAAGCTGTTTACTTCCTAACGACAAACACCCAAACCCGCTGGTCCAGCAGATTTTCAGATGCGGCCAGACCCTGAATCCCAGGCCCTTCCAAAGCCTGCTTGTGCTCCGTCTTGTCTCTGTAAGCTGAAAGCTGGCTGGACAGTGGAGCAGCCACCAGGGGCACCAACGGCAGCCGCTCACAGGGTGTCGGGGGCTCTTTGGGCAGGGCACAAAAGGGTGACCAAGAACCGCATGTAGATCTAAAGTATCAGCCAGGAACATTTGGTTTTCACAACCCCCCAGAGATAGGCGGGGTTTTCATGGAATCAAGACAGAGTTGGGGTTCTCAGAAGGATGAGCTTTGTGAACGAGACTGTTGGCGACCAAGCCCTCTGGTTCCCTGGGCAGATTTGATGCACCTGTGCCAGACGTACGACACCACACATATACCGTGCACCCTTCCGATGCCCTGTTTTGTCCTCCTGGACATATCTGCCTCTGATTTCATCTGAGCTCATACCACGCTTCCTCAGCCATTACAGCTTTTTATTATGCACTTAACGGGTGTACCTATTGACGTATCCCCTATTGACAGACATTTAGGTTGCTTTTAATCTCTTCCTGTTTTAACCGTGGTGCTCTAAGTATATCTCACATACATCATTTCACAAATGAGCAAAGTACTTGTAAAGGGCGATACCTTTCTAGAAGTGGAGTTGCTGGATCAACTGTAGATTCATTGAAACTTTAGGTAAATATCACTGAGTTGTTTTCTGTAGAGGCCATCCCTCTCTCCACCTGCACCAGAAATGTATGAGAGTTTCCATTACCTCACGCCCTTACCAACATGTTCTATTTTTAAACGTCTTGGTCTTGCCAAACTGATCCGTGAAAAAATGCTTTCTCGTAATAGTTACAATTTGTTTCCTATTATCTTGAGAGAGGTTGTGCACCTTAAGAGAGCACCTTTAAAAATCAAGTACCACCCAGTCCTTTCTGAGTAGGCAGAGGACAGAATGGAACAATAATTCAGGAACAAAGGTCTCAGCCAGCTGGAAGATCATTGTAATACGTTCCTTGAGGACGAGCGCGTGCCTTTTCCCGTTTCATCTTCGCTGACGCACAAAACTCACCATAAACGTGTGTCAGGTTGAATTTGTGTCACTTTGGTGTAAGAGGGGGAGTCTTTTTCATATCTGCCCTTCAAACTTTGATGTTTTCCTTTCAAGAGTTTGGAAGTGCTTTCCTGAAAAATTCAGTTCAAAGAGTTCAAGTTTCATTTCTTGTTAGAGTATTACCTCTTGAAGGCTCCCTTCAACAATAATACCATTATTTCCACGACTTTGTTGTTGTCTTTCCAGAATCGTTGTGTATCTGTGAGGAAGGTGTCAGAACCACACTGATCCAAGGGCATGGGAAGAAAACATACTATGAACTGCCTGGACTCCAAAGCTTAAAGAAAACTTTCTCAACAGCCTCCATCTGCTACCAAAATTTTCATCTGCACGAACCAGTATTAAATGTCAGTGAATTACAGCTTTTTGGTGCATTAACCTTAACTTTAGGACATTAGAAAGGAGTTTTAATCACTGGATCCCATGGGAAGCAGTATTACCACCTGTATTACAGCCAGTATTGAAAATTTTATTAGAATGCAGGATGATGTATCAAGATCTCTAAAAAAGTGAATTATTTTTGCAATTTGTCTTTGCAACCATTAAAACTTTCTACAAACATAGGTCTATGCATCCAATAAAGAGCACACAACATGATGCTTTTTGTACACTCAACTATTTCAAAATTTAGGATAATGGTGGTAGTGGCAATGAAATCGATATCTATGCTCCTTGTTCTGCCCCTCCCCCCGTAGGCATGGACAGATAAAATACCTGTTTTTAGCCACCAGGTTGCATGCTAGATGCATGTAAAAAAAAGATTATGGATCAGATTTTATTGCCCTCTTCTCCCCTTCCTGCTTCCTCACCTCCTTCTCTTTCCTCAGGTAGATGCAGCCGCCACGTACCAGTCACTGGCATAGAGTCAAAGCATATGTAGTTGTACTTATGATTTTTCTAAGCCTTTGTACAGGCGCATTGTTTTTTTCCTGAAAACCTGTTCATTGGCAACAAACTTGAAGAGAGTAGTTGATTCCACCGTCCAGAAATACTGGTTCCAACACCACTTTCTTATTCAAATATCTTGTGTGTCAGAGTGCTCACTCAGTATTCTGTCATTAGGGTTTTTATCCATTTAGTTTATTTTTTAAATGTTTACTTATTTTTGAGAGAGAGAAAAGGAGGCAGAGTGTGAGAGGGGAGGAACAGGGAGAGAGGAAGACACAGAATCGGAAGCAGGCTCCAGGCTCTGAGATGTTAGCACAGAGCCCGATGCGGGGCTTGAACTCACAAACTGCAAGATCATGACCTGAGCCGAAGTCGGACCCTTAACTGAATGAGCCACCCAGGCAGGCCTTGCCTTCTTTTGAATTACTAGCCCTGGCACTATGGATTCAAACCTGGAATGGACTGGCAGGGTCAGAGCAGTGGATTGGAGTGTCTGTTAATTTAGATGTGGTGTGATGTTGAAGCTGAACCCCATCACATGGAAGCCATCAGGATGGATGGTGCCTATATACTAATGAACAAGTTGGATGGTTCACGTGGGGAAGACACTAACAGTAAATGGGAACACAGCCAAATGAACATATAACACCAAAGAGTTTGGCAACTCCAGGAACAATTACCTGGGGCCAAGAGTAAGAAAACTAGACCACCCAGGCTGGGGCGGCTCATGTGCTCATCACAGTGCATGATTATCCAGTCAACTACCACTTCCTGCTCTCCTGGTGAAAGGTCTTGGGTGAGAGAAGGTCCCGATAGAGGAGGCAGAAGGTCACCAGGAGACACACTCCAGTGGGTCACCCTGATGCTAACTTGTTCCCAGTTGAAATGACATCCTGAGGGGTTGTTTGAGGAAATAATTTGGGCATTTAGTTTTCCTTGGAGAGATCTGAGGGCTTAGCTGAAGAGAGGGGCCAAATGCGTTAGGAATAGATTCTGCTGAAGTGGCAGAAACCTCAATGTAACAGTGGCCTCATACAAAGCTCTATTATTATTCATATAAGGGATGAACAGATGTGCCAGTCTGGAGCTGGTATCTCGTTCTGTAATGTCGGTGGCTCTTCTACAATGTCAGACTCTTTCCTCCTTGTGGAGAATGTGGCTTCTACCATGTGACACAAGATGGTTGCTCCAGCTCCTGCCATCACATCTTTCCAGAAGCAGAGAAGGGAAAGAGAGAAAGGTGGGCATGCCCCCTCCCTGTAGACACAGTTCTTGATGTTTAAACATAGCCCTTCTTGAGGTTGCACACCACAGTGGAGGCTGAGAATGGCAGTTTTACTCAGAATCCCAACATGTCCAGCCAAAAATTAGATGTTCTTCTTATCAAAGAACAAGGGGAGAAAGAATTTTATAGTATAGCCATCCGTCCTTGCCACTTGAAGGCAGACAAGAGGAACTTCTTTCAGTAGTTAGGGTTGGGCTTCCAGGGCTGGTCACTCCAGCTCTGCGACTTGGGCATTACCAGGAACTGCTGTACGCTTGCGGGGTGAAGACAAGGTGGGGGTGGGCTGGAGAGGGAGCCCATTTCCTGAAGCCCAGGTCCATACATACAAGCACTTGGATCCCACCCTGGGACAGACTCACCACGTGGACCAGTGACATCTCCTGACACAAGCCCCTCAGAACAGCACTTCTGCAAAATGGTAGAAAGTATGACTCTGAAGTTGGGGTTCTAAAATAAGTTTGTGCAGTGTCACTCTATAGACACGAAGCAGGGAGAAGTCTCAGGACCTTTGGCCTGGACAAGAGCATGGTGTAGAACTCCAAGGGTAGGATCGGGCATGTGGTATCTTCCCCCGCAGCCCCCACAGTGCATCTCCAGGACCTGGGGGTGCCCGCCCGTGGAATCAGGGACCCACAGGACAGGGGGCTCTGCAGGCGAATCTTCTGGCGCTGTCTCTGGCGTTGTGAGTAACAGCAGACTTGTGCTACATGAGATGGGGGGGAGGGGCAGCAAAGAGAGCGAAAGATGCTGACGTCCAAGTTGAAAAAGAAGGAAGTTATTTGCAATCTGGATGAGACAGTGAAGACATGAGAATTAAAGTGGAAACTCTCAAATAGGACAGGTGTGAAGAGAACTCTGACTGATCCTCCTCCTTCCGGGTGGCAGAGAGAGAGAGAGAGGACCTGATTGTTTTGACTCAAACAGATAGCAGTGCATTCAAAGCGGTAGGAGAGGGAGCGCTTCATGTGTAACCCATGGGCCGACCATGAGACACGGATAGCTTGAGAAAGACAGAGTAACATTAGACATGTCCTTCCACAAGCCTTTTAGCTTGATGAGCCCTTCAGGATAAAGGGCTCATCATAAACACTGCTTACAAGCTGAGATGTAGCCCTCCAAAAATATGGAAAATTATCTTTCCCCCAGATTTAAAATTTTATTTTAGAGAAAACGTCCCCCCTTTTCCTTAAAGGTGTAGGGAAAATAAACTTCCATAGTAGGAATCTATGGTGGTGGTGGTGGTGTTCATATGTAATGGGGACGTGGGGCGGGCTTCCCTATGTCCCCTTTCCTCTACATGGGCATCTCCATATTATCTGCTACATGGAGACAAGTCTGTGTCTTTGCAAACCCCATCTTTAACGGGGGGAGAGAGACAGAGAAGGAGGGACAAGGAAAGGAGGGTGAGAAAATACCATTTTTCCCTCACAGCATTCACCCCTGCCCCTTCACCGACTTCTGGCTCTGTCTTTCCATGATTCCTGAAATTGGCCCATTTGATACAACCTTCTGAATGCCTCTTCTCCCTCTCCATTTTGGGGGTGCCCATTCTGTATTTTGACTTTACAAGAGAAATCAGAGCTTGGCTACTGGCTTCCCTAGATGTTGAGAGCACACAGCCACGGCTGTGTGATAGTGGATGCCCCGTGGAGCATCGCCCATGGTCCAGGCTGGGGCTGGGGGGCACATTCTGGGCTGTGTTTGAGGAGCAAGTGGCGGGTCTGCCAGCAGGTGCTAGGGGAGGCCTGAGTTCATGTGCGTGCACCCTCTCCTGGTCATCTTAAGCCTCCTTCAGGCTGCCTTTCATGATTATTTTAACCTGATTTTACTGGAATAAATATGCTCAAGATCGAGTTAGGGGTGGAGACAAAGTACAGCCAACTCTCCCTTCTCTCCGTCCATCAAGCTAACCAGCCACTTTGTGCAGCTCAGCAGAGGGGAACTGAAAATTCCTTAGCCTTGTTTGTTTCCATGTCCATTGGAATTTAAAACAGAGAGTGATTGTAATTTCTGAGAGAGCCTCTACTTTCCATATTTGAAGATTAGTAAGCACAGTGTGTATTTCTAGAAGGACTTGGTATGACCTAAGAGATGCTCCCAGCACTCCCCTAGAGGCACTATTCTGTGTACGAGCCCATCTCACGTGGTGTATGATAACTTGCCCCAGTGCTGTGGAAAACTAAGAGGGAAAAGTGAGAGAATCCACTGATGTATAATTTAAGTCTAGACAGATATTTATTGGATTCATAAGCCTGAGTTATTGATAAAGAGAAGGGGGAAGTAGCAGAATTGTCAGTGGCATTAATAAGCTGTGCCAAAGGGGAGTGGCACTTGCGTACTTCAGGAGGGCAATAAAAAACGCACACATGTCCAGTGGACGGAGATGCTCAGTGAGCGCTGGCCAGTGCAGCTCGAACCAATCTATACCAGATCCCCAACTTGAGAAGCTCACACCGAGACTTGATAAATGTGCCACTTCATTTCTCTGAGTTGTGTGTTCCCTATGTGGCTAAACACGTCAACACGTCAGACCACATCCTTTCTGACTTTAGAATTTTCCAAACAGAGTGGGTTTTAAGACCTGAACTCTTGGATGCAAGAAGAAAACTTTTGTGGACAGACCAAGCAAAATGTTCGGCTGGCCGTGGCTGCGGAGAAGGAAGACAATATAAGCATTTACAGGCTGGGCCTTCTGGAATCCTCATTGAGAAGTGTTGGATGCGGGCTCCGGAGAGGTCTGCCCACCTCCCCATCCTTACCCTGTGCTCAACCTCTTTCAAATATCACATGTGAACAGTAGTAGAAACAGAGGGCTTCTTTCTTTCCCTGAAGGGGAAAAGCTAGTCTTAAGTTTTGTGATTTGTGTAGAGCAGGGGGCTTTATTTTTTATTTTTTACTTTTGATTGTCATTAAGTGTTTTGGAATTAACTGACGTGCAGTACCCCACCCCCACCCATGCCTTTCTTGGCAGCAATTAATTTTTGGGTCTGGAATACTTTCAAAACCTATGAAGAACTAACTTCCACGAGCCATTTGGTTTTCAATCATAAATGTCAGATACATAAACAACGCATGTAGCACTGTCTCACATAACACAATTAAAAGATGTAAATACAGGGTCTTTTAGTCAAATCAACTGTGCAAATAAATACACTGTGGAATGTGTTACATATGTGCATCTTTAAAGTTATAAACACACACATCTGTTTAAATCCTGTAGGTACGAAGTTTGCACACAAGTGAAAGTTGGTGATACTATTTTTTCTTCCTCAAGCTGCTAAACTAAAAGTGCATGTGTGTGTGTATAAAAATGGGGTGCAATCTAAAAACAATGTGTATTTCCAGCATGTGTTTTTATATAAAATGAAATTACCCCATCTTACCTGGCATTTACATGTCTTACATTCCCCTTCATTATGAGCAATATTCTGATTGTGTTTACACTGTACCTGCTGGAACTTGAGGGAGTCAGGTGAGAGCCAACCTGGGATGTAAGCTCAGACCTTCCCCGAGGCAGCTCTGTGAAGTGGGCAGGGAAGCAACCGTAAAATGAGGTGAGCAGGGATTCGATGACATGGAGGCTGGCTCTGCCTGTAAATATTAGCACATCTGTTGGGCCAGGCACCCTGTCATCTACATGGCAGCTGGGGGGCAGGTAGAGGCCAACTTTCTGTCAGGAAGCTCAGCATAGAAACTCAGAAACTGGGTGCAGAAGGAGGACATTTTAATTCTCACATCTATTCCTTTAAAGTCAACACATTTTGTGGGTTCCAGTTTCTATCATGTTGCAGAATACTTCATGCTGAAAAACACACTTTTTTAATGCCCGAAGAAGTTGAGAATTAGTAACTATTCTTAACAAGCAGCAGCCACAACCACAAGCATATGGGAACTTGGCGTCCTCACATGCAGATGACCTCATGCACAAGAGGGAAGTGACGTCACAGATCTTGAGTCCTGGCTGCAACCATCCAAACCCTTGTGGGGATGACATTCATGGCCCCGAGGCCCCAGCACATTGGGTCTCTCTTTCACTCCTCAACAACGGGAGAAATTTGGGCCAATGTGCATTTTCTCAGAGTCGTGGAATGTCCTGTGAAGGTGGGCCATGTAGTAAGCTGTTGACCTGGAAGACGCAGAGGGACTACGATTTGCTCTAAGAGCTGGTTAGTAACAGGGCCAGGTGTAGAATCTGGGTCTAGTCCAGTAATCTTGTGTTTTGTTTTTGGTTTTGTTTGTTTTTGGGGGGATAGTTTTAGGTTAGGAAAAAGACTGAGGAAAAAGTACTGAGGGTTCCCATAAGCTCTCGCTTCCACCAACCCCAATTTCCCCAATTTTTAATAATACCATCTTGCCTTAGTGTGGAACATTTGTTACGACTGATGAGTCAGTATTCACATGTTATTGTTAACTCAAGTCCTTAGTTCATGTTTTCACTCTTTATGTTGTACGTTCTGTGGGTTTTGACAGAAGTATAGTCCCCTGTACCTACCATTATGATATCATAGACAAGAGTTTCACTACCTAAAGGTATGTTTTGTGCTACCTTTTCATCCTGACCCCCCTTCTTCTGAGGGAATGCCGTCTTCCCTCAGGTCTGCCAGTCTGAACCTTACTTACCCTTACAGTCTCCTTCACATCTTGCCTCTTTAAATAAGCATCCCCTCAACACAGGGGAAAGAATAGTCATATGGATGTGTTTTGAAACCTAGGTCCACTGCCTTACTAGCTCTCTGCCATAGGCAAGTTACTTCTTGGGGCTTAGTTTTCCCATCTGTAAAATGGGTCTATCAACATTGCAGATTGTTGCACGGATCTATGCAAAGTGCCCAGAGTACTTCTGGACACCTCAGTAAATGATGATGCTCTCCTTTTCCTCCACTTCCTTATTATTGTCCTCATCACCTCCAAATGCAGAACTGATTTCTTTTCCTCTGGATTGTCTGTTGTGCATGTCCATGTCATGTCTCTAAACTAGAATGTGTGTGTGTGTGTGTGAGAGAGAGAGAGAGAGATGTGGTGGGGGGTGGTGTGGTGCTTAACCCCTTTGACACACACAGGGCCAGGGGCAGGGCTTTCGAATTGCATTCCTTTTGACATTAAATTGGCGAGGTTCAACAACAACAATCCCTGTGTCTGTGGAATCTTGTTCCAGCTAATCTCTTGGTGTCTGTGTGGTAGGGGCCAACATCCCTTAACACCATTTTTGCTCTTAGGAAGACACTCTTCTTGGGTGTCCAAACTATTTCCGAAAGACTCTAAGAGGACAACCATCTCAGGTTGGGGGATATCTGAGAGTTTGCAGCTAGTGTTCTTCTATGCTCTTTCCTCCATTACTCAAGGCTAAGTGTCCCTTTGGAGGATAATCCAGACCCTCCTCCCTTCCACTGCTGCTTTCCTGCTCCAGATCCAGGCTAAAGCTGGAGAAGGGGACTGATATGAAAGGCACAATGGTGAATGTTTTATTGGGAGCGAGAAAGTTATAATGAGCAGAAAGATTTGAAAACAAATAGCTTGTATTGAAGTGGCCTCCTACCAATCTGGTGATATCTGAGAGTACTAGCTGTGGAAATAATGCAGTGTTATTAGGCACATAATCCAGTCATTCATGGGACCTGTCACCTCCAAGGAATCATCAACTCTGCTGTGGAGGCCACATGATAGGTCTTCGGTTTTATAGTATAGGCCAGCAAACCTTTTCTGTGAAGGGCCAGCTAGTAAATATTCTAGGCTTCGTGGATCATACAGTTTGTCTCAATTACTCTTCTGCCCTATTGTAAATGCAGCCACGGATAATATGTAAATAAATGGGAGTTAGTTGTGCTGCCTTGAAATATAAATCTCGTATACTTTTCACATGTGACAAAATACTGTTTTTATTTTAATTTTTTACATGTTTATTTATTTTGAGAGAGAGGAAGACAGAGACAAAGAGAGAGAGAGAGAACGAGCAGAGAAGGGGCAGAGAGAGAGAGGGAGAAAGAATCCTAGGCAGGCTCCACACTCAGTGGGCAGCTGGACACAGGGCTCAAACTCATGACCATGCGATCATGACCTGAGCCAAGATCAAGAGCTGGACACTTAACTGACTGAGCCACCCAGGCACCCCTGTTGTTTTTATTTTTTTTTAATCAACCATTTGAAAATGTAATAACTAGTCGTAGCGCATTGGGTGTACAAAAACAGGTGGCAGCCCATTAGGCTGTAGCTGGTGGACCCCTGGATCCAACCTCACAGAGAAAACTGGTTTAGGAGCAGTTGGAGTGAATCAGGTGCAGCTCTTTGGAGGGTGAAGTGGAGATAATGAAAGAGGAATTGGGAAGCCCTTTGTCTCATTGCTTTCATGCTGAACCTAAATCCGTAGATCTACCTCTCACCTCCAGTTAAGTTGGTCAAGTTAGTGCAGTATTTCCCAACGTTGGCACTATTAACATTTTGGGCTAGATGATTGGGAGCGGCATGTCCTGTGCTTTGTGGGACGTTCAGCAGCACCGCTGACCGACGCTAGACGCATCCCTCCTTTCCCCAAGTCCTAACAACCCAGAACATCTTCGGGTATTGCTAAACGGCTGTTGAGGGCAAAATCGATCCCAGTCCAGAAATGTTGCCTTAGTCAAACAGTCTCAGAATGACAGGAGATTCAGTGACCCCTTAGCAGCCAAGTAATTGGGATAGGGAAGCGCGTGCGTGCGTGTGCGTCCTCTGAGTGCGTCCCCTGACAGGGCAGTAGTCTGTAGATTCCCATGGGGGAAGGAGAAGTGGGTAGTTTGCCTTCTCAAAGACAAAGGTGTAGTCACAAATAATGAGGGGGCACTCCCCCAGGGAAGACGATCCTCTAGTCCAGTCATGAGCAGGGTGCTTCTGATTACACAGCAATCAAGTCAGGCTCCACAGCAAGTAAATAGGACAACTTGCTTTTAAGAAACCCTTGATGTCAGGGCTACCCTTTGAATGACAATTGAAAGGTCTTCTGTTTTTAGTGGGGAAAAATACTTCCTCCGTTTTATAGAAAAGGAGTCTCAGCAGGAATGGAATCATTTCACTTCTTGACCAGGGGGTAGGGAGAGAAAGATAAAAGAAAGAAGGGTGGGGGGAATGAGGCTCTTTCTTAGAAGGTGGGGGGAGGGGGGTGTTTAAATTCAAGGAAACTCTGACCTGATTTTACTTGGGTTTCCAGTTTAAAAACGTTAACTCAAAACTGCTATGGTGTAGAGATTGGACCCTGTTCAGGATCCGGCACACTGTTCTACCCTGGCTCTTTGTCGTTTCTGGTGAAAACTGACATAGAGGTGCATAAGGATTAGTTTTGCCATTGAAACAAGTAGACACTTCATTGGCATTGCCATTCGCTTTTCTACTGGGGTAGCTGTGACTGGGAACACAGGTCAAGGTTAAGCTATTTGCCAAGAGCCTCCACATCTCCCCTCCCCACACTCTGCCCCAAACCCCAAATTCAAAACCAAACCCAAATAACCTAAAGCCCTTCAGTCCTGTGCAGGAAGTTAATTGGAATCACCCAAGTGGGTTATTGCTCCTCCTTCACTCGTTTGCCACAAATCAGTTTGTTTTTATTTGCCTCAAAACCCCCATTAAATAGAATTTGTCTTGTAGCATACAAATCATTTCCCATGACCGAAATGCAGATCTGTCTCCTTTTCCTAGTAAAGAATCTGAGCTATGTTTCTTTTCAACAAATCCCTATTCCCCAACCTATATTATACATCTCACCATGTTTTGTCTACTTGTCTTCTGATTCCAGCTGCGTCATTTTAGTTATCATGCCTCTGTGTCTCAGGACAAATATCATCGAGTAGGAGCAAGGTAAGGATGCCGGTGATACACTTTAACCCAGACTCAGTTCTTACAAGCCGGCATCCCTAACCAATGACCTACACCCCCTCACTGTTGACACGAGCATTTTTCTTTCCTAATGCATATTTTAGTCTTGATTGACCATCAACCATATGGCATGATTGTCCTGTGGGTAAGTTTATTATTAACAGCTCACAGCTGGAGTTAGAATAACTACACATGGCTGTGACATTGCACTAATTGACCAAGACACGTCTGAGAACAAGATGCAGAAAGTGGCCATTGCAAATTACTTCAAGCACAAATGGAGAGCTTGGTGGGAAAGACCGATTTCAGATTAGGGGTTCTCTAAGTTAAGACCGAATTGGTCAGGGGAGAGGGGCTGGCTAGAGAGAAGAAAGGAGGTAGATGAGTCATGCAAAGCCATTCTTCTGAGCCTCCGTTAGGTCTTTATTCAAGTGAGTTATTTTAAACGTACTCCTGTTAATGAGAAAGAAGCAGCCACAGTTAAAGTGGCATTAATCCTGAATTTTTAAGTGCTCAGACAATTAAATCACTAAATCCATTGGGTGCCTTCCGTCCATATTTCCCTGTCTAATC
Organism: Crocuta crocuta; assembly: GCF_008692635.1. Lineage (NCBI taxonomy): Eukaryota > Metazoa > Chordata > Mammalia > Carnivora > Hyaenidae > Crocuta > Crocuta crocuta. Next base: position 10,353,216 of record NW_027532002.1, read on the forward strand.
CTGCTGTCACAGGCAAGGCCGGGCAAGATTTGAGAACAGCATGTGCTGTGTTAGCTCCATCACTTAGCATTAGAGTCAAAGAAGCCAAGTTTGGAGGGGACCCCGGGTACTGTCTGCACCAGTGAGCAGGGTGACGGGGTGCCGGGACACCGGCCAGGGGTTGCGCATGCGTTAACAGACTACCACAGAGCCCTCTGGGGAGGGCTCCTGAAAATTATGAAATGTGAATAGGCTGTTTGTGAATCTCTCAGTAAATTTCTTTCTCAGATGTTTCCAGCCAGTGCAACTCGATTGAGAAATGGCTGGGGGAGAACAGAGGATAAAGCCAGTGAGCTCAGTGTCTTATAAATCAGCGGCACTGAGCTGAACTGAAACTGTCAAACTGTGGAAAAACCTGCTGCCATGCAAGCTTGTGAGTCTTTTCAAAAACAAAACTGAACCCTTGTCTTGCTCTCTAGATGGGAGAGGGCTTAATTAAAGTTCACGGAGGAGTGAGGAGTGGAAAAAGAAATACGGTTTGCTAGGAAAATAAAAAAGAACCAACTCAAGGTAGTACATATGTAACATGTCCCAATTCTGATCTTGGCTCAGGCGCAGAATTACAAGTGGGGTCATGAAAAATAGCTAAGTGCTGTCATTAGTAAATCCTGCCAAGAGGTCCAATAATACTCTCTGCTCCAAAGCCAAACTAACTGAATAACCCTATAGTCACCAACACCATCCTCCCCACTGCATGGATGAGGAAACTGAGGCACAGAAAAGGTAAGTACCTTGCTTAAGGTCATATAGCTACTCAGAAGACGAGTCAACTGAGTCGGCACCAGAATCCTGCTCCCGACCACAATGGCACTGGTCTCTCTTTAGGGACATTGTAGACCTCAGGCTATAGCTCGTGCTCAGGGCAGTAGGCAGGTCCAGTCACTTCTCATTCTAAGAAAGCCTTGCTCTACCTTTCCATGCCTCAAATGTATCCAGAATCTGGAGTTGTGCCCCTGTTGTTTAATCCCTCCACACTTAAATGTGTCTAAGACTATGTTAGTGCTTTTTTTTTTTTTAAGTCTTTATAACCAATTGCTGAAAAACAGCTTTAAATTTGGAAAGCGCTGGCATTAGGAGCACCCAGTTAGGTTTCCAATAGCAATTGTACGTCTGCCAGATTGCATTGTCTCCGACGTGTGAAGGGGTCGGGGTCAACCCCTTGTGCACCAGAAAACAAGGCCTGTGCACCCAGCCTGAAGTTGTGTTACTGTTGCCGGGGAAACCATAATTGAATTTCCTGAATTATACACAGTGCGATAGAACGTTGAATAACCATATTTATTTGCCTTCTAGGCGCTGTGGCATCTGTTGTTTAGCTCACAAAGGCCCTGTTGACTGAAAGAGGGGTGTGTTGTTCCAGAAAGCTGTGATGGGCACACGAGGCAGTGGGAGCTCCAGGGCTCCTGGGAAGGGCCGGGATTTCTTCTCCCGTTCTGCAGTCACCAGACAAATGGTCTGGCTAGGCAAACCCACCCATGCAGCCTGAGGCCCTGGTGTGAAATTGATCCTCCTCTTCTCTGATGCTCTTGCTTCTCATCCTAGGGGAAGAGAGAGGCAGTGTGGGAAGGGGCAGGAAGGAAGAGGAGAGGTATCGGGAAGGAGGCAGAGGGGGTGGGAAGCTGGGGATGCATAGCAGAAGAGACCTGCAAGACCGCGGGTGAGCTCATCTGTGCCGGGGCCACTCTGCATGGGAGACACCTGCTGGGGACAGGGCATGACTTAGGGATGGACACATAGGTGGGGGAGACACATTTCAGCTGTCAAGAGGTTAACCACCTAGTCCGAGCTCTAGATATACAAATATATTGTATAAAGTCTACAAGCCAAAAGCCAGGGGGATTAGAGGAATGGTCCCTTAGCTTTGATGAGCTCGCTGGAAAAAGATCTGTGTGTCTGATGACATTGAAAATGGTTCTTAAAAGATGAGTAGGAAATCAGTGGGTGGTGGGCTTCTTGAACTCAGGGAAAGGGAGAGGTGAAAATACATGTAAGGGGACATAAAAGCCTCATGTGGGTCCTGGGTAGTCCCTGAACTGGTCACCTCAAGCCATCAGCTTCCCTGATACTCGTTGCTACCACTGAATTAGCCCACAAATGGTGAATTCCCTGGGGCAGATGAACAGGGAGCAGAGGAGGGAGAAAGGTAAGAGAATCGGACTTCAAGCATGCGACACTGAGGCTCAGAGCGCCCCCTTCAGCTACTGTACCAAGTCAGACTGCTGAGGGTCACAGGGTTTTACAGCCCACATTGAAGTCTGGGAGTGTCTTCAACTAGAACTCGTTTCTGGGGTGCCTGGGGGGCTTAGCGGGTTGAGCGACTGACTCTTGATTTCAGCTCAGGTAATTCTCTCATGGTTCATGGGATTAAGCCCCATGTTGGGCTCTGCACTGACAGCACCTGCCTTTCTTGGGATTCTCTCTCTCCCTCTCGCTCAGCCGTTCTCTCTCTCAAAGTAAGAAAATGTACATAAAAAAAAAAAAAAAAGGAAATAGTTTCCGACCGTAACGGTGCAGCTTTCTAAGCTGTCATGGTATGGGGTGTGGAGTGATTTCTTCCCTGCCGTTGGCTTCACTTTGGTGTTTCAGTAAGGGGGTGACCATAGTCCCATCTCCATGACCCCAGGCACGCCTCTTCAGATGCTCCAAATTATCTGTTTCATCTGCTCTGCTGGAGAAGGCTTTTTAGAAATAGTTTCTTCCCAAATCACAAGGTGTAAAAGAAGTGACTTTTTCCCCTCTACGTTTAAGCTTTTTAAGAGGAACGTGTCAAGCATTTATAGAAAGTAGAGAGCAGGGCACATGAACCCAGAGGCTCCCATCATCCAGCTTCCACCTCCGTCAGGGCTGATCACTTCATGCCTCCGCAGGCTCGCTGTGCGCACATCCATGGCCCCTCACCCCGTCCTCTGGATTATTCTGAAGCAAATACCAGACATCGTATCATTGCATCCATAGATACTCCAGTCCTATCTTGATTAAATACATCATTACAATGTTGTGATCATGCCTGAAAATAACCATCCCTTAATAGGATCACATTTCTGGTCAGTGTTAAAATGTTCCCAGTTGACTCGTAAATACTCATTTACTAATAAGCAGGACAAAGCCTTGACACCAGATTTGGTTGTTGTGTCTCTTAATCTGTGGCTCCCCCTTGCCCCTTTTCTCTTTGCAATTTGTTTGTTGAAGAAACTAGGTGATTGGTGCTCTAGAGCTTGCCACATTCTGGATTTTTCGACTCCTGATGAAATAAAAAATCTAGGCAATGATAATCAATGGCCGCAAAACCATTAGGTGAGAGGCCAATGGGAACGTCAAAATGGACATTAAGGTTGACTAACCTGAGGTTCACATCACCTCCTGTGATGGATGCTTACCAAAAAATTCAACTGGAATCCCATTGATCGTCCAGGTCGAACTATCAGTTTATAGCAAATACAAGGGACAGAAGAGTATGGAACACCACATGATAGATAGACTTTTTTAAAATTTCTATTTTGATGTAGCAAACATTTATTTAAAATGTATTTGATTACTCTGTTATTATCAGGCATTATAAGGTGATGTTTCTCCAAGGATTACTGAAGAGTAGGGTGTATTTTTGCCTCGCTACGGAAACTCAGATCGCTATAGTGTTTTGTTCTTTTGCTTGCCTTTTGTGCACTATAATCTACTTCCTAAGGAGGGCTGACTGTAGCGTAACGATTTTTGCACGCCTCTGTGATCTTCCTGTCTTCCTCCACCCTAACTCCTCTCTGCAAGGTTCTTTCCATTTCACTGTGGGCTGAGAAACCAAATATCAACTTCTTCAGAATTTATAAAGTAAAAGTTCTAAGTGGAAACTAAATAAGGGCTCCTATTTGTAAATGCACAAGTATTAGCGAATAGATTTTAGTAATAATCATTAAGTGTTTCAGGGATTTTTTTCCTTCCTGATTCTGGATAGCAGAAGCTTTTGGATAAATGAGATGTAACCAGGGTTTTATACGAATCCCATTGGATAGAAAGTTTGGTCACAGCATCCAACAACAAGCCACGGTGTGCATAGGAAAAGTGTGCAAAATTCCAAGCTGGAAAATCCCAGCACTGCACACATACATGAAAGTTTGATGAGAACGTCGCCTGGATTAGGTCATTAAAGACAAAGAAATGTAACAGCCTTGCTGTTGACACTCCCTTCTTCTCAAACACCCTCTTCTTTCGGGTTCCATGAGCTAACACTCTCCTAATTTTCTCCTACCTCTGGGGATTCTCCTCCGTCTTTTTTTCTGGCTCATCTTCCATTTTACTGACGGTTAAAAATTGGAAAAGTTCAAGACTTGATCCACTGCCCTGCTCTTCCCATCCTACACCCTCTGTCTGTGAGCTTGTCCACGCTTATGGTTTTAATTATTATCTATATGCTGATGACTCTTAAATCTATATCTCCAGCCTAGGCTCTCCCCAGAGCTCCCAGCCGTAAATCCATTTGCCTATTCAACATCTTGGCTTGGCCATCTCACAGCACTTCAAACTCCACATGGCCAAAAACTGAACTCATAGCCTTTCCCTCAAAGCTGTAGCTCCCCCAGCATCCCCGCTCTCGAGAAATAGCACCACCATCCAAAAATGAGCAAGCAGACACTTGGCAGTCATCATTGATACTTCTTTCTCCCTCGTTGCCATATCCTCTGCATCAGTAAGGGTTGCTGATTCTCATTTCCAAATCTGTCCATGCCTCTTCACCTTCACGTTGCCACTGTGGCTGGACGCCTCACACTTCCACTCCTAGGTTACCTCCGAAGTCTTCTATTCACACCATGTCTTCTCTGTGTTCAATCCATTCTGTAGCCACGGTTCTTCAAAAATTGGGCAAAATGTGGTGTTTATAAGTGTATCCTCTTCCTGGTGCCTTTAGGATAGACTGAGATCCTTATCATGGCTAACAAGGCCCTGGTGCCTCTATCTACTTCACCTAATTCCCTCATTTCACAATGCCCTATTCTCTGGGATCCCGTCATACTAGTTCATAGGAGTCTGGGCCTCCGGACTTTTGCACAGGTAGTTGCCTCTGGTAAGATTGCTTTCTTCTCTTTTCCTCTTTTGCCCCGTTAACCCATATGTGTCTTTCTGAATTCAACTCTTTTAGAAAGTCTCTATTGGCTGCTGGTTTGTCTCCCTAATGCCATGTTCATGATCCACGTTCCTTATGATTGAAACAACTTCCCAATGAAAGTAATTGAGGCCCAGAAGCATTATGCAACTTGCTTAGGGATCGTACATCCAGGTGGTGGTGGGGCTAAAACACACTCTGGACTCCTCTCACTTTAATAGCGGCTGGACCTGTTGTCAAGTATTAAGAGTTCTGTGTCAAGTTGCAGCCTCTAACTGATGTGTAGAAGCTGGAATGAGTTGAGAGAAAAGGGATTAGCTAATGAAAGGGAAGGCAAGGAGGACCTCTGAAGAAAGGTTAAAGGAGACAGGACTGTTTAGTCTAGCACGATGTAGAGACATGGGGGAGGGGGGAGGCAAATTTAAAGCATTTTAAGGCCAAGAAGGTAGAGATGGCAACATAGCCATTTGTTTGAAGGACCAGAGGGCACAAAAGATTATATTAGGTTGTACATCTCTGTAGCCAGAGAGGGCTTGGTTTGACAAAGGAAAAAGGTGATCAGAGATTGGAACAAAAGAGAGAGTTAGCTCCTCAATGTCTTTTTGCGGAAATGGGTCAAAGCAGGATCAATAAGCATCTAACTTACCTGGTGGTTCCAGGGTTGACCTACCTCAGGCAGGAAGCTGGGCCAGCTGACCTCTGACCTCTGGAGGTTGTTTGGAATGAGCAAAGGAAAGAATGAATGTGAAAGAGAGCCTGGCCTTCAGTCACGGCTCCCACCCTGCCTGGGGTGGAAAAAGAAATTCTGAGTGGCATGCATCCCCAGGGGCTCCTCAGCTGATCACACTCAGTTGGCCTTATCTGGCTCCCAGGTGTTTCCATTTATCTCTGATAAACTGTCAGCCAAGAGCCAGCTTTGTGGNGAGAAGATGGGAGAACGTTATTCTTCAGTACTAATGCATTTCGTCATCCCCTCCGCTTGCAGATGTTAAATTTGGGAACACTTCCAGGTTCCCTTTTCTCTCTTAAAATAAAATTAGTTGTGTATCTAAAACATTCAGGACCCAGCCATCCCCAGGGATGTCTCTCTTTTGCATATGGATAAAGCTTTGGGAGTTTAAGAGGATTCCGAGTTTTACTGGCTGTGATACTTGCAGTCTAAGGGATCCTGTGGGCTACCTCTGCTGGAAAACAGGAAAGATTATAATAATCTGAGGTGGCATTTTCGGAATGCCTACTGTGTGCCATGTAGGCAACACGGCCAGGATTGTATTAAAATCCATTTTACAGATGGGTAAGTTGCCTCCGATTTGTGTTGTTTCCCCCAGTTCACAAAACTACTAAGCAGCAGAACCTGTTCAAACCCAGGACTGTGTTACTTCAAATAATAATTGCAACCATTCGTAGGGGCCCGTCCGTCATTAAATCCTATGGAGAGATGCTAGTAGGTCTATTTTGCAGGTGAGGAAACTAAGGCATGAGAAATCCAGTCGTCAAGCTCACACACCTAGTGAGTGGCAGAATACAGTGCCAACGCAGACAGTTTGGTTTCGGACCTTGTGTTCTTCACCATGACCTTGTCCTGATTTTCATCCCCTTTTCATACTCCACGGACTGTTAGGATTGGCTGGATGCAATTTTTTCCTCCAACTAGCTGATCTGAGCTTTTGCTAGCTTGAGGTAGAAACTTCTCTCCCTGTGTCATCTTATCTTTCCCTTGATTTTCTGCCGTTTGAGCAGCTGCAGGCCCCCCTCCCTGGGAGAGCGTTTGCACGCTAATCCATCGACTGCAGGTGGCAAGGTGGTGGCTCCGGTTCAAGTCTCTCCCCCGGAGTTGGATGTTCCAGAAAGGACACTGTGTTCCGTGGGGCCGTCTCTCTGGCGCAGGCTTTGATCTGGGAAAGGGTGAGCCTCACTGCGGAGCCGAAGCTGTGTCTCTGCTTTGTTTATGTGAGCAGCCTTCCAGGACTCTGTCTGCTTTCGGGGTGGGAGCGCCCTGCCAAAGCCGTGGGCTCCCCGGGCTGGCTGCACAGCCGGCGTACTTCCCGCCGTTCTGAGGAACCCCCTGCCCTGGACGGAGAGCGGTGTCTCGCAGCAGCTTGGACACCACAGAAGCTTCCCGGGCAGGAAGAGCGATCCACCACAACGAGCTCTTGCCTTTCCGAGTTGCCCTCCAGTTTTTCCAGGCCCGATTCTGTAAATCATTTCATCTCGTACAAAGACCAGGCTGGGAGCGTAGACGATCTCAAAGGGGAGGGTCATTTAAAACTCCATTCGAGAATCTATCCTCCTTTCGGCAGGTCAATGCAGCTTGAATGTGGGACTGAAAATGTTCTGCGCATGCCAACGCACAGGTAGCTCTGGGGCCTCTGTGAGGAAGTAGGATGTGCCTCTACTCTGGGCGACTTTGGAAAAAAGTGACTTCTCTGTGTATTGACAACTGATTTATCGCTGGAAGCACGTAAGGTTTTACGCTACACAAGTGCTTCTGGGGTGACTGGTGGTGGAGGGCAGAATGAAGTGGGGGAAAACGGAAATGTTTTGAAAGAGACGAGTAAGCCTCAAAAGGTCATTTAGACTATGCTCTTGCTTTCTGTCATCCCAAGAAGATGGAAATCTATTATGGTTTTCCAGGTAGAGTAAGGTTAAATAACTCACAGAAGTGGAAGTGTGCGGCGCCAGCTATCTGAAGTCCTTCGCATTGTAATTTACCCTCACTTGCCCTTATTCCGACAGTCAAAGAATTGGTTGAAGGCAGATTGTGACAGAGAAGGTCCAACAACCACAAGCTGGTGAATGTTCCATCAGAGAGGAAGCCTCTTAAACGTCTAACATTTTCTTTCACCTGTTGACAAAACAGTGGCCCGCAGGCAGTGACCATATGCTTTTGAAATGAATATTCCTGAATGTTGAATGTTAGAAATCATCTTGCTGGGGTTTTTTTGTTGTGTTTTTTTTTTTTTTAGTGTTTATTTATTTTGAAAGAGAGACAGAGAGTGAGCAGGGGAAAGACAGAGAGAGAGGGAGACACAGAATCAGAAGCAGGCTCCAGGCTCTGAGCTGTTAGCACAGAGCCCCACATGGGGCTTGAACCCACGAACCATGAGATCATGACCTGAGCCATGAGATCATGATTGATGCTCAATCAACTGAGCCACCCAGGTGCCCCTATCTTGCTGGGTTTTGGAGTGAAGGCAGAACTGCTCCCCTCTAACTTGCTTGGAATAGAAGACCGAACTTGATTTTCAGACGTAGAATGCATGCAATTCAGCGTGAGGCAATGAGTTTAACAAACATGTAGCAAAACATTTCTGTTGAAACTCTCTTCCTTAAGATGGGAAACTCTTTCCATCAAGTGACAAATCCAGGAAGGGGATTTTGTAAGTTGTTTAATAGAGTTATAAGGACGAAAGTGTCTAGCGAGGTGATGTAAGTGGATGAGAGTGGGAGGAGGAAGAGCTGATAACCTTCTGTTCAGCATCACCAAAAAAAATGTTACTTTGTTTAAATCTCACGAAAGGGTCTCCTTTTCCCAAATGAGGAAACAGACACGTAAGAGATGTGAGTAAACCTCTCTCCATGGTACAATTAATCTGTGCCTGAGCTTGTAAAGGAATCACAGCTTTTCAAACTGGTGCTGCTTCGACGCACCAGGCCACCTCGCTTACTGCCTACGAGAACGCATCTTGGAGGGCACCCCATCTGCGTCTTTGCAGTGACTCCCAGGGTCTGCGACAGAGCTGCCTCATGACCAAGGCGATACTGTCACACCGAAGAGAGGAAGTAGGAAGTAGGCAAGGTCTTGTATTAAGCTGCTCTCTGGCTGTGTGGCTTGGGGCAAATTACTGAAACTCTTTATATCGCAAGTTACTCAATCTGTAAAAAAGGGGATAATACGCCTACCCAACTCATAGGATTTTGTGAGTCATTAAATGAAATGAAAAACGCTTCACCCACTGTCTGGAAAAAAAGAATGCTCACCATATATTTTCTTATTCTTTTTGGAGCTTATACTATGTATAGTTCTTAATTTCTTTATCGTGAAACCACCCACAGTGAAACATGGAGATGTGTATGAAAGGCAAAAGTTAACACTTGTGAGCGTGAATGGATATACCAAAGAAGAAGCAGAAAGTCCTCGAGAGCATCATAAAATGGCTGGCCATACTCGTTTTTCAAGCAAAATAGAAATTCAAAATGAAGGACCAAGACTAGAACAAAGGTGAAAATTATAAGGAATTACAGTGAAGGCCAGTTCCTCATAATAACCAGTAGCCCAAGAGCCATTAAGGAGAAGGAGCCAGACTACTGCTTTTATTGTAGGTAATTCCATCAGTGCCATTACCACCCATGTATTTTTTTAAAAGGACGAATTTAAAAAAAGGCTCAATTTTGTTAAAAATTAGGTGTCATGTGGCCTCCAAAATGAGCTACGAAATACTGCCCTAAGCCAGAAAAAATGTTAGCTATCTTGCAATGGTATTCTTTAAAAAAAATTTAAATAGGTCAGTTTCTTCTTATTTTCTTTTTTTTTACATTGAACATTTTGAATTTTCCATTATGTGAAGGGTCTAAAGTCTTTTGCCAAGAGCGATGAGATTTGTGGGTAGGGAAAAAAAAGCTCACAAAACACCCCTTTGTCTATCAATTCCATTAATTTCTATACAATTAGAACACGTATTAGTTTCCCCTGCATGCTGGGGGGGGAGGGGGGAGTCTGTTCCGGATATGTCAAAATAGGACCTTTTTCAAGCAACTCAGACAAGTTAAAATGTCTCCTTAAGACAGAAGCTTTTTTTTCCCCCCTCCTAGATTTTCCTCAAGGGGGTTGAGCTTCAGACTATATTCCCTCTACAGCCCTGCATTTTGGGGCCATTTTCTTCAGCATTTCACCTTGGTGATGATATCATTCCTCTCTGTTTCAGGAGGAGGGAGGGATTCATGAAAACAAAGGTCAGCCCTTCCCTGTCTCCTTTGGGGCCGTGTCTTCTTAGTTTTGATCATTTCCCCCAAATTAAGATTTCTGTATAAACCCCTCATGTCTGTGTTTGGCTGGCAGTTTTATGGCTGACCAAATTTTGCACTGGCCAAGTGTTCTGGTTGGCTGAATGTTTACACAGGCTGTTAATCAGATTGGGCAGGGGGGTGGTGGGGGTGGATGTGGGGACTGGGGACTGTCTGAGAGCTGGTCCTGTTTGCTGTCGTGTGCAAGGGCCTGCACTTTGTTACTACAAATTACATAATGACATGTTACATTTCAAAGTGTATTTTTACTTCAGGGAAAATTAAACCAATAAACAAACAACTCTGGTGGAAAAAAAAAGAGGAAAAAAATGAGATCCCTGGTTTCCAGATTCTTCCTCTTCCAAAAGGTTCTTAATTAAATTGTAGCTATAAACAAATCTTTGTTTTATTGAAAAGAGAGCAATTGCATATAAAAGCTATTTTTGAAAATTAGGATTCGAACGTTCGCTGGACTAGGGTCTGGTGCATGTTATGTGTTTTATGATCTGTCCAAAAGGAAACGGCAAGCTCGTGTAGTGATGGTAGATTTTCAATTTTTGATTGCTAATCCCTCTCAAATGTTGCTGCTGCCCTGCTTGAAAGGAGTATGTAAACACAGGAATTATCCTAGTTTTTCCAGGTACTGATTCAAGCAAAGCTGCTTAGCTTAAGGATGAACTTGTCAACTCTGGAGTTTTGGTCAAGCAGCAAATCAGGTCTCTTCCACATACTACCTACATTTTAGCACCTTTAAAGCAGTTTAAAAAAAAAATCAACCCGTCTAAAATCAACGTCCAAACCTTCCACCGCACACCTACAAATTCAACATTAATTTTTTTCCTGTATGCTATCGAAATTAAGTATATACTCTGGATCCAGGGTTATGGTGATAGCCCTTTTGGGTAATAGTCATGCGCATATGTGGTTCGATTCTGCATTTACAGGCTCCCTCCGCCCCACCTGAAAGTAGCACGTTCCTAGGAAACCCTTTATAAGCTGAAATGGCGTAAAGCGAATAAGCAATTACCATTAATTTATATGAAAATTTTTTTTAGCATTCCCAGACCCAAAATATAACCTCTCTTAGGCTTTCTGATACCTTGGGACACATCTTGCTAACTATATAAGAAACAAATCGCGATACTGCACAGATCCTCACAGACACGGTTCAAAGCTGTGGCGACTTGCTGCTGAGATGCTGAGCACAGTCCTGGGAAGGAGCTTGGCGGGGGCCCACTCGCTGCTCTCTGTGCACACTGCCTGTTACTAGCTCCCTGCAAACCAACATTGAAGGCTATTTTTGCTTCTCTCTCTCTCTCTTTTTTAAATAAAAGCAAAAAATCTTTGGATTTTTTCGGTTAGTGAAAACAGGTACTAAGGGAGGCCTTTTGTTAAAGTGACGGAGTGTGATGTAAACTTTCGAAAAGTGGGTGATACTTACATGTACTGATTCAGACACGTTTCTCCAGAATAAACTATGTTATCAAAAGAGAATGTGTCCTCACTCTCTTCCCCCCTGGGCGTGTAGAGTACGGAGAATAAAGACACTTATGAAACTGCATGTGAGTGAATTATTTCCCCAAATCAGTCTCGCCCACATCTGCTGTTATCGGAACCATCTGACTGGAATTCACTGGGTTTGTTCAGGTGTTTGGCTGCTACTAGGAATTGCCACAGCCCGGTAAATGGCTGCATGAATTGTCCCTTTTATATTTTAAACATATTCCGTGATGCTTACATTTCTTAGGCGAAATTACAATGTGATTTAGGATAATTTATCGGTACAAACCACAACATGACAAATCACAAGAGCAGTTGAAATGAACTGTCTACATCTTCCTGTTGAGTTTATTTATTCCTAAATTCAGCATGTTTAGAAAGAGATCTTTTCAAATCTTAGGGAAAAAAGGGGGTTTTGAACCTCACAATTAAAATTTCAGATTTTTCAATGACTGAAAGAACTTAAGAAGAAGAAAGGTTAGCAAAATAAAGGGCAGATACATAGTGTAGGTGGATTTTTTTTTTTTTTTGATAAAAGGAAACCATTTTAGACAATGCTATTTGGTAACAATAGCCATGTAAATGCATGTCGCTGTGTTTTATGTTGTGGCCAAAACATATATACTTTCCTCTATCTCATCTTGGATCCTTGACAGTTCCAGGTGAATAATTAATTTAGATTATTACTTATGAAGGTTCTCAACCCCTGAACCAAACGGACCATCCACTGTTCAAGTAATTTTGTTCTTGACTTCAGGCAGCTTAGCGCGGGGACTGCTGTCTGGGGCATTCTGTTGGGGTTTGGCCTTGACTTTAGAGGAGCAAAAGAGACCACCGGATTTTTCACTGCTGTCACCAAATAGCAAAGGGAAGAGAAGAGTCAGGTATTAATCTAGGGCTTTCATTCTATGAATGACTCATCGAGTAAGAAAGACGATTTTGAGCCAAGCCATAATCTATCAATGGACCAGTAAACCAAAGTGTGCCTGTGAATGGCTTAGACGTTTTCACCTTGGTTTTTGGCTTAGCTAGCATTTGATGTGGTAGATGGGGGGAGGGGAGGGGCAAGTCACATCATTGCTTGTTGAATGAATGAGTAAAAATGGGTAATGTAACAATAGTAACAATAATAATGAGGCCCTTCTCTCTCATTTTTTGATAGGATGCTATTAATTTACCCGTGGTGACAACTTCTCTCTTCTGCCTATCTTGCCTTCCATGTCATGGTTTGCATCAGGGCTCCAGGGGAGGCTCACCATCAGCACCACAGCTCCCCTGCACAAAGCCAGACAGGGGAAAGAGAGAGGCTTAAGGTAGAAGGAAAGGTGAAAGTTTGGGGCACCTGGGTGGCTCAGTCGGTTAAGCGTCCAACTTCGGCTCAGGTCATGATCTCACGGTTCGTGGGTTCGAGCACTGCGTCAGGCTCTGTGCTGACTGCCAGCTCAGAACCTGGAGACTGTTTCAAATTCTGTATCTCCTTCTCTCTCTGACCCTCCCATGCTCACGCTGTCTCTTCTCTCTCTCTCTCTCTCTCTCTCTCTCAGAAACAAATAAAAACATTTAAAAAAAAAAAAAGAAAGTTCAACTCTCAGATGGCAGTTCAGTTTTAGGAAACAGAATGAAAAAGTGGTGGCCATGTCACTTCCTTCACTTTCAACTTCGAATTTGAGTCCTGAAATGTATCTGCTTCTGTTTCTATCCATTTGTCTCTGGATCACCTATCATCCATCCACCTATCTGTCTATCTGTCTATCTATCTAATCTACCACCTGTCGTTTATCAATCATCTATCAATCTATCATCTATTTCCTATTTTTCTGTCTATTCCTTCAATTCTCTCCCTCCCTTCTTTTTTCCTTTTCAGAAATAAAACCAGTACTAATGCAGAAGTCTGCAATTAGACCTTAAAAGCTAGTACTAGTCTTATTCTAGAGGGGTGGAGTTTTTGTTTTTGTTTTTTTTACTTGTCTGGCTTTAACTCTCCTATTCTCTTCTGAAACTTGTCCTTATTGCTACGTATCAGAGAACCTCTTTGAAAATGTTTCCATTTAATAAGGTTCAGGGAAATAAAAGTTGACTTTAAAAAAGATAAAATGAAGCTCTCTGATATGGGCATGGTAATTAATATCTGTGGAGGTCCATTTTCATATGCATGCAAATCTGTTTAAATGCTGTTTTAAATTTTAAATCATGAGCACATACATAAAACTCATTTATGTGTTTCTAAATGCTGTTTAAAATTTTAAATCACACACACACACACACACACACAGAGCTTAACGTACATTATAATAGCATGCAACCTGAAAAATAAGTTTCCTTGAAAGCTGACCTGACTTTGCAAAGCAGCAATAGACTAATCAAGTATCATTTTATATAATGTATATGCCTCTGAGTGTAGCATGCAAATATGCTACTTAGAATATTTTGCTGATTGAATGAACAAGCCCACAGGTTCACCGTTTTATATTTGTTCTCTTAAAAACATGAAACTCATTTTGAAAATGCTGGTTTAAATGGGCGTTATTAAGTCTTTATCAGTTCTGAGCATTTCAGCCTTTTGCATCCAGAAATTTCTCAATCTGACAGAATAAGAAATGCATTTACATGGCCTAAGCTCTTAAATTGTCCCTTTCAATTAATGCCCCATCATGGAGCAATCTGGAAACCATTACTCAGTAACTCTTCATTATAATTGCTTGCAGCTGAGTATCCAGCCCTCGGTAATATAAGAATAAAAGAAAACTCAGTTAGTAACAAGTGCAATTGATTCCATTCAGAATTCCCCTGGTGCTTTGCCGTGTTTGGCCTGCTTGAGAGGAAACACGAGGGTTTGGGTTTTTTTTTTTTCCTTTTGGGGCCAGGAAATGAATTGGCAGACATAAGATGGTTTGTGTGGTGCTTGCCTTCATTTTTCAGCTGGTCCTAGTTAAAAATGAGACGATGGGGCTCCTGCTTTCTCCCCCACTGGCTATGTTTTTTTGGTTGTTGTTGGTTTTTCTTTCTTTCTTTCTTTTTTTTTAAAGAGCCTTTCTGGTAATAGATAAGACTACAAAACTTCAATTTGCTGTAAACTAACAGCATCCAGAAACTGTCACCTTCCGTGGCCACAGCCTATCCTGGGACTTATTTCTGCCAAGGAGGGAGGTTTTAGAATTTGATTCACTCCCACCTTGATCCTGCCTTTATGACAGCAAAGTCCCTGGTGTGTTTTGTACAGGTGGGGAGTGTTTATGTGTTTGGGGGCTATCAATCAGCAGCTCCAGAAATGTAAAGATCTAAAATTATGATAGATGAAAATGCGAAAATGTGATATGGTAAGCTCACCACCCCCTGACCACAATCCCCCATCCTCTGTGTAAATCAGGAACTTGGCTTTTAAAAATAGTGGAGGGAAATACTCTTATCATTCCGAGACCATGCAGCGCAGTGCTGATGCCACACTCTGGCATCTAGCACCCGCGTCCCACTGGACTCAGCACCAGCGACCATGGGGACAGTCAGTTCATAAAATCCTACCTCCCTTCGCCCCTATAGATGATTGAGGCCACGTGACAAATGTGCCCTACTTCATGAATTTAATTTATGTAAATTATAAAATACAGTTTATTATAAAAAAATTGATGCTTGGCATGGAAAAGTGGAACCCCATAAAACTAAGTGCTCTTAGTTAATTTCCATTCTGTAGTTTCATAATAATAGGGGGAAAAAGCTCTCTATGAAGTTAAATGACATTTCATTTTGATTTGCTGTAAAAAGAAGATTGTAAAATCTTCCACGACTAGGGAAAATTGCTATAAATATTTTAGTGTATTTCTTGTATTTTTTTCTATGCACTTATTTTTTTAAAGGGAGGTTGGTTTTGTACACGAGTGTAATTATTCTGTATTTTCTACCCTGTTGTAAACTTTTTTAAAAAGTCTGCTGTTATTGTTATTATTGATTACAAATTTGGAAAGCCTACATTGGGGGGGGTGCGTTAAACTAGGAAGAAGCACCTTCATAATGACCTCAAGCAAGAAAAACAATAGTAAGAGCAGATTTCTCCCTTGACCTTGAGAGGGTCCAGGATCTCAAATGCACAGAACCAGGAATGCCGACCTTCCCAGACTCTCAAGCTCCACCGTGATTAGAAGGAACTGCAAACAAGCCTTAAGGGAGAACATGTTTTCCATTGAGAATTAAATAAAAATGAACACTCAGAGGCAGGTTTCACAAGGGCAGGGAGAATTGGATTATTTGCGTGTGCCTGATTTCACATTTCCCTAAGAGATATAAAACAATCAACTGAGTATCCTGAGTTTATGATGATTAAAAATCATAAATTTCTCTGGTAGTATTTAAAATTTTTCTCTAGTTCCATTTCTTTAGGAAGCAATGTGGCCTATTAAAAACTGGCTTCATTGAGGCAAACCATAAGAGACTCTTAAAAACAGAGAACAAACTGGGGGTGGATGGGGGGAGGGGGAGGGGAAAATGGGTGATGGGCATGGAGGAGGGCGCTTGTTGGGATGAGCACTGGGTGTTGTATGTAAGCGATGGATCACGGGAATCTACTCCCGAAGCCAAGAGCACACTGTGTACCCTGTATGTTAGCTAAATTGACAATAAATTATATTTTTAAAAAACCTTTAATTTCATAGATAAAAAGCACGTGTTAATGAAATCGGCTGATGTCCAATGACTTTGTGCAGCAACTATGAATTCAGGCCAACTACTTCTATTAAAGGCTCCTGACCTAGGAGAGTGTCGGTAAGAGGGGGATAAAGTCCATTTCCAATGAAGAAGATGTTTGTAGTAGCTTAGGCTTCTCTGTTTGAACTCATCAATTCCCAAAGTCCAACCTTTATATGCTGGTCTGGCCCAGAGCTTCAGCCAAATGGGCATACAGCTACTCGCCTGTCTACTGATTTTCACTGTTCAAAGTCTTTTACCTCTTTCATGGGAACTGGTCACGGATAGGTTCTGTTCCTTCATAAACCAGACAGCCCTGTCTGCTCAGTTCTCGGGACTGTTTACAGGACTTCGGCTTTGTTTCGAGTTTTCAGCACCTTTATTCAAATCCTCTCTCCCTTCCCTGCTGAGGTAGTATTTAAGCAATTCTCCCTTTTCCAATCAATCAGCAGACCTTTCTTGAGGTCTAATTGAGTGGAATATTCCACCCCTGCCCAAGGCTGCTAATTAGTACTGTTTGTGGCCTGGCTTCCCAAGCCCAAAATCTTGGATGTAATCCACTCCCCACCTCCCCTACTTTTTATTTTAAACTGTGGTAAAATGCACATAATGTAAAATTACCATTTAAATCATTTTTAAGTGTATAGCTTAGTGGCATTAACTGCATTCATGGCTTGTTATGATCTCTTTTCAGCGAAAATGATATCTAGTAATGTTGAGTGATTTAAAAGGCTGAGCAAAGATCATATTTTGTTTTTAGAGGAAGTGAAACACACAAAGTCCTGTACTTCCACCTCTTACTGTAGAACGAATTTATTTTGCTTATCTGTATTTCTTGTGATAGGTTCCACAGTCCAATACTCTACCCAATCGAATGGCAAGTTCTGAACGTCGATTGTTTTCTTTTGCACATAGGCATCCTACGACCTGAAATTGTACCAGTGGACAAAAGAGGGTATTAAGAATAGCTGGCTCTCCATCATTTGTGGAAGGGTAAATCTGTACAGGGTGCAAACCAGAGGCCCCATGGCCATCCACCATCAGATGTGCTTGGTTAAGCCAGCTAAGTGTTTTTAAAAGTCTAAATTGGTTTTCATCATGGCAGAATTAGGATAATTCATATAGAAATATTTATTCCCAGTTTTTCTTACGACTCAGTAGGTCTGGCAGCATGGGCCCACGCTGGGCCTGGCAGCCATCAACAGGAACCAGGGAGTGGTGGCCCCTTCAGATAGGGCAGGTGCTCTTGTTTTGCCTCAGGTCCACACAGTCAGTTTCACTCTTTATTATTTTGTTGAAACCCTCATCCCCCCTACCCCCCCACCCCCGACTTTCGAGTGTGTGACCTCTACCATATGGTAGAGCTTCTTTAAATTCCCTAATTGCCCTCTTAGTCATCGCTGGTGACAAAACTCTCCTTAATGCTGCATTACAGGCATTTGGGTATTTACTATAAACTAAGACCTTCATGATCAACTTGGAATAAGATGTCTGTCAGGAGAGAAAATTAAGGAAGGTCTGGAGAAGGCCTCTCTAGTCCGAAAGAAGGGGACAGCTTCTATTTCCTGCATCTGCCCATTGACCTTGAAGATAATAATCCCTGAAAGGAACATGAGATTGGAGGCCAGGAAGCAAAAGAAAGGGGCAAATCAAGAAAGTTAAGGAGTAAACCCACATAAGGTGGTCCTTCTCAGGGGTTAGGAGTGGAAACTAGGTCTAAGGGGGGAAAACACAGCCCTTTCCTTGGCCCATCTCCGTTCCCTTGGCCTTTGCTATGTAATTTGGGAGGAAAAGGTGATTGCATTTGTGCTTTCTTCCAGCTTCCAGCTTCCTTCGCTTCATGGGGTTCCCAAATCCAGTTTGTATTGGCACATCGGGCTGAATGACGACCAAATCAAATCTGAAAAATCTTTCTCAGCGTTAAAGGTCTCCAGCCTTTAGTGTCCATAAAAGCAAACAAGATAAAGTTACAATAAAAATAGGAACAGTAGGGAAAAAGCTCTTCCAGCGTTTATCATAAAAATCAAATGACTCCCAGGACCTCGGTGACTATTAACTCCCGGGCTCCTTGCATCACACAGAGCCATTACTACTGAAGAGTCTTTCTCACAGTTCAGAAGTTTTGTTGTCTGCGCTCCCTGTGCATCTGGGAAGATGCCACCTGGTCCCACAGTATAAATGCTGCTGACATCTCACAGTTGCTAACAAATGAGATGACACCAAAAATTGCTTTGTCTAGCACAGCAAAATCAGGCTCCTCAGATGGGCCTCCCTTTGACACTGGAGACCAGGGAAGGAAAGAATAATGAGCAAGTGACTTCGAAGGTAGGTTTGTAGCAAAAGGCCAGCCCCAGCTGTGTACTAAGGAGGAGCTAAAACGTTGTGGGCTCCGTTACTTCTCCAAGCTTCTCACCGCCAACATCTAACTTCCTGTCGTGTCTGCTTAATTGGTTCAAATTTATGCACACATGTCAGTAGCAACAAAGGAGCTGTGTGATCTTTTCTCTCTCCTTTCCTCTCTTAGAAGACTTTCCCTAAGGGCAGGCCCAGGATTCTCCTTATGAAGAAATCTGAAAACCAGGAATCAAGAGAGGCTGCAGACAGGAGGTCAGCCATGATTCCTTCCTATCTCCATCTTCCATCCATGAGAAAATGCTCACAGGCTGTAAAAGCCATGGTGGCAGGGGTGGCTGGGGAATCCGCCACACCTGCTTCCTCTTCCTCCTGGACTTACACAGACTACTGCATTTCTAGCCTCCTTTGCAACTGGGTAGCTGTGTACCTGGGCTCAGGCCAGAGCAATGTGAGCGGCAGTGATTTGCCCCACCTCCAGGCTGAGCTGATGAAACTTCTCATGGGAGGTCACCCATGCTCATTGCCCCTTTGGCTGTTTGGGGGTGGAAATTGCTTCTAGGACAATGTTGGCAGTTCACCAACAAAGATACTGAGCCTCAAGATGGAAGAAGTCTGAGTCCCTGAATCCGCTAATGGACAGGACACTTCTGATGAAGAACAATCTCTTTGGGCTGTGACATGGGTGAGAAATAAATTTGTTAAGCCGCTCAGATGGGTTCTTCTAACAAAGCAGTTAGCATTACTTTGGGGAAAAAATAGGCATTTGTTGGGGCTTTCTGAAGAAGCTGATAAGGAAATAAGACCTAGGAATAGCCTATAGGAAGTGGAGAATGGTGCTTACCCTTAGTGTAGATCAACGCAAGAGGAGCAAAATAATATCTAGTATGGGTCAATTGGAGCCTATCTCATATTTCCCAAATATGAAATACTTGCCGCTTGGAGATACTGACATCTCTCCAGGTAGTCAGGGGCCAACCATGCTTGTGGACAGGCTCTAGGGAAATGTCAGAATGTAAGAGGCTGAAATTCTTGGAAAAGCATATAACTGGCACAGGGCTTCATGGACTAAGTAATTAGGTCTATCCTAGCATTACAACCTTCAACCATGCAAAGCTGGAAACAACAGGAAGTATATATGTGCTGGACATTTTAATTACAGAGTATGAGGAAGACAAATATACAGAGAAAAGGGATGCCACAGTACATCGGCTACGATATTCTTAGAAAAATAGGAAGGAAGTTCTGCTTTCACAAATACCTTCCCCCATTTCCTGAATTCAAAGGGAGGCGATTATGAGTATGGAAGTGACAACTTGAGTTACTCTGACACTATTGGTGTAGAACATTCCTCAAGTCCTTCCTGAATAATTGGATAGCCTAGTAGGTGTGTTACTTTGCAACTCGAAGATGGGATTGAATTTGCAAGAATGCTTTTCCAGAAGCTACTCTGCTCCTGGGAGATAGTTTCTGTGAAGGAGTCACTATGTAAGTGGTGGCATCTGTTTGGAAGGGCATGAACCCCTCACTCTTCCCAGCTGTAGATCCGTAGATCTGGAAAACACAAAGATGAACACACACACACACACACACACACACACACACACAAGATTTGTACATTG